>NC_066344.1:20495049-20817111 GCF_024516045.1 Bombus affinis
TGTTAATTTATTAATATTATTAATTATGTATTATTATTTACATAATATTAATAATTAGTTAAATTGGTTATGCAAGAATGCTCAGATAGTAATTTTTTATAATTATTTCTGAGATTAATCTCACATTCTATAAGTGTACCTAATTCTAATGAACAAGAGTATATATCGTAAATCCTCAACAAATTTAACATCGTTATTTCATATTCTTCGAATGTTATCGATTAAATTTTAACTATTTTTATTTATTATTGCTTAGTCCGTGCCCTTCGGCTTTAGACGAACTTTCGGTTTTATATCTCTTATACCTATTTCGCTTCTTATATATCTATCTCCCCTCTTACCCGCTCCATTATATTGCACTTCCTTAATTATTCTATCTCTAAAGTTAGAAACTAAAAAAACTAAAAACTAATGACTAAAAAACTATTGCAACTTTGGGATTTTGTCTCCTTGCTGTGCTTCCTTCTTGTCATTCCTCCCCGTCTTGTATTACCCTTCTCTTCTCTATTATTGCTTTTAGTTCTATTTGTCCTTCTCCAGTCTCATTTAGTGTTTTTTCTATGTCCTTTGGTCCTCCCGTTATTTCACATTTTTCTATTACATATCTCAGGTTTTCTTCTTTCCTTTTACATAGTCTGCAGCTTTTTTCTCCCTCTTCTTTCCAGCATTCCCTTGTTTTGGTGTCATTTCCACGTCTGAATTTTACTAATATCCTTCTGTCCTTCCACTTCATCCTTTTTTCTATGCATTTTAGTAACTCTTCTTTGGCGATTTTTCTGTAATGTATGTTATATTTAGATTCCCTTATCCTTTCCCCCTCTCTTCTGCTTCTCTCTTTCTTCTTTCTTCTATAATCTGGTCTGCTGTCATCCTCTCTTACTCTTTTCTTGCTTCCATCTGTGTCCCTCAATTTCTCACCTCTTCCAGTCCCTTCCTTCTCTTTCTTGCTCTTTTCCTTTCTTGGCCATTTCTCCAGTTTCTCTCTCTTTCCTTTATACACTCCTTTACTAGTTCCTTTTTTTATTTTAAGGCTTTCTCTTCATACCTTTCTGCTGTTTTTAATGCTTTTTCTTTGATTTCTGTTAACTTGCATTCTTCTATCAATATATAATTTTGCGTTGTCATATCTAAACCTAAGATCCATTTTACATATCTTCTTTGTAATTCTATCCAGTCTTTCTTCCATGTTCCGGCCTCATACCTCTGCTCCAAACAGCGCCACGCTCTCTACCAGTGCTCCAAACATCATTCTTCTCTTGTAGTCCTGTTTGAATATTCTTTCTCCCACGCTCCATGTTTTCTTCATTGCTACTGTTGCTTTCTTTTTCCTGTCTTGTATGTGCTTCTCATCACCGCCGTTTTTCTGTAGTATGTACCCTAGGTATCTCGTCCACTTCTTCTAATTCTTGCTCTTCCCATTTTCATTTTCTTTGTCTGCTTTTGTTCCTTCTTTTTTCGAAAACTATTATCTTGGTCTTTTCCCTGCTCAGTTCCAATTCGGCTTCCTTTAAACATTTTTTGAATCTCTTTAGTACTTCCTTTAGCTCCTCTTGTCTATCCGCCATCAGCACAATATCGTTTGCATATGACAGTGAACATACCTTTCTTTCTCCTACCACTATGCTCCGGCTTGTCCTTTCCTTAGTTCTTCTTCCAGTCCTGCGACGTAGATGTTGAATAACGTCGAGCTCAACGGGCACCCTTGTCTGACTCCCCTCGCTGTCCAAAATTCTTTTGCGTTGTGGTTCTTGATTCACACCACATTCTTTGTTTCTACGTATATCTCTTTAATCCTTCGAGTTAGTTTTTCGCTAATCCCCATTTTTCTCAGTTTCTCCTCCAATTTTTCTTTGTTTAGCCTGTAGAACGCCGCTGTCAAGTCCGCAAAGGAGGCATATAGTTTCTCTTTTTCTCTACTCAACTATTTGTCTATGATATGGTTTATCACAAATACCGCGTTGGTCACTCCTCTTCCTTTTCTAATTCCAAATTGGCTCTCTTCCAGTTTTGTTTCAATCTTTGCCTTCAGCAGTTCGTCTAGTATCCCTGAATAGATCTTGTGTGCTATGTCCATTAATGTTACTCCTCTGTAACTCTTCGCTACTCTCTTATCCCCCTTCTTGTATATCGGACATATTACTCTTTTTTTCCGACCTTCTGGTATCCCCTCTCCATTCCATATTTTCCTGAACAACTTCCATAACGCCTCCTCCACTTCCTTCGATGTATACTTCCATACCTCATTTTCTAATCCGTCTTCCCCCATTGCTTTCTTTTCCTTCCAGTTTCTGAGCTGGTAGATCACCTCATCCTTCTCTATATTATCTTCTCTCTCCCCCATTATTTTTTCTTCTGCTCGATGCTCCTCCGTTTTTCTGCCCTCTTCGTGCTCTGTTCCTTCTAAAATTTCCATAAAGTGATTTTTCCACTCTTCTTCGCTTATTTCTTCATCTATACCTTCTCTTCTTCTTCTATATTTATTTATGTATTTCCACGCTTTTTGTTCTGTTTTGATCTTCTTGATTTTCTCCATTTCGTCTTCTTCGTGTCTTTCCTTTCTTTGTTTGCACCACTGTTTGAATGCCTTTTTTCCCTCTATGAGCGCTTCTCTACTGCATTTTCCTTTCATAAACTTTGTCACCTTCCATGTCATCTCTCTTTTCCTCTCTTTCCACTCCTTGTCGTATCACACTTTCTCCCCCATGCCCCATTTCCTTATCTTCACTTTCCTCTTTGGCATTGCTTCGTTTATCTTCTTTTTGATTTCTATCCACATTTCCTCTACTTCTTCCCTTGCAGGTGCATTCTTTACATGCCTTCAAGTATTTTTCCACACTTTCGTTTCATTCCCTTTTCTCCTTCTCTTCTTCTTTTTTCCTCTTTTTTTGTAATTCCGGCCCCCCTATTTCTATTTCTAACGGCATGTGGTCCGACTCTGTTCTTTTTCCTACTTTCATGTCGACTATTTCTTCTGTCGTCTCCTGATTGCCAATCACATAGTCTATTACTGAGTTTCCTCTCTTCCCAATATAGGTCCACTCCTCTCCGTCTTTATCTCTGCCATTGATTATCGTCCAGTCTCTCCCTTCCAGATACTTTAGCAGTGTTCTTCCTTCCATGTTTATTGTCTTGTCTTTTGATCGTCTGTTTTTTTCTTTCCCTAGGTCCTCGTTTATCGGCCCTCCCTCTTCTCCCGTTCTTCCGGTCCAGTCTCCGCCGATGATCATCAATTCCTCTTCTCTTCCGTCTACTCTTTTCTTTACTACTTTCCATGTCCCTTTTGTGTCTTGATTATAAACTATCATTACCCTATACGTCTTATCATTGAATACTATTTTTCTTTCCACTATACTATCACTTATTTCTTTGTATTCTATTTCTCTCAGTTCCTTATTTATACCCGTAATTATTCCCCCCTTTGCTCTTTCTTTTTTCCTTACCCTCATTGCTGCCCTGCATTTCCAATCGAATTCTTTGGGTAGTCTATATTTTAATTTTTCCAATTGTCTTCCTCTATCCATGTTTCCGCGAGTCCGATCACGTCGAATGTCTTCAAATATTCCAACATCTCCTTGTCCTTTCTTATTAACCCTGCTACGTTACAGAAGCACATTTTCATTCCCTTTGTATTCCCCCTTTCCCTTTTTTCATTTTTTCCCCTCTCCTTCTTTCTTCCCCCAGCCTCTCTTCATTTTCGTTCCATCTGTACCATCTGTTTTCTATTCTTATTTTCTTATATTTTATCTTTACATATTCGGCCTGTTCCCTTCTTATTCTGGCTACCCTTCTTATGTGTTGCTGTACTTCCCTTTCTTTTCTTGCCAGATCGTCGTCTATGTATACCCACTTTTGCAATTTGCTTTTCTCCTTCATTATCCTTATTTTTTTCTCTATTGATTTCATCGTCGCCACTATTATTTATTATGTTTTTGTCCCCCACTCTTATCATATGTGTTCTTTCTACTTCTGCCCCTATTCTAATTTTTTCTCTTATGAACTCCTTTACTGTTTCTTCATTGCTGCCTTCGTTCCAGTCCACTCCTTTGATTACTATGTTCCTTCTTCTTTTCTCTCCCTCTGCCCTGTCCTGCTCCTCCTCGATTCTTTTGATTCTGTCCAAGAATTCTTTCTTTTCCCTTTCCCATTCTTCTTTCTCTCTGGCTCTCTGTCTTTCCCCTCTTTCTCTTTCCTCTTTCATTTCCCTTTTCATCTTCTCCACTTGCTTCTCGAATGTACCTTTTATTTCCTTTATCATTGCCTCGAATCCGCTTTTCATTTCCTCCATTTTTTCCATCATTACCTGCATTCCTTTCTCCCTGGTCGGTGTCCTTTTTTTCTGATAAGTTGTATTTATCCAGTGTATTTTTGAAATCTACCTTATCTCCCGCTTTACCCATGTTCCTTGGTCTTCCTCTGTTTGTCACCATCTGTCGTTTCCCTACCTTATCTTTTTGCCGCCTTTCTGGCTTCCTAACTTCTTCTTTTCTAGTTTTTCTTATTTGTATCTCTCTCTCGTTCCTGTCTTCTTTTTCGCTTTTCTTTTCCTTTGTCCTTCTATGCTCACCCTTTATTTTCCCTTCTTCGTGTCACTTTGTGTTTCCTTCTCCTTTTTCCCTTCACACTTCACTTTTTCCACAGAACTCTACGTCTGCGTGTTATCCTTGCACCGAATCAAACCGAAAGTCCCTAAATTTTAACTAATCGTTCTTTTCGCAGTATGTCGAGTTACTCAATTTCTTAGACAAGAAACAGCCAATGGAAAACTTCAAAGCTTTCTCGGATTACGCAAAATACGAATTAAAATGGGGCCAAGAAAATATCCCAGGGATATTTCAGTGGATCGAGGAACAATATCCATCGATGAATTATCGTTTACCAAAATCTTTTTCTCCATTAAGATACAATATCACATTGTCTCCATATTTTGCCGAAAACAATTTTATATTTACTGGCAGAGTACAAATAGAAATGGAATGTAACGAAGATTATATATCCCATATAGTCCTTCATTCCAGCAAACTTGAAATCACAGGACTCTCATTGCAACCGAAACACTCGACTTCAAACAATGAAAACAGCGTAAGCGGTCTACGACAAAATAATGATACTGAGACGCTCACAATATTCATGAAAAGATTCATTCAAGCTAAAGAACTTGTTCTTGATATCTCATTTACTGGTAAATTGAACGATGATATGGAAGGATTTTATCGAAGTTACTATATCACCGATGAAGGAAACATTCGGTGAGTAAGGACTTTAGAGTAAGATTTTAAGGCAAACAATTAGATTCTGAATATTTATGCAAATTCATATTTTTACAAATACAAATGGAGAAATAAAATCTAAATATTCTAAATCGAATAATTTTTAATATTATATCTGTTAGGTATATTTGTACCTATTGGAATTTTATACAATAATTTTATACTGTAACCAATATTTCAATTACTTCATGTTAAATTATTTCTTTTTAGTCACTCAGATGTCAGAAAATGAACAAAAATGGACTTACTATTTTTTCCGTGTAGTTTTCATATATTCCAATTATTAAAATGGAATAAGAGTTTCTGTTTCACAAATAAGTCCACAGTCCACTACAATATAATATATGTATATATATGTCGGGTTGACGTTAGGATTGGGGTTGTAGGCGTTTGATGAATGTCCACTAGAATTAGCCATCGTTGTGGTACAATGAAGATAGAGTTTATTAACACAAGAATGGATATAATAGATTTGACAATTAACTGCGGCGATTAGGCACTTGTAATACTAATGACAATGGCCTCAGGTTCGATAATCCGCGGTCAACGGGATGGCGAACGTATTATTTTCGTCAAAGTCTAAGTTGAACTATATGTTAAAGCGTGAAATATTCACGGATAGTAGAGACGTTACTTAACTCGTTGATGCGATCGTACGCGAGAGAGTGTCTCCCCGTCACGGTGACGTTGCGGAGGAAAACTATGATGGGGTGTGTCTAAGGGCACGAAATCATCGGATTCGTGGAGAAAAGTCTTCGTTCGGAAAGTGAGGGAAATTCACGTTGCTGTTAATTGGTCAATTTCCATGTTGGTGGTTAGAGAAGGATGCTAGCCGTCCTTAAGGGAAAGTTGCTAGCGGGAAGCGTCGTTCGTGAGAAAAATAGATTTTTCCTATCTTCCCGTAGTTGGAACGAGGACTGTTTGTCTGTTTGAAGGACTTTTGTTAAATAAATCTTTGGATATATAACCGGTTCTCGGGCTAGCTGAACATGTACTGTGGAGATGCGTCGACATCTGGTAATCATCTTACCCGAAGAATAGAGTCTGTGTGTGACGAGCTAAGGGACAGAAACCGTTGGAATGTTTACTGTCGCGTGCCGCTACAACTATTTGTTTTTAAGGAGAGCTATACTATTACCCCATACCTTTGTTAGACTAAGTGTTTATCCCTTGACCGCGACTACGTTCGGCGACTGGCTGTCGCCTCGAGCCTAAGCTCATTATCACAAATCTCGAACAAATACAATCGAATTGAGTGACGATAATTGCTTAATTACGGCTATCATTAGAATCTAGATTATAATGTTAAGGGATTTTCCCAAGGTTCCAAAAGGAAGGCTTCAGTGTCCTTTCATCTCCGACACATATAATACTAATATATAAGATTATATATATATTATATATAATTATTACATATGTATTATATGTATATGTTAATATATATATTAAACAATATATATATATATTAATATATATTAAAATATTTATATACATATTAATTAATTAAATCCAAGTATATTAAATTACCTATCATTTACTTATGTAAATACTTGTAAATGTTTTGTAATACTTTCAGATTACAAAAATCACAAAAATTTTACATATTATTATAAAAATGAAATCCGTAAAGCCATGTAAAGAAATGCTTCATTGGAAACTAAGGGTATATGGCAATACATCTTATAGCCACTTTACACATGAAATTAACTTTTCATTTGCTTCATATAATTAATTACTTCTTGGTTTTATATTGTAGTTTCCTATTTTTATTGTAATCTCTAATTTAAAAGATTCTGATATGTAAACAAACAACTCATATAACGGAATTTAAGCTGTTGTGAAATTCCTAAAAGGATTAAAATGTTATAGTCAACACAATGTTTATTTTTAGTAATTATTTACTTAGGAAAACAAAATGATCAATTATTTCAATAAGATTAACAATTGATAATTTACGTATTTTATACCCAATGAATTATATTTATTTATTTTCCCTAAAATTGAAACAATATAATGCACATGAAGAATTTATTCAATTACTTCGATTTATATTTTCATGAAGGACCAGTTGTTACTTGCAATTAATTTCTCTAGTTTCCTAATATCCTTTCTTGATTTTAGTTGGTTGGCTGCAACTCAGTTTGAAGCAACTTATGCGAGACAGGCTTTCCCTTGCTTCGATGAACCAGCTTTCAAAGCAAAGTTTGTAATAAACATGGAAAGACCTAAGGATTATAAGGTGCTGAGTAATATGCCTAGAAATTCACTAATTCCACTGACGTAAGTATGCACAGAAAAATATAAACATCATGATTATTTAAAAAAAATAGAAGCAGTAATGTACCTTAAGAAAATCAAATATTAAGTCAGAGTCATTTATATACAATAATACCATTATGATTTATTAATACAAAAAATTATAAAATTATAATATTTTCGACAATGAAAAATTATAAATTAGTTTCATTTTCATGCATCTACATTGTATTGTACATTTCTGTAAATCCATACTGTTTGATATTTTTTATGTAAATATGCATATGCTACATCGCTAACTACGAATTACATAGCACTAAACAGTGCAAACTCTTAATACGCATTATGTTTTTTTTTTTTTTTTTTTTTTTTTTTGTAATACTAACATAAAGACAGTTTTGGTAGTGTGAGATTAAATGAAAGTGTAGTGAATCTTAAAACTATTTTCCTGTAAAATAACAGGAGATATGACGTAATAAAATATCACGTTCTCTTTTGTACGTTTTGATTAAACATTATACGTTAATATTATTAAGATTTATATTAAAGACTAACGTTGTCTTAACACAACATTTAATTTCCAGTCTTTTTCAGTCAATTTACATTACCAACTATTTCTTTAAGAGTGTAGTTATAACAAGGAATTCCAAGCATTTTCCATATCTTTTTAATCATTTTCTTCTTTCACTTACCGCTTACAATCATATGAAATTTTGTAGAAATCTGTGCATTTATAATTGCACGTTATGATTTTTCTAAGTCATACAAATGTTGTTTATATACAACAACTCATAGAAGTACATAAAATTTTATTAGCATTTATACGGCTATCTTATATATATGGATGAAATTTAAACCAATCTAAAAATGTATATAGAAGTTATGAGATATTTGCTGTAAACATATATTTAATAAAAAATTACAATTCATCATGAAGAACCTTGATGTATAATAAGTATTATAATAATGGATAAGTGATAATTTAGATATTTTTGTGGTTTTTGCGAAATATATATGTACTTATACCAAATATCTTGTAACTTATAATAATAGATTCGTTTTAAGCTTTCCCAAGATAATTATAATTGTCGGGTTACATCACAATATTAATAAGAATGACCCATATAAAACGCATAGTACATATTCCTCAAAGGTGTTTACACGTGTCCTTTACTTGCGTGAACCACTGTATATCTCTGATTTGTGAATGAGCTCCTGTGAAGTATCTGCTATTCCAATACATTTTTTACATTTAGATGAAACAATCTGTATATTACTTCACGTTTCTAAATAATATTCGTTTAAGCAACACATTATTCTTCTATTTGGTTTTTGGATTAATGGGTTAATAGATTTATATTTGTTATAGCAGAAACATTTCACAAAAATGTAATATATACATTTTAACTTATACTTTCAGTACATCCGATCGTGTTGTAGAAACTTTTAATGAAACAGTCAGTATGTCAACATACCTGGTGGCATTTGTAGTCAGCGACTTTGATCCTATGGTAAATGCATATTTAAACGTAAACATATGGGGTAGACCCAATATTGCTCAGAAAGGCTATTTAGCGCAAATCGCAGCAAGAAGAATCCTTGATTATCTTCAGATGGAAACAAACCATGAATATACATTGCCAAAATTGGATTTAGTCGGAATTCCAGATTTCTCAATGGGTGCTATGGAAAATTGGGGCCTTGCTACGTTCAGGTAAATTGTATTGAGTTATTTTAAGAGAATCGGTATCTAAATTAATCATTTATGAAGGGTTCATTTTGTTCAATTTCTAACTGACGTATCAACTTGATCTTATCATCATTAGACACATTTAAAAAAAAAAACAAGATACATTTAATGAAATGTGTAAATTACTTTCACAGAGAGTACGGACTCTTTTATGACAAGATAGTAACATCAGCTAAATATAGGGTCTATATAATTACTATAATTGCTCACGAGATCGCGCATATGATGTATGGAAATCTGGTCACCTGCGATTGGTGGGAACACTTATGGTTGAACGAGGGTTTCGCCGAATATATGCAATGGCGTCTTGCCGAAATGGTAAGCCTTTATTGAACATGTTAGATCCCTTCCACGGTAATAAACATTGAACATTCATACACGTTGCTATGAATGTTTCTGGTCTGTTGAATATTATGTGGTTTGGGAATGTGTTATTTTTTTATAGAAAGTGAGTTATAAATGTATCAAAGGATAAATCTATACATTAAAATAAATAAAAAACGACATATGAAGATATGTCTTATGTAGTTTTCGAGTTATAGATGATACTTCACTCCCAGACGTATGGACATGCATTTATACCTCATCCTGTATATAATTAGACTACCATTTTTCTTTGATAGTTATGCTAATATTCAACATATCAACGTGTTAAACTGTCTTAATTTAGGCCATAGTTGCATTTGTAGGACCACAACGGTAAAATTTTTTGTTAAAAAAGTAGTCTTTCAGTTTATAATATGAAGTAACTATTTTTTTTAACTAATATTATATTCTTTATTCATTTTATTGAACACGAAAGTATCTGTGCGTTTTTGGAAATCTTTGTTTCTATATCTCTCACTCACACTTCATGTCTCAGTTTGAGATTATCAAATCGAAACAAACGACAATATAACCTTAGCTGCTGATTTAATTGCACTCTTTTTTCAATAGCCTGCATAATGAAACAAGCAAGCAATATTTCTATACTAATTTCGGAACCGATCTGTTCTACATTTTTTTGGTACATAAACCCGTAGATAAAATAAATAATTTAATTAAGATATATTTTTTAAACCAAAGATATGGCATGCTCTACTAAAAAATATAATAGTTACAAAATTCATTATAGTTCGAACCAGACTTTGGTTACAACGACTTATTTGTGGTTGACGAACTACAGCCAGCGATGGAAGAAGATGCCTTGCTGTCAACGCATCCCATGAATAATGCAGTTAATACACCTAACGAAATCGAAAAAATTTTTGACGCCATTACTTATGGAAAATGTAAGTAATTGTGAGATTTTTATAGCTTAGAATATGATGAATTGGTAACCAGATATTTTTCAAATAATCCCAAGGAATTCTTAATCGATATATACTGATCAGGTTCATCTGTTTTGATTATTTTGTTTTAATTGACTAACGCCTGAATATGATAAAAATAGATAATTTGAATTACTTACTAATGTAGATAAGCATGACATAGAATTTTACTTTGGTACGCATTTTTTGTATAGATCCCTCTAACAGTACTGCGCAAAAGTCATGTAAACTGTACTTTCAAAATAAACGTTTAAACAAGAAGAATTGTATGACATCGAAAAGAGCACAATTCGATGTCATTAGCTTTTTTGCATGCGAGCGCGTAAAGGACATATAAAGATCAATTATGTTTCTTTAAGTAGATTTTTGCAATTCACTTGTTTAAATCTCAAACATTTGAACAAGTAATCCAAATTCGTGTTATATTAATTATAGTAAAATGTCTGTGAAAATAGTTTTATCTCAGTAGGATTAAAGTGTTCTAAATTGAGACACCTAAAATTTAATTACTCATTGTCGTCACTGATACTTTCAAATTATACCGTTTACTTTTTTCATTGTTATATACTTGCAATTATATGAACTTCTGTTAGCTCCACCATCGTATGTAAATTGAATTTAATTATTTCTAATAATCGATAATTAAATATGCAAATAATAATACATTATCAACTAAAGATACAACATAAAAATTCTCATATTAAAATAAAATATAATTGTTTCTATATTTATGTACACTAGGATGAAACATAATTTGTTAAATACTTAGAGGAATGATGTAGGATCTTTATTTATTAGTTTATTTAAAATGGATTAAACAGGTGTTGGTTAAACAGGAAAAGATGGTTATTTAACGTGAACTAAATACAATAATGTACTATAATTAAGACAACTAAATAGTTAATTTACAATCCTCGTCAACTCGGTTCCAACGCTCTCTCTCACGTGGACCACACTCTCTCGACAACGCATTTCACACTCTCTGACTTCTCAACTCGTACTGACTGTTAATTCGTCTTTCTCCCTTAGCATCCCTTTGTCTTGATAACAACATTGATAACAATTCATTAATTTTGCTATGTCCAGAAAATAAATATTTTATCGTTGAATCGCCTTCTGTAAATAAAAATGTATTCATTGCTTAACGCCTTAACCTGCGATTTACGTTCAAGAATTTTGGGTCGAAAACGTAAACAAGTTCGCGCAGTCTTCGAGCCATTCGCACGACTTGTGTAGTATGATAACCCGTACTATTCCCGTAATATTTTCGTTTGGTCCTATCATTTACTACGGGCTATGCCCGTAATATTTACGTTTGGTTCGATCATCGTACTACGGGCTATGCCCGCCGTTGTAGATTAAGGGGTTAATATAATATCTACCGAACATTGTCTGCAACCATTACTAATTATCTGTTATTACAATAAAATTCAATTTCATTTACTTCAACCATGTTCCTAAGAATTAACATTTTACTATTAAAAGTAAATGTTTTTATAGCGGCTAGTGTCATACGAATGATACAAAAATCACTGAAACCAGAAACCTTCAAAGAAGCTATGTACCTGTATTTGGACCGACATAAATACCGCACTGCAACTCCAAACGATCTTTGGAAAGCTTTCGATGATGCGATGATGAAAACATCTGATTTACACCGCTGGTTGAATATGTCAAATTTCATGTCTGGTTGGACTAATTCAAGAGGATATCCGGTTGTCTCTGCGAAGTCAGAAGAACATGCTATAATATTGTCTCAGGTATACATTAAGGTCCAGTATAATGGAACTTCATAATATAAACTCCATTTGCATAACGAAATTTTAGTAATTCCTGATTAATTGAACTTTAGCTCCTATAAGTATATTATCTGAACTATCGCTGAGTGTCAATCCACTTCTATGAACGAAAATGTAAACAGTAGGAACATGCATTATGTGACACACTCCTATGTTTCGCAGTCGATACAAGTTGGATAATTATTTACAGAAGAGTACTCCTTGCCGATTTCGATGACCTTGAAATATGTTGTTGGGAACATGATCCTAAACAGGGTGTTCGGCTACAGGCGCCAAGAAATTTAAGGCAGCCGAAATAAGACGAAAATCAAGAATAAAAAGATTGTGCTTTTAGCTTTGTTTTTTAGTTACTGATAATGTTCTTAAAAGGAACACTTCAGATATTGTGGCTGTCCCTAACTAATATCAAGAAAATTATACAAGGAAATGAAAGCATCGGTCATGTAGGAGACACGAGAAATCACGAAATTGACATATCACCGATGATCTCGCGTCGTAGTTCGAACGTTTCACAAGTAAGGTAAAAAATTTGGGCTTTAAATATGATAGTAAATTTTATTGTACGAATCCATCAGAGTAACGATTCAGAGTTTTATAACAAAAAGGTGTTGAGTGCTGATTTGGGAAGGTTGTTATACTAAGGTTTGGTCTCTCTGGGGAGGGAACGGGAGTTATCGTCGGGTGTCTATCAGATGCAGCTATTCTGGTACTATCTAGTTATTGTTTCGATGGCTGTGTTATGTAGGATGTTTTACCTACCCTGTTGTTATTGTTTCTGAACGTGTGACATGAACGTAGAATATCGTAAATTTTTTTTCTGTAGGAACTCTTTACCACTACCTTGTTACGTAACATGTTTTAACGATTTTAGAAATTTGATAAGAGAGTAAAATGGTCGAGGTGTACAGTCCGTGATGATAATTTGCAGCTCTGTCTGTGGATGTCGCTGCTGGGGTACTGCTGATTTTTCTTCCGTTTTTGGTGCGTGGAAGAAAAATCGGACTCCGGTCGCCAGGATTCCAACCTGGGTTCCGAACGTTCGTAACCTAAGGCGCTAACCACTACTTTTTTTTATTTATTATTACCAGATTTTGTGTACTACATATTTGTATTTTCCATTATAAACGATGAATTCCGGTTGTGAGGTGGTTCAGGCAAAAGTACCGATACGCGACAGTACGACATAGTCATGCAATATTACATTTTTTTTCTTTTTAGGTTTACATTTGTAACTTAAATTTAAATCGTATTTTTCTTTTCATTTCTGTCCTGAAAACCTGGTCGCAAAAACAAGACAGTTCGTTAGTCTATTTGGGAAGGGATGGGAAAGGGTGAACTGAGAAGGGAAGGGAGGACTCTCCTGTTTGATTTATTACAATATTTATTTACATATTTACAGTATTTACATATTTACAATTTTATACGATGGTAGATTTGAGCGTTACCGTTCTTTGGCTCTTTATCTTGTTGTTTTTATTATGATTTCGGTATCCACCAATTTTTTTATGTTTTTTCTGTGCTTGTCTTCTGTGTCTTTTTGGAAGAGGGCCATGTTGTATCTCCACCTAGTGTCTGCAGTCCCTCCATTTAAGTTTTCCTCGTAGAGTATTGATTTAATCCCTATTTTTCTTTGTATATGGTATATTATTGGGATATTATTTTGTTCTTGAAGATAGTTTCTTTCGTCTAGGTGTAGAAAAGCTTCGGGGGAGGGGGGTGTAGCCTGTTATCAGTGTATTTTTATAATATTCGTCGTTTGGAAATAAGCAACCGAAGATTAAGCTATTTTCTTTTATCTTCGCAGCTTACGCGAAGTGGTTACTTGTTAGTTTTAAGGTGTGACAGTCGATGCGGTGGATGTTGGCTAAGTCGTATATTTTTCTATTTTTTACGTATTTTTTTGTATCCGCTGTGTTCTGATCTGTAAATACTCAGACAAGCTCTGATGCATTTTCTTTCGAATATGCGAATTTTTTCCATTAGTGAAGCTGGTATTTTGTACCAGATTGGGCAGCCGTAGGTTATAATAGGTCTAATTAGCGTTTGGTAGCGCTAACCACTACGCTGCCGTCGTTCGACACTGGTTAGTGTCGAGTGCCGCCACATAGTCGTAAAGGGATAGAATCATTTCGAGAGCCAAGGAGAAACGTTATGAAAATTGTATAAACATAAAGTTAGAGTTAATTCTAAATTTAGTATAGGTTTAAGTTATTCTGCTGTACATTTTTTTAGTCCTTTCCATTTTGAAGTCTTTGAACTTTTTTATTTCCTTTATTTTTGTATTCTTTTTTATCTTTTTTATCTTTTTTATTTAATTTCAACGCGAGTGATTTGAGCGTGTAGTGTGTCACGTAAAATAAAAAAAAAGAAAATCTCCGATGAAAAGAAAAATAAAATATAAAAAAATAAAAAGAGAATTTATTTTTGAACACTTGGTTTACACTAATTACGATTTGCTTCTGAACTCCAGCCGTGACTTTTCAAGACTGAAGCTCTTACAATTTGACTTTCGATCGGATCTATTTCTTTTTTCTTTGTAACATTGTCGTACATTACATTGTCGTCGAGTGCCACCTCATTTTTATCTTTATCATCAGTCCATTGGATTTGAAGTGCGCCGGTCGTGATAAGTATGTGTAGTGTGTACAGTACGTGTTGTATATATCGTGTTTACTGTGTACTTTGTTGGCAAGAAAACAGAGGCTATATTGAACATTTACTGTAATATAAAATGCCTAGAATGCCATTTCCGTTACGATTTTTCTGTGAACAGTCTCGACACTCGCAAGGCGTGTGTGAATTTTCAATGACACCCACGGACCGGATGATGTATGAATTCAAAAACAATCTTCTTCCCTACGATTTGTACGAGATATCCTACTGCCTATGTATCGTTCGATTTAAGGATATCTGCGCACAGGACTGGCCAGGTTGACCTACTTTCATTCGCGTAAGGAGATTTGCTAGCTCGACTGATTCTTAATTATCAATAACTAAAAGCTGGATACGCAATTTTTGTATTCTTGGTTTGTATTTTAGCTTCAAAAATTAGCCCTTAAATTTTTTACACCTGTAGCCGAACATCCTGTATGTTATAAGGAAAGTTGTTTAGAATCATCCCCGTATCTCAAGGACATCAAAATCGGCGGAGAGTATTCATCTGTAAATAATTATTGAAGTTTGCAACATTATTATGTATTTAAGATCAAGTCTTTCTTGGAATCTTCTTATATAAACATGAACTCCTATTGTAATAATGGCAGAGAGACATAGGCGGGCTTCTATTATATGAACGACCTGGTTATATAAATCAATTTGTCTTCCAGCAAGTTCATACAAACGGAGTTGTACTTTATCAGACAACTTCTCATAAATATCAAGGCATTTCAAATCTTAAGTAAATTTCCGCTACTGGCACTTCTTATTCGTTAACATCTTTTTCTGCTCCTTTTCTTTTTCTACTCTCGCAATTATCATCTTCTCTTTTTCTATTGCTTTCGCCCGCTCTAATTTACAACTACCTTTAAATCCTTATCTACAAATTTCCCTATTTCTTCTTTTATTTCTTTGTTATCTCTTTCATCTATATTTATTTCCTTTATTATGTTGTTTTTCTCTACTGTTTTGTATTTCTATCACTCTCCCCATATCTTTTATTTTTACTTGCTCGGCTCTATTAATTGCTTCCTCCTGTATTCTTTATCCTATATTTTTTATTATCTTAGAATCTACATCTTCCTTTTCTTCTTCTAATATTGTTAGCATTATTTTTACTGCCTTTTCCATGGAACCATTCCATGTAATTGTCCTTTTCCCAGATATCTTCCCTTTCTTTCAGTTACCTTTGTATTTCCTCTCTGTACTTTCTCTCCATTTCTCTCATCTTTCTCATCTCTTTTCTCATTTCCGCTAATAGTAACATGATCTCTTTTTCTTTTCTTCCTTCACCCTTCTCACATTCCTTTCCTTTTGCTCCCACACTTTTTTCTCTTTGATCTTATATTTCCTCTCCTCTCTCCCTTCGCCCCTCTATCTTTGTTAAATATTCCTCAATTCCCCTCTTTTCTACCATTATTTTCTGTCCTATTCTGATCAGACTTTTCTCTTTATTGTTCCCTTCTTATTGACCTCCTGTTCTCTTCCTACAATCATCTGATCTCTTTTTACCAACCTTGTTCTTTTCCTTCCTGCCATTTCTCTGTATCTTCACCTTTCTCACACCTAACCTTCCTCCTACACTTTTTCCCTTTCTGCCATTTCTATCTCTTATTTCTATCTCTTTAACCTTATTCTCGCTTTCACGTCCTTCACTTTTAATCTATTTAATAATATCTTAAATATTCTTCATGCGCTCGCACTTGAATTGACGCTCACTTCCCACTTTGAGGTAATAATAGAATATAACATTATAATTTCATTAATTGTTTGTATAATACAATTAATCCTTATCTTATCTACGTTTGTCGCATATTCCGATCAATATAAAGTTTAAGACATACTAACAATAAATAACTTGCCTTGTAATTGAATGTAAATTCAGTCATGAATAATTTTTGAGCGATTTACATTTGAAAACAAACTATATATTATTATTAGTACTGCTATATTTATAGGATCATTATCAGAAATATTAGAAATTAAAATTTCCAGTGATTTCTACTCTATACGATAAATTTATTGGTGGATGGATTTATTTACAGTGGACTAAACAGGCAACAATGGTTATTTAACGTGAGCTTAATGCAGTAATGTGATATAACTAAGACATCTAAATTAATAATTCACAACTCATAACTTTCTCTCGACTCGAAACTAACTCCTCGCAACAAGTGTTCCTTTATCATCTTCTCATACCCCCGCCATGTACGTATTCCGTAACCGTCCGCGATAATGGTCACGTACGCCTTCTTCCGCGTAACTATATGAAGGCCGAGGACATATTGATGGGCCGCTTGGTCTATCGAAGTATCCCAACCCTTTCGGCCTGTCGGCACTTACGCTTTCTCGCAACACTGTTTATATTTCGTCGAGTATTTCTTAGACAATCTTTCCACGATACTACATATCGTTATTAGTATAGTATTGTATTGTATATTGTTATTAGTGCCGTGATAAGTAGCTAAGTTTTCTATAAAGTTATAACTTCTAGGTACTCATCAAACAGTAAGAAGTTTGTTCAAATACTGTTAATATTCTCAGTTGTAATTAACATAATTCAGTAACACATGCATATTACCTAATTTTTAGAAATTATTTTGTTGTTAATATCTCTTCGCTGACTCAAATGATCCTATCATAAAGTTATTTGAATCATTTTTTCATTTTTGATATTTTCTTGTTGAGCATAAAGAATATGATATATAGACAGTTTAAGGATAAATAGTTCCGCTGGAATATTTTCTTACAGATTTTGTTGAAAAATTATGCCTTAATGTGTTTCACTCTTGTACATGAAATTATTTCATTCCATATCTATTAGCTATTTAAAATCAATAAAATAATTATACTTATGATATTCTAATTAAATTACATTCTGCTAGAATTATAAAAATAAGGCATAATTTTGAGCGATAGTGACACTTATAGTAATTCACGATGTGATAAATATTTTTTGTTAAAAATAATTGGCGTACATCGCACAAAAATAAAGGACGCTGGAGTATTTTTTTGCTTTCTTGGAGAAAGACAAACGTGGATAAAGGTCGCTTTTGTTATGATCTTTTTCATATACTACATATGAATTCCTGGGTAACTAGTAAATACCAAAGATCAAACACCTTTTGGAAATAATTTTTGCAGAAAAATTTCTTTACACCAGAAGTTTTCGAGGAATTCTGGATACCCATTACGATGACAACCGCTTCTAAACTGAATTTTTCGGTTACTACGACCGATACTTGGTTACAAGGATCTCCAATAACCATTCCATACAATTCTCAGGAAGAATGGTTTATTTTGAATATTCAGCAGAGTGGTTATTATCGAGTGAATTATGATACTATATCATGGAATCGTCTGATCAATGCCTTAAAGAGCACTGATCATACACTGATACATGTGACCAATCGAGCTCAAATTATCGATGATCTCTTGAATCTGGCACGAGCTGATTGGATCACTTATGGCCTCGCGTTGAATGGGACAACCTATCTGCTAAAAGAACAAGATTACATACCTTGGAAGGCATTTTTCACTGGAATGAATTTTCTTCTGCAACGATATCAAGGAAATGATGGAGAAAATTTGCTGAAAAAGTACATTAGGCTATTGGCAGCTAACCGATTTGAAAAGCTCGACTTCGAAGACAATAATGACGAAGAATTCCACATGGATCAATTGAACAAAGATTTGATCCTATCCTGGATGTGCAAACTGAATCATACAGAGTGTGTGGATAAGTCTATCCACCTGTTCGCCAAGTGGCGCTGGAATGATACATATACGTAAGATTTATTCTTATTGACAGATTATTTTTAATTTTATTATATACTGAGAGACAACAATATCCGTACAATCGAAATGTAGAAATAAAAGAAGAAATATTATTTTATTACTATATGTATATATATATTGATTTATTTATATTTATTATATTTATTATAAAAAATATACTTATTTATTTATTATATATATAATTATATATTATATTATATATTTATTATAATAAATAAGTATATTTTTTATAATAAATATAATAAATATAAATAAATCAATATATATATTCCTACATATATCCTATATATTTATTTATTTATGCTCATATTTTTAAAAATCTGATCGCGAGGTGATAAATTCTTTTTTTATCATTATAAAAAAAGTTACATTATCTATTATCTAACGTTTGAGAATCTTGAGGTTTCCACGGCTTGGATTGTTACTATTCATATCATTACAGTTAGCAGTGATACATTTGACACTGCTTTCTCTAACAATGTTTGAAGCTTCCGGAAAGAACCATTCCAGAAAGAAAAGATAGCAGCTTGAAATAATGTTAGAGGAAGGAATGTTAAACGTATTCAGTGCTAAGAGTGACAGTGTCGGTAATATCTGATATTTATTATTGTGCGACGAAACTAATTATTAATTTGTAAAACGTAATGTTTGCATTATAGTTATTTTGTTTCTCTCTTTTATTTCTCTCCTTTTCGGCGAATACGCAACTACCTGCAATCTAGTACACATAGATAATACCAAGTTCTTAACGAAATCTTATATTTTCTCATTCTGTTTTCAAAATTTTGTTTTTTTTATTTCTACATCTTAAATATATGAATTAATAAAGTTTTCATCTTTCAATGTATTCAATTAATAGGCTAATACGATATCTGAATGACGATTAAATGACGACATCTGAATGATATCATTATATTAAAGACCACCTTAGTCGATAAATAATTAGACACTGTGTCCCACGATTCAACAGCCAAGCTTTGTACATGTATAAATGTATATTGTATAAATGGATACAATCAAATAAAAGTATTTATATAAGCGTAGGCCATGTAATGCTTCATTGGAAAATTATAATAGAAATACAAAATAGGATCATGTATTGATCACACGCGTTCAAATCAGAAGCCATACCTATACTTCTAATTAAGAAGACAATTTACTTTTAAATTTTTATACAAATAATTAAATTCTAGAATGAATAATTCAATTGGACATTGTAATAGATTTAGTAAAATTTGATAAAAAGTTGCAACAAATAGATTTTAATATTTCAATAACATTATAAAATTAGATTAAAAATATATATATATATATCTATATCTTAGGAAATTAAAATGTATTAACAATGTATAGTATTGAAGAGAAGCTTTACTAAACATAGACTACAATTATTTATTATTCTTATAAGAAATATTTTAAAAGTAGTAAAATTCTGCAGTTATTTCTATTATTTTTTAATGTTTATTTGAATCTCTTTCTAGAGAATTTCTAGAAATTTCACAGAATACAGTACATTGTTTGATAAATATTGTTTTATATATGCGATTATACAATATTTCGTGTTGATGAAATTTGTTTATCGACCTTTGGACGTATTAAAATGATATAAAATATCATCACCATAAATCTAGATTATGAAATAAGCTAGGTTATAGATTATAAAGTATACATTATGATATGCATACATTATAAAATAAATTAATATATAGAAACTATTTAATTACATCGGTAGAAAAATAGGGAAACCTATTTCATTCGGGATATAACTTTCAGAATTTCACCAAATGCCAGGACAGCTGTTTATTGTACAGCCATAAGAAATGGATCTCTAGAAGAGTGGGAATTCCTATGGGATCAATATTTGAAGACAGACTTTGCTTCGGAGAAGAAAATTATATTAGAGGCACTAGGTTGCTCCATGAACAAAGAAGTATTGAACTCGTAAGTTTAAAGAATACTATAGAAACAATTATTACACAAAAAAAAACTACATAAAGCTTAATTCAGCAAAGATCATAATACATATACATATAATTCAAGCTACAAGCCCCTCATATCAAGATTATAAAATAATTTATCTGACGATTCTTAAACAAATCGTAAGTTAACGAAAAGAATGATATAATTTATGCTATCTGAATATATTAGAAAATGTGCTAAGTTCATTCGCCTTTCGATATTATTTGCATTTGGAAGAATATTGTAAAAATGTTGTGGTAGTATACATGTTAGTGGTAGTATACAAACATATAACAACTAGTATGCCCAAATATTGCTTATATAGCAACATAAAAGTTTAAATATTATGGAAAATTTTTATGAATATATTATCCATATTACACGAAGCATTCTGAGATTTCATTACTACTGTAGACATGATTGCTGTCATGGTCGTATTGATGGAATTTGGAACGAATTTGAAATTGCATATAATATATTAAATTTATTATCATAGATATCATGATATGTAACGTGATTATTAATATTTATTACCTACAAAAAGTTTTAAGTATTTTTTGTAGCTGATACCAGAATTGTAGGATATCTTGACGAAATTATATTCTAAATCGCACATTTTCAAATTTCCACAATTTATCACACTATCAAAGGGTTAAGATGGTGTGAAATGTTAGATATAATATACAATTTCAAAATGTTTTATATAACATACAAATATGAAATAAATAGCTAAATTCCAGTTGAATTTTGAGGCTATTTGTTTACGTCATCATATACGTGAATGTTGATAGTGATACATGAGGTAAGGAACTATTAGCCTTTTTTATTTATGCTGTAATTATAACACGTGACACACGTGATAAGCCAGATTTCAGTATATGATCTGAGTGTATATGATTATACGAGTATATGATTTGAGTATAAAAGGTTTATAATTTTTAGTAGTATAATAACAAAGTACTTGATCTAATTTTTATTATTCATCAAATAATTTATGATTTACAATTTGTATTAAAAATATAAATATGTGTGTAATTTATGAATATACGAATTGTAAAACATCTAGATTTGTGTTATTTAGTAAATTATTTAATAAACGCTTTTGAGTGATTAAAAATTCATATTATATACATATTTTACAAAATTAATAATTAAAATTAATATAATTTGTTCCTTGTTCGAATTAATAAGAGTCACTGTTGACATTAAGAACATTATATTATTATATATTATATATAACATTAAGAATATTATACCTACTAATGATAATGATATTTAGATTGTTCTGCAATCTTCCGAACTTTTTATTCACATTGGCTATCAATAAGTAAAAATTTTTAAAACATTTTTAAAACATAGAAATTTTTATTACAATTAGCAATCTTTTTATTTTGCTGCAGGTATATTGAACGTGCATTGACGTATAACTATACCTCTAATATTCGAAAGCAAGATGTTAGCACCGTACTTGCTTCTGTCTACAATTCTGGAAAATTTGGAGTGGATGTGATGTTAGACTACCTAGTTAATAATTATGAAAATATATATAATTTGTAAGTTGATAAATAATTACACGAAACAATACGCATTTAATTAATGTAGAAAAAGAGAATATTATATACTTGTTTTATTTTCAGTTATGAGGACTGGGATGGCGTAGAAGAATTAATTTCTAAACTGGCATCTCGTATTTCAGTGGAAGATCAAATTACAAAGGTATATTGATTAACGTTTATTATGAACATACAGCAGACGTAAAAGTGCAAAAATTCCTAGAATGCACATTTTTTTTATTTATTTATTTATTTATATTCTCAATTTGTCCAATTTGAACATTTAGAAGAATTTTTTAGCTGCTTTATTATCATGTGGGTGACTACCCCCACCGGGGTACCATCCTCGCGTTTGCTAGATTATATCCTTTGTGAGATCTGCTGGGTGTTTCCTTTTCGGTCTTCTTTCCATGTTTAAGGTGTTGATTGTTTCCGCAGCTAGCCGGTTTGGGTGTGTTGTTATTCTTTCTTTGTATCTTTCCGCATTTCTGTTAATTTCTTCCTTGACCGTTGGTATTCCCAGGTCCCTCCGTATATCCTCGTTTCTAACGTACTATGGGGTGTTTACTATCGTTCTAAGAATTTTAGCTTGTATTGTCTCTATTTTGTTTATGTTGCTCATTGCTGCTATCACTCGTAGTGGTATTCCGTGCATCCAGATTGGTTTTATGATCATTTTGCATATTTTTATTTTCTATGCTTAATTTGGATTTTCGACTTGCTAGCCAATGCATTTGTCTCCTTGTTGTCAGTATTTTGCTATTGATAGTTGTTGGTATGTTGGCCGTGTATAATGTGTGTAGCATTGGTCCTAAGACGCTTCCCTGCGGAACTCCTGCCTTGATGTCTTTAACTTCAGAGTTTGTGTCCTTGATTTTTATTACGAGGGTTCTGCTGCTTACGTAAGATTTTATTAATTGGTATATTTGTTCCGGGAATTGTTTCCTGATTGTTTGTAGTACGCTTTCGTGGTTTATTTTGTCAAATGCTTTCTCTGCGTCCATAAAGAGGGCTATGCAGTATTGTTTGTTTTCTAGTGCTGGTATTATTTCGTTTATAAGCCTGTACATTTGCTCTATCGTGGAGTGTTTGTTTCTGAATCTGAATTGGTGATCTGGTATTAACTTTTCTTTCTCTATTATTGGTTTTATGGGGTCATATATGTAGGAATGTTATATTATTAGTTTGTAGGAAACAGTATGATTGATACAAAATCGTTTGCACTCACATGAAATCGAATATAATATCCCGTTACACGTATTCGTTACTCACTACTTTTACGACATTACAACACAAGGATCTTCATTCGACAATTATAAATTCAACTCTGACTCTCTCAACTCTCGTTACAACGTTTTCTACGCTCACGTTTTCTCTAACATCCCTTGGTAACGCTCACAACATTCTTTGACAACGTTAACATATCTTGACAACGCTAATAAACAATCACCCCTCACGCCATGTTCTTCCCTGATGTCATACTATCCCAGAACTCGGCCATTCTGATGAACACATCTGCCCTTAGATGTGCCCATCATTACTAATTTTACTTGTGCTCCTGATTTCTTGCTATTCTTCATCGACTATCAACCTCAATGGATGACGATTATCTTTCGTTGTCCTTAAAATCGTCATTTTCTTCAGTATCCTCGTCAAATTCTAATGGTTTAACCCATGGCTTCATATGATCAGCTGCGAAACTTGTTTTCTGCAGTCCTTCTTGCTCACCCATTTTGATGACTTCGTAACGATCTTTGCCCTATACCGATGTTATTTTGTATGGACCCAAAAACTTTGATAATAACTTTGTACCTGTTCCGAACTGAGTACGTTTTATTGCTACTAAATCACCAATTTTATATTTCGTAGCAGTTTTACGACGTTTGTTGTATGTTCTTTTGTTTTCTTCTTGGATTTTTGCAATATTTTCCTCCGCCTCTAATCTCATGTTCGTGCGATCTTCTTAAAAAATATTCGCCATTTCTTCGTGTATCAGTTGCTTTAATTCTTGGTATGTTTTAAGTCTTATTTGTTTCCGATTAATAGTTCAAGTGATGTCTTCTTAATACTTCAGTTGTGGCTTACATTTATAATTTGTTGCACTCTTCCCACGTATTTCCACCATTCTGCTCGATTGCTTAAAGAGAGTTTCGTTAGAACAGGTATGATTATTTCGTTCATTCTTTCCACCTGACTATTTCTGCGTGGTATACCCGTAGTAATTAGCATGTGTTCAATTTTTTCCTCTTGGCAATACTCTTTAAATATGTTCGAAGTGAACGTTGAACCGCGGTCGGATTTCCAAAAGTTAATGTCTGCTACTTAAGTTTACCTACCACCTCCTTTGTCGTAGTAGTTTTGGTTTGATATAACCAAGTAAACTTGGTGAACACATCGACAATTATAAAAATATAGTTATAGGATTTTTTCGTTGACGGCATCGGTCCTAAGTGGTCGATATGATATGTATCTAATGGGACAGCTCTTTTTTCTATGGGATATAACACTCTTTCACTTTTCCCTTTCTTCTTTTCTGCCAACATGCACCGTATACAGTTGTCAATTACTTTCTTTACTTTGTCTTCCATGTTGGGGAACCAATAATCTCTTTTGAGTATTATCATCGTTTTAGCACTGCCAAAATGTCCTTGTTCATGTACTAGTTTGATAATGTCCCACTGCATCGATTTCGGCACACCTATTGTCTCATCACTATGAGTCTCGCGATATAATACTCTATTTTTTATTAACGTAAAGTTATTTTTCATCTTATCACGTACTGCCTCGACTATTCTTTTTTCATCTCTTGATCCTCTTCTTGGGCTTTGCGTACTCGATCAATCAGCGTCCACGTGACTATCGACCACGTCACTATCTTCGGCAGCACACTGGTTTTCACATAGTTTTTCTTTAATTTGTTTGAACTTTACATGTTTATGTTTCACTCTTACTTCCACTTGTTCAGTTAATTCAATACCTAATAGTACATCGTGTCCCAAAAAGTTATCGGGAACTACGTCAAAGTCTAACGTTGCATTTAAACCGTCAATTATTATATCCGTTTTGGATCGTCTCATAATTTGTACTTCAATGGCGCCTATACTATCGAATTTGATTATTTTTTTCTCAAGTTGAGGTGCTCCTAAACGCGAATACAAATTCATTCGTACTAAATTAAGATCACTTCCTGTGTCTATTTTTGCTACAACATTCATATGCATAATCTTTATTTGCTTGAACTCTCTTTTATTTTCATTCCACAACCCATCAAAACGCGTTTTGTTTTTTAGTTAAATGTAAAATTCTCTACATTTAAAACATTTAAGGCCTCTCGATTTGTTCGGACAATCTGCACTCACATGTTCTCTATGACCGCAATTATGACACCTTTTATACTTCACTACGCCTCCAGATTGCCTGTATTTCCTGTTGTTCTTAGCTCTGACCGGTTTCACAGTTGACTCTGTTATGCGGGATTTTTGTTCCTCATAGATGATTAGATTTTCCTTCAGTTCTTTCATTGATTTAACCCCGTATAGTATTGCTGTATTGCCTTCTTTGTCTCTTATTCCGTCTACGATGTACCTCATTTTTGCTGCTTCTTCCATATCCATGTGACATTCCAAGCATTCGGTACATGTACGCTGTATATCCTTCGTCATCTCTTTTTTTTTTTGTTTCTTGAAATCTACGGTGTATTTGCCAAGTATTAAATTTTTTGAAAAATTCCTTTATTAGTCCTCTTTTTGATTCACGCCAAGTTCTAGCATGGCACTCATAATTGACAAATATTTTTGCTGATCCTTTCATCAGCTTTTTTGTATAAATTACTTTCTGTTCCTCTGTTCACATATACATGCTTGCAGTTTCTCCAAACGTCTTGAACCATTGATTGATATTTTCATTGTTTTCGCCCGTAAAAACATCTAAGGCGTCTTGGACATTTTGAAAACTTAATGTTGTACGCCTACGTGTTTTTCTACGGCATTTGTCACAATTTTTATGTACATCTCGTGCGTTCCTTCTGCGTTCTCTTTCGTCTTCTTCATCGTCTTCCGTTTCACTTTCGTAGTCACTTTCTTCTTTCGACGACGCATCTTCTTCTTCCAACGCCGCCTGTAGTCTTTCACGTAATTCAGCTTTCCTTCCTCTCGTCTCTAGCCCCATACTAGCAAGACGTTCTCTTAATTCCTTTGTCCTAAGCCTCTCGAGATTTTCGCCTTCATCTCGATCACGCTTAGTTTTTGATATGGTCCCCGAACCTCGCTTCTCCGTGGATCTTTCGCCGTTTACTGGCTCTTTGAGATTTGGTTGGTAGCACTACACGCTCGATTTAGCTTAGCAACCAACACTGACCTTGCACCAGATATTGGTAGATTCATCTGTGCAAACTTGTTTCTTAATTCTTCCAACGTTAGATTTTCCTCACTTGAAAATTGTTCCCCTTCACAATTTGCCATCTTAGTTTCTTCAATAATATCACTTCTATACACACGATATTATTCTCAACGGCTAACGATATTGTCTTTTATCACACCGCTTTCCGATCAAAAACAATAAAAAAAAAATTATATTGGCACGGACGAGTTCCCAATTTGTAGGAATGTTATATTATTAGTTTGTAGGAAACAGTATGATTAATACAAAATCGTTTGCACTCACACGAAATCGAATATAATATCCCGTTTCACGTATTCGTTACTCACTACTTCTACGACTACGGTTCAGGTGTAGTGGTTGTCCATGCTGCTTCTTGTATAATTTCTTGCAGTTGATTTTGTTCTCGATTAGTTCTTTAAATGTTTGTGATTCGGTGCTTTTATTGCAAAGTGATTCTGATTTGCTATAAAGTATCGGTTTGCTTGTGTATTCTATTATTATCGGTGTATGTGTATTATTATCGGAGCTAAACTCAAGACTGGGTTGTAGCGGCACTCGACAACAAATACCGCTACACAACACTAACTAAGCAACGAACACGGTAGCGAAATGGTTAGCGCTCTAGGTTTCGAACGTTCGGGACCCGGGTTCGATTCCGGCACCCGTGATCTTATTTTTCTGCCACGCATCAAAATAATAGAATAATTAACAGTGCCCCAGCAGCGACATCTACAGCCGACAACTATTACTGTCACCGACGACAACATAACGCCATACACACCTCTACAGGGTGTTATTTTTAATTTGTTTGTGTTTAGTCCTTTTATAACTGCAAAATCAAGCAAGTCAGGAATTTTGTTTCGATCTGTCGTTGACCAGTATGTTGGTTTTCATGTAGATAATATGTTGAGATTGCTTGTTCTATTATATTTTTCTTGTGGTCTACCTATGTGTGTTAATTCTTGAGCTCCATAGTGTGTGCTTTGCATTAAAGTCTCCCGCTGCGATGTGTTTGTCATCTAAGGATTAAAAATACTGTTCCCATTTTTGTGATGTCATTTTGTGTCGCGGTGGTGCATATACAGCTGACATCTGGATGTAATTGCTGTTAGTTTGTATTGTATCTGTGGTTGCTTGAACGTGTTCCTGACTAATTTGATTATATAAGTTGTGTTTGATATCGTTTCTTACAATCACTGCGGCCCCTTCGTGTGCTTTTCCTGAGGGCTGTTTGGTATCATAGATGGTGTAATATGGTATTTTCATGTAGTCTTTTGGTATGAAATGTGTTTCTGAAACAAGTAATATGTCAATATTATTGTTATACAGAGACGTTTTAGTTTCTATGACCCGTTGTTGTAGGCCATTGGAGTTCCAAGCTGCTATTTTTAACGTGTCCATTTCTATTTTTTGCTGAACATGTTTGTAGGTAATTGTAGCATGACTGTAATTTGTTGCGTTTGTTGTCTGAGTGCTGCATTTTGCTCACTTATCATTTTTTCCATTTCACACTGCACATAGTTCTTTTTTCTCAACGGAGGCCTAGGTTATCATGCGATACTTATACACATACTAGGGAGAGGATACATACTTGGGTGAAGTTTTTGCTCTACGGTCCCTCACTCTCACACGTACAATACAAATTTATTATATATTCAACATAGATATATATTAATACTATTTATTATAGGAAAAAGAGCTAATACAATTTCTAAATTATAACATTCTTTTTGTTAAGTAACAATAATTTATTAGATAGAATAATGACACTTTTATCGTGAAAAAGTTCACTTTTAAAATCAAATTTTTTCTAATATTTCAATGTTAACGATTTTTTAGACTTTTCGCTCTTTATTACATATAGAATGCAAATTAGAAGCCATAAAATTGCGAAAAAGCTTACATAATAATTTAAAAATGCAACATAAATACAAGTTTTACAGAAATAGATTTTTGTCAATTTGTAAATTATTTGTTAACATACAGTTAATTGAAACTCATTGTGGTCTAACTTATTTTTTATAAAATAGTGATACAAATTTATTACTATAAAAACATTACATTGACTCAAAGTATTTAACATTGAAAGAACACATACTGAAGATGTTCGAATAAATAGCACAGAACATTTTTATGGTTACATGTATTATGTGCATCGTATGAAACTTTTCTAAATTTTATAAGTACTATACATTGTGAAACGCGAAGATCATAATTATTATACTGGTAGAATATAGACCTAATAAAAAAGAACCGCACATAGAGATTACAACACATTTATTGCAAATATACATTTAATAAAAAATTAATATAAAAAATAAAAATTATCTTTTCTGTTTTATAGAAAGAATTATTGGACTTTATTAAGTAAGGTTTTTTGTATGTGTGTATGCAAATTTTTTTTCTATTACTATTAATACTTACTATTATACTAATACTTGATATTATTGCTTATTAATATAATTAATTATTTAAATATCTTGTTGGTCTTTGCGAGGCTTATTATTATTAAATATGTTGTAACCACTATACAAAGCATTTGGCTACAGGTGTAGACAAATTTAAAGGGTGATTCTGGAAGTTAAAATAAAAAGTAAATTAAGAATAAAAGAATTGTGTTTTCGGCTTTGTTTTTTTAATTATTAACAATTAACAATTAGTCGAAATAGCTTTGTTCGCGGGCAAACGTCCTTACACAAGCAACAGTAGGTCAGCCTACGCAGCGGAATGCACAGGGATTCTCAAATCTAAAGATACATGGCCAACAGCTTACCTCGAAGAAGTCGTAAAGAAGAAGAATATGATGTTTGAAGACGTAAAGTAACTTGTGCGACGTCTTGTGTGAAAAATCATAGATTAAATTATTTCTTCCGACATAAATAATTAATAAATACTAATATACAGAAACAATAATCATACAAATTTCATACGTGCAGCGCAATTGTCCGGTCCGCGGGTGTCTACAGAAAAATCACATACGCATTCTTGTTCTCGCATAAGTATTCTTGAGGTGCCACTAAATGTGGTCGAACGCTGTCATGAATGAACCACACACATTTGTATAACTTCAACAAGGTAAGCTACTGCCCATGTATCGTTCGATTTGAAGTTCCCTGTGCAGCCCGATTCTTAGGCTCATTTCCTTTCGTTTGTGATTTTCAATTGCCAATAATTAAATAATAAAACCGAGAACGCAATTCTTAATTTTCATCTTATTTTAGCTTTAAGAATCACCCTTTAAATTTTGTTATACTCGTAGCCGAATAGCCTGTATATATTTTCAGATTCATTATTTTACCAATATAATTATGATAATGCTGCCTCTCATTAAAGTGCTAATGAAATTTCGAAATGTTTCGTACAATACACATAATATATTTATAAAAAATTTGTACATATAGGTATAAAACTAAAGGGATAATGCTTGTAAGCATTGAAATACGCGACTAAACGCAAATTTTCAAAAACTTGACTTACAACATTATAATTTTCAACTCATGACATAGTAATAAAATTGGATCAAAGGAGAAACAGTATATATTAATGTCTTTATTTATTCATTTTTATTTGATTTACCAACAAAATTTCAACAATATATGAATATAATTATTGTTTTAACAAATATTGCAGCTGAACGAGTTAAGTAACAAAGTGGGCAACATCACAAACATAGTAGCAAGCATCAAAACTGCGAATACATCTGCTTCGAGCAACCTACAATGGTATCGAAATCATTCCAGTGTGATTAATGATTGGTTGCACGAAATGATTCATATTATGCAAGATAAAAATCCAGCTACTACAGTTGTTGCGAACAACTTAAGTATAATTTCTATGACAGTATTTTCGTTAATCGCTTACATAATGAGTCTATAGATATTACATTCATACGTTTATATTAATAAAGATATATATCATACGTTCTTCGAATACATATTAATATATATGCATATTAAACAATTTATAAACTATGTTTTAAATATATTGTGAAATTTAAACAATTAGTATTAATGGTGCTATTTTAAAATAAAATTATGTACATTATTTTATAAATATAACAATGATTTTTTATTTTCACCTGAATCCTAATTTTCACTCTTCATACTGTAGAACACAGGATAAAGTAAATAACCATAGTTTAAACAAACAATAACGATTATGAACTATACTAACGTATAACTCGAACAGAAATATAAGATATAACTTTTAAGCGAAAACGTGGTGAAATCTCCTCGACCGTACGTGCACGTAGCTGCGTCTTAGATAGCATTAATTAATGATAGTTGAATAGAATTAACATTTTTTCAGGAACAAATTGATAGCAGAAATGTTTTTGTGGGACCTGATTCCTAGTAATATTTAGAACAAAATAAGCGACTTTGAAAAAATGTTTCACCGGTACTTCTTAACCCAAATATCGGTTAAACATAAAAAATATGACTTTTGTTACATTTCGCTGTATACGATAGAAATTATTTGTCGTGAATAAGAGTTTCAGTAGACAGTTGTATCTAATAAAATTATCTTTAAAATAAGTCCTATTATATTACGATAAGCCTATTGTTAGGCCGCAAATTAATAAAAAGTGCGAAGAAGTCCGTTTTCTTAAATCGCTTATAACATTCATTAAAATAGTCGTAGAATATCGAAGCTCTGTGATATATAAATAGTCATACCAAAATAGTGGAACATATTTTGAATCGATCGGTTTGTTAGTTTTAAAACAATCGACTTGTCAACTAACGAAACGGGAAATATTTAATTTGCAATGAAAATGTATGATCCAGGTTTATCCTTACAGCTCGTACGCTTTCAGAAAGACCTATATTTTGATATTTAAATGAAACAAAAATTTGTTCATTCAATCGCTTAACTAAACCACAGCGATAATCATTTCTACATCACTGTAAAATGCGATAACCTTCGCACTTTTCATTCTACTACAGTGAAATACGTTTCAATAAAAAAAAAGACTTTTCTCTAGGACCAATTGCATCCAAGATAGGTTTTCTTTTAAAAGTCGTCAACGCCAAACTATTAAACACTAAAAGATGCAACAGACGTCGTTTTACAGTTTATTATTTGTATTGTACGCGGATTCTTTTTGTATTGATGTTTCATATTGATGTCCATAAAAGTTGGAAAACATACAAAGTTGATCCATTTTTGCAATAAGCGATCAGAGGGCTCCAGCGCAACGCGCGAGGATTCCACGATTTATGACTTTACTGCGCAAAAGCTATAACTCATGGAAAAAACACGCTGTCCCGGCAACTATAGTATCTAGAAACATAATTTTGTTTTAATTTAGGGCTACTAAAAAAAAGTAGACAATTCTTTACAATACTGGTTCACCAGAATACGGAAATACGTCGTTAAGTACGTGAAAGCGTGTAATAACCGTGCGTATTAGTTTATAAGCACATCGGAGGGGAAAAACAATGCAAGTTAAGCACGATCAAGAAAGTACCGATCCCCTTCTACACCATTCATACGAACTACATGGGCTCATTCAAAACGTGCAGAAAACACACCAAGAACCTGCTGATAATGGTCGACGCTTTCACAACGTATACGGTCATTGAACTAGTAAAGAATTTGAAGACGCTAGATACGATAAGAGTCCTTTTGAACTTGATGTACGTTTTTGGGGCACCCACAAGGATAATCAGCGATACGAGGCCGAGTTTCACGTCTTGCGGTTTCAAAATATACCGGAACACGTACGGTATTAAACGCGTTGTAACTGACGTCGCGACGTCGAGATCTAACGAACAATACGGACAGTATAACAAGACGATCGTTGACTCGCTCGTCACCACCGTCCTAACTAAAGACCCGCAGCATTGGGACCTTGAGAATAAATAGGTGCAAAATGTCTTGAATACAATACACAACAAGGATATTAATACAACGTCGATGAGAGTCCTGATGGGCTTCGATGAGCGGACTGTTGCAGGAAATTAGATCTTGAAATTTTTTTTTTTTTTTATTTATTAAGATTCACAATTTGTCCAATTTGGACGTTTGGTGGAATTTTTTAACAGTTAAATTAGCAGTTAAATTAGTTGGTGGCTACCCCCAGCGGGGTACCATCCTCGTGTTTGCTAGGTTATGTCCTTTATAAAGTCTGCTGGGTGGTTCCTTTTTAGTCTTCTGCCCATGTTTATGGTTTTGTACGTTTCCGCAGCTAGCCGGTTTGGGTGTGTTGCTATTCTTGATTTGTATTTTTCTGAGTATCTGCTAATTTCTTCCTTGACCGTTGGGATTCCCAGGTCCCTCCGTATGTCTTCGTTTCTGACGTACCAAGGTCCGTTTACTATTGTTCTAAGGATTTTAGCCTGTATTACCTCTATTTTGTTTATATGGCTCATTGCTGCCGTCCCCCATAATGGTATTCCGTACGTCCAGATTGGTTTTATGATCGTTTTATATATGTTTAATTTATTTTCTATGCTTAATTTGGATTTTCGGCTTGTTAGCCAATGCATTTGTCTCCTTGTTTTCTGTATTTTTTCTACTATTGATTTGATGTGTAGTTTCCATGTGAGTTGTGTATCTAAGTGGAGTCCTAGGTATTTGACATGCTTTGTTTGCGTTATATGCGTGCCGTTCAATAGGATGTTTGGTGGTATCTTTTTTCGTAGCGTGAATGTAATATGGTTGCATTTATTGGGGTTTGCTTTTATTTGTTTTTCTTGTAGCCATTTTTCTATTTTTATGATATGTTCTTGTAGTATTTTGACTACCGTTTCTGGGTTGGTATGCCTGACTAGTATAGCTGTGTCGTCCGCGAATGTCAATACTGTGCTGTTGGTAGTTGTTGGTATGTTCGCCGTGTATAATGTGTATAGTATTGGGCCTAGGACTCTTCCTTCTGGTACCCCGGCCTTGATGTCTTTAACTTGAGAATGTGTGTCCTTGATTTATATTACGAAGGTTCTGCTGCTTAAGTAGGATTTTATTAATTGGTGTATTTGCTCCGGGAATTGTTTCCTAATTGTTTGTAGTAGGCATTCATGGTTTATTTTGTCAAATGCTTTCTCTATATCCATAAAGAGGGTTGTGCAGTATTGCTTGTTTTCTAATGCCATTATTATTTCGTTGATAACCCTGTGCATTTGCTCTATCATGGAGTGTTTGTTTCTAAATCCAAATTGGTGTTCCGGTATTAGTTGTTTTATCTCTATTATTGTTTTCATCCGGTAATATATTATTTTTTCCAGTATTTTGGAAAATACTGGAAGCAGTGATATTGGTCTGTAAGATGCAGTTTGGTGGGGGTCTTTTCCTGGTTTAGGTAACATTTTGATCTGTGCTAATTTCCATGGTTTGGGGAAGTATTGAATTCTTAGAATTGCATTGAATATTATTGTTATTAGTCTTATTGCTTTTGGCGGAAGGTTTTTCAAGATTTTACCATTGATTAGGTCGATTCCTGGCGCTTTGTTGTTTTTTGTTTTATCAATTATGTTTCTAATTTCTTGTGCTGATGTTTTAGGTATGGTGTATTCCTTGTCGGTTGTGGTAATAGTGGTTTGTGGATCCTCCTCCGTATGACTTTTGAGGTTGCTGTTGTTGATAATGTGTGGTGTGAATGTGTTGCAGAGATGGTTGGAGAATTCTTCAGCTTGTTCTTCGTTGCTTCTTGCCCATGTGTTATCTGCTTTTCTGATTGCCGGGACGGGTATTATTGGCTTCCTTATTTTTTTCGTGGCTTTCCATAGTGAATAGTTGGTGTTCTCGTGTGTGGAGAGTGTCCATATGAACTTTGCGAATTCGTTATCGTTGTGCTCCTTTATTTTGTTTTTTATTTCCTTTGCAAGTTTGTTTAAGTGTTTTTTGTTTTCTCGGGTTCTGTATTTTTGCCATTTTGCTTTTGCTTTTCTTTTTTCTTTGATTTTGTCGAGTATTTCTTGCGGGATTGTTATTGTTTGTCTGCTGGTTGGTTCGGGAGTAGTGGTTGTCCTTGCTGCTTCCTGAATAGTTGCTGTCAATGTTGCTACTGCCTGTTCTATGTGTTCAGGAGTTTTTAACGGGATGTTGCAGTTTATTTTGCTTTCTATTATTTCTTTGAAAGTTTGCCATTTGGTGGTTTTGTTGCATAGTGTTTCTGGTTTGCTATAGTGAATTGGTTTGTTTCTGTATTCAATTATTATGGGTGTATGATCGGAGCTGAGCTCGAGGTTGGGTGTTATTTTTAGTTTATTTGTGTTTAGTCCCCTTGTAACTGCAAAGTCCAGAAGATCTGGTTTTTTGTTCAGGTCAGTCGGCCAATGTGTCGGTGTTCCTGTGGATAATATATTGAGGTTATTATTTCTAATGTATTTTTCCAGTGTTCTACCTCGAGGTGTAATGTTTCTTGACCCCCAAAGCGTGTGCTTTGAGTTGTAGTCTCCCGCTGCGATGTACTTGTCCCCTAGGTCCTGGAAGTATTCTTCCCACATTTGTGTTGTTATTTTGTGTCGCGGAGGCACATATACTGCTGACAACTGGAAGCAGTTGCTGCTAGTTTGAACTGTAACAGTGGTTGCTTGTAAATATTCTTTGTTAACTTGGCTGTGTAGATAATGTTTGATATCGTTTCTGACTATCACTGCTGTCCCTCCGTGAGCTTTTCCTGAGGGGTGTTTGGTATAATATATGGTGTAGTATGGTATTGAGGTGATGGGCGTGATAGGTCTAGAATAATCACTCGTATCGTTAACAATAACAATTTATTAGTCTATGTTCGTGATGTACACTCGTGCGTAGAACACGCGATACAATTATCGGTACGCGGTTACAAGTTCGAGCTCGGTGGGATACGCTTCGCGGTGCGATTCACGTCGGAACGATTGTCCAGATGTCGAGAAGTTCGGATTCGCTATTACGTACGATTGCGGGCGGACGATTCAGATAGGCGTTTTCCAACTTGCCTCCCGACTCGCGATAGAACAGCATGAATTTGTGTCGCGATGATGCTCCTTAGGAAAACTGTGCTTGGGTGTGTCTAAGGATACGGGATCATCGGATTCGTTAAGGAAAGCGTTAGTTCAGAGAGTGAGGGAAATGGACGTCGCTGTTAATTGGCTAAATCGTGAGTTGGTGGTTGGAAAGAGATGGCAACTGCCCTTGAGAGAAAGTTGCTAGCGAGGAGCGTCGTACGTGAGGAAAAGCAGATTTCCGTAGTGGATGGTATGTGTGGGGACTATTGAGACAAAGGCTATCTGTTCCTTTAGAGAATCTTAGCTGCATGGATCCTAAGATTTATTGCGGGTCCTTAGGCTCGCTGTAAATATTCGGAGAGAGTGTATCGACATCTGGCAATCATCTGTTCGCAAGGTAGAGTCCTTGTGTAGCGAGGCACGGGACAGAAACCGTTGGGAAGTTTGCTGTCGAGTGCCGCTACAGTATTTTCAAATAGCTTTTTTGTAGTGAAGTGTGTTTCTGAGACAAGTAGTATGTCTATATTATTATTGTATATGAATGTTTTAGTTTCGAGGGCCCGTTGTTGTAGGCCGTTTGAGTTCCAGGCTGCTATTTTTAGAGTGTCCGTTTTTATTTTTTGCTTAGCACGTATGTAATTAGTTGTAGCATGACTGTGATTTGTTGGGTTTGCTGTTTGAGTATTGCGTTTTGTTCGCTTATCATTCTGGTTAGCATTTCGGTGTTCTTTATGGATTGTTTGAGCAGTTCTTTGATTTCTGCAGTGTCATTGTTACTATTGCTGTGGTATTGGTTGTGTGTATGTGTTGGTTGGCTGGTTACTTCAGCATAGCTTAGACCACCAATGGTGTTGGTGCTGATAGGTTTGGTGTTTATTGCTTGCTCTGTATTTGGTAATATTTCAGGTTTTGTGCTGTCCTGATGGGCTTGTGTGTTAGTGCTTGTCCTGCTTCGTAGGGGCGGGAACAGTTTACGTTGTAGTTGTTTTCTTACTTCACATCCTTTATAGCTGGCTGGGTGGTTTCCGTTACAGTTGAAACATTTAACTTTTTCTATTTTTCCAGAATATGGGCAGTGTACAGTTAAGTGATTTTTTGCGCACTTGACGCAAGCTGGGCTTCTGTTGCAATAGTTTTTAGTGTGTCCGTATTGTTGACACCGCATGCATTGAGGTATATCTTTTTTGTGTCGTGGTGGTTCGACTGTTACTATTGTGTTTAGTATTTGTTTGATATCATATATTTCCTTGTTATTGTTTCTGGGTTCAAGTTCTATTAAGAATAGTGGTAGTGGTTGCTTTGTGTCGAATCTTGTTATATTGTTTATTGTTCTTGTTTGATGTCCAATTTTAGCTAACTCATCGCTTAGTTTATGTATGTTGGTTTTAGGATGCAATCCTCTTATGACAATTTTATAGCTCCTTTTAGTTTTAAGCTGATACGTGTGGTAGATAGCATTTTTTTCTTTTAATGCTTTTATAACTTTCCTAAATGTTTCTGGTGTGTTTGTTTGTATTTTTACTTGATCCAATTTTGTTTGCTTTATTGTGTAGTTGTTTTTCTCATCTAGATTATTTAGTAGATCGATAAGCGGGTCTATTATTTGGGCCTCTACAAAGATTGGTGGTGGTTTTGTAATATGATTTGTTTGGATAGTGGTTTTATTTACGTGGTCAGCGTCTATTTCTTCCGTTAGTGAGTTGAAGGAGTTACTTAATGGTAATTCTTGCAGCCATCGCTGCTTTTCTGTAACTGGGTTTCCTATGGCACTTATGTCTGTGGTTGTTTTGCATTTTTTGCTAGCCTTCGCTGGCTTCCAGCTTTCGTCCTGGTAGTATCTTTCATGTTCTGAATTGCTATCTTCCTGTCTCCGATGCTCTTTTGTTTCTTCTGTCTCAATGTTAATTTGTTTGGTTTTTATATAATATGTTTCACCTTTTGTTGCTATGTTTATAGTTGGTATCTGCATTGTTATTTTATTTCCTCCTCACTATCACTTTGCAGCGCTATTACTTTGAAGCACTTTTTCACTATTCACTTATACCTGGAGAGGACGACCGTCTAGACACGTCCGTCCTCCTCGGCTGTCCGAGCAGGAGTGAGATCTTGAAATGTGATCTAAGATGAAGTAGGCCGCTTACATTTGACCCAGCTGCGAAAAGATATTGCGTGGCATATCACGTAGGGCCAGAAAGCGCAGAAGGAAAGGTAAGACTATAGTAGAAAAGGCACCTGGATGTATATTTATTATTTTTAAAATAATTAAAATTTAAATTTTTAAGTATAATTTTAGTTTGATTAATTTGTAAAATTATAATTAATAAAATGAATGAATTTAACATTAAAATTTTTATAAAATTATTTTTTTTTAGATTTTATTAATTAAACTAATAAAATAAGAAAATATAATTAATATTCCTCTAATGAAAATAATTGTTAGAATAAATAAATTTATTGAAAATTTTTGTTTTAAAATTAAAGTGTTAATTGTTATGAAAATAATATATGAAATTAAGTAAATTAATTGTTTAAAAGGAGAATAGAAGATATTTATATAAAAATAATTTATAATTAGTATTAAATTAATATTTAAATTTATGAATAAAATAAAATTAAGGATTAATAAAGTTTTCATTTTTATTTTGAAATAGAATTTGTTATATTAATATTATAATTAAATTTTTAATTTACAAAATTAATGTTTTAATTAAACTATATAACATTATATTTATAAGCAAGAAATAGTTTAATTAAAATAATAATTTTGGGAATTATTGATATTTAAAAAAAAAATTTTTTTGAAATTTAATGTCATATAAAAATTTATAAATTAAGTTTTTAGATTATATATATATGTCGGGTTGGCGTTACGATTAGAGTTAGGGTTAAGGGCGTAAAACGAATCCCTATTGACACTAGACGTGATCATTATGCAATAGAGGAGATATTTACCAGTGCAAACATGACCATGATAGAATTGGACAAGTAATCGCGATAATTTGATACTCGAGAAACTAATGACGATGATCCTAGGTTCAATAACGAATCCATGGTCAACGGGATGACGAACTCTACTCTTCTTTAGCGTCTGAGTTGTACTCAATGTTAATGCATGGGGCAATCACTATGTATCCGAGAGTTACTTGAATCGTTGTCGAGATCGTACCGGAGAGTGACTCTCCGTCTCGACGATGCCGTCGAGGAAAACTATAATGGGTGGGTCTAAGGACATAAGATCCTCGGATTCGTCAAAGAAAGCTTTCGTTCCAAAGGTGAGGGAAATTAGCGCTGTTGCTAATTGGTCGATCTCCATATCGGCGTTTTGAAAGAGATGCTGGCCGCCCAGTATGGAATTGGTTTATATATATATATATATATATATATATATATATATATATTAGTAATATAAATAATATAATAATATTAAGTTTATTATAGATTATTTAATTTTTAATGAAGCATTTTTAATATTGATAATTATGTTAAATTATAGAATTTATTTTTTAAAGTTTTTAATTAGTATTAAACATTTAATTGTAAGAATTTTATTTTATTTAATATTAATGAATTATAGTGGATTTCTTTATTTACTTTATTTAATTTATTCAGTGTGTGAAAGAATTTTAGGATTATCATTATTAGTAAGGATAAATTATGAATATGGACATCAAAAAATTAATTTTGTAAATTTAATATAATGAATGAAATTTTAATTTTATTAGTTGTAATATTTTTTATAAATTATATTAATTTTTATATTTTAAGAAATTTAATATTTCTAATAAGATTTTATTTTTTAATAAATATTAGTTGAATTAAATGAATTAATATTGTTGGGGGTTTAAGAAATAATTATTGTTCAAATTATTTGATTTTAATAATATTTTGAGTATTTGGAATGATCTTTTTAAATTTAAATGAATTAAAAAAAAGTTGTTTAGTTTTAAATTTAATATTATTATTTTTGATATTATTAAATTTTATGGTTATAGATTTATTAGTATTTTATTTTATATATGAGGCTAGATTATTATTAATTTTTTATATAGTAATGGAATGAGGATATAGAGAAGATCGAATTTTAGCTGCATTTTATTTGATATTTTATACTTTAGTATTTTCTTTACCAATATTATATTTAATTTTTAAAATATTGGAAAGAAGAGGTAGAATAATTTTTTTTATTCGAAATTAAAGAATTTAAATTTGATTATTATTTTATTTTATTTATTTATTCATATCTTTTTTAGTTAAAATTCCAATATATATATTTCATGGTTGATTAATTAAAGCACATGTAGAAGCTTTATTTTTTAGATCAATAATTTTAGTTTCAGTTATATTAAAATTAGGAAGATATGGAATATTACGTTTAATTTTAATTTATAAGAATAAATTTATTAATTTATCTTATTATTTAATAATAATTAATTTATTTGGAATATTGATTTTAAGAATAATGTGTTTGTTTCAATTTGATATAAAATTGATTATTGCTATATCTGCAGTAATTCATATAGGAATTATATCTATAGGAATATAGGAATATCAGGAGAACTGATATTGGTACTGCGGATCAGTGAATCTGCCGCAGGCGCAGATAATAAGCTACATTAAAAATTCAAGGGACCGTTTCGGATTCATGCCGTTTTTCCGAATGATCTCTATGACGTAGAGGATATATGGGAAGGGGTTAAATGGTTTCGGATAGTGATCGGATGAACACGTGGATCACGATACAGGTCGTCGACCACGATGGGTCTGGAATGATCTGTCCGTCATGGGAATTGATAACTGGTTGTTAGAATGGACGCGACCAGTCCTGGGAACGCAATCAGGCAAGACCTCGGGTGTACCAGGTGGACGCGGATGAAGTCGGCTTGGAACACCGAGGATGAAGTCGGCTGACCCTGGGTATTAGTTCAGAACGAAAGACGGTCGTAGCCGATCTCGGAATATAGCCGCGAGAAAGGTGGATTATGATCATGAGATACATCTATAAGAAGAGGGGTACCGAATGAGCCATCAAGAGTCGTTCGCGATGGAACCATGGCAGCGGTACGACAGGTCACGGACGGACTCGGTTATCTGAATCGGCCAATCGACTGAAACTTCCATCGCGCCACAATCACCACGTCACCGTGCAGATAAGAACCTATTACTTACAGTATCGATAGTTTCCTTGGATTAGAAATGATAATTGCGTTTCTGCAGATAGCAAATTCGAGGAGAGGGACTCATAGTCAGGTTAGACGTATATGGCACTACGATACGAGGGTTAAGCTAATTTATAATTTATTAAACTGCTCTACTTAAATATGAATTCTATGAAGTATCTTCTTGTATCCCAATTGGTTTCCTTATTTCTCATTTTTATTATACATTCGGTGCGCATTCACAGAAAAGCGATCAAAGATTAGGTAATTTGTAGAAAGTAATCGTTAATAAATTTTCAGTTTTGGAACAGGCGTAGACTAATTTGTTTAATATGTTAAAAACAAAAATTACTAAACAAACTAGAAAGAGGCCTCGATATTCGTAAGAATGTGAACAATTTCATGATAATTCGCTAATATCTCTGGTAACTGAATGCAATTTTAAACAAAAAGCAAATTATATTGTACTTACGTAACTCACGTAAGCATAATCCAAAATGTTAGTTATTAAAAAAATACCTACATGCAAGGACAGAACCGGGTGCGTTTGTTTGCTTCGACGCTTAAGGGGCATGCAGAGATATGAAATTGCTGGCTGAAAACGTGAGATTTACTTTTTCAATGATCCTCTTCTTTTTATTGTTGTAAATTCCACCAATTCGTGGGGAGATGCGTTCGCGAGGAAGCGCGTCAACGGGAGTCGTAAATTCCCGTTACGATTCTACGAATCGACACCGCGAGCAGATCGATCCCCTGATTTCTGTGATAATAGGGGTGGTTGAAATGATATAACTCTGTCATTAACAGTGTTAAAAATTATGTATTTTCCAACAACTTAGTAGAATCACACAATTTAGTAACGTCGCTGATTGTGAGTATGAGAACTGCCTTGATTGGAACTGCCTTGGTTAGAACTGCCTTGATATTGATCAAATTTTGACTCGCCTTGGTTGTGAGTGTTAGAACTCCCTTGATTTGAACTCTTTTGATGTGAGTGCTAGAATTCCTTGGATTTGAGTGCTAGAAGTCTTTGAATGTGAGTGCTAGAACTCCTTGAATGTGAGTGCGAGCACTTCATGAATGTGACTGTTAGAATGTGACCTTTTGAATTGAACTCCTGAATTGAACCCTTTGATGTGAGTGCTAGAACTCCTTAAATGTGAATGTTAGCACTCCTTAAATGTGGATCCTTTAATGTGAATGCTAGAACTCCTTGAATGTGACTGTTCGTTGGTTATGAGAACCAGTAGAGTTGACCCCCCCCCCCCCTGATGGCATAGAAGCAATAGTAGAAGTAGCAGCAATAGGAACCGTGGGAACAGTAAGAACAGTGAAGTCCGATCTGATGTGATTACGGAGGAAAGCTCGGTATGGGTGTGCCCTTTGAACGAAGAACGCGGATTCGTTGCTCACATTTTTAGTTAGGAAAGTGAGGGCAATGATCCGCGATGCCGATTGGTTATGAACGCTGTTGGGAATGGAAATAGGAGGAAGAAGCTTCCTACCAACCTGGTTCATGGGCGACATTGTTTATTGGGAAAAACCAGCTTTTCCGTTAGACAACTATTTGGTTTTTCCCATTAGGTAACTACCTGCTTTCTCAGTAATTTGTAAGAATGTACAATAGACTTAAGGACTGTTTTATGTACCAACTATAAACCGAAAATACTTGCCGGATTAAAGGTTTCTGCAAGCTAATAAGACTCGGTTTATAGTGGGGCCTCAGATTTATTGAGAGTTTCTCTAACGGGGCTTGGGCCTTGACGGTCAGACAATGAAGGACGTCGCGCGGACCTTTTCACGCGACACAACAATTGTAAAGTCAAATTTAAAGTCTTCCAGCGACAATCAAACGCTCTGTGGTCTAATTATACTTTTAGCAATAGATCATAGATGGCGAGCGATAATTGATTATGTACGTTGATAGTAAACGTACACATCACACTGTTGCCATTCTCGTCTGTTCTCGTGAACGTGTATTTCGAGCGGATAAGCGTTTACATCTATTAATTTCCTTGGAGGAACCGATTGCCGTTATGTAATGCACGATCATGCAACTGATGAACGTGTTGGTTTTTTGTACCAACAACTACATTTGGTTACAGAGCTATATGTACCTACATATACTTACAGAACACACTCAAACTATCCCTTATGGCAGACACAGGATTTATAGAAACCTATAACTGATAAGAAAATAGATCACCGAGAATATAAACGTACTTGGTCGCTAACTGACTACTAGGTTTTTACTCATCTACGATCATTATTGTTGAGGTTATTAGATGTGTGAACAGAGGAACGCGTGGATAAATTGTAAAGTGGAAAATATATTTTAATACAGAAGTGTAAGTACGAGTAGGAATATAATTTGAGCTGGTCCAGATCCGCACGCTAGCAGCGTTACCCTATAATTGAAAGCCCCGAAACCATCGTAGCCTGTCTACTGTCTATGATCTGCCTTCGTCTATAGTCTATTGTCTATACGATGTCGATGGCTTCAGTGCTTGAGAAAACTAAGAAGACTAGATGTAGAGTTTTCTTAGAAGTGGTGACCACTTCAACAGTTTATCTTGCAGCAATTTTTCTATTTTTGTGATACACTCTTGTAGTAATGTGACTGCTGTTTCTGGATTAATGTCCTTGACTAGTGTGGTCGTATCGTCCGCAAATATCAGTATTTTGCTGTTAGTAGTTGTTGGTATGATGGCCGTGTATAACGTGTATAATATTTTCCCTAAGACACTTCCTTGTGGTACTCCTGCCTTGGCGTCTTTAACTTTAGAATATGCATCTGAGGTGAAAGTCGAAGAAGGTGTTCATGAGAAATACTCTTGATATTCAACAAAAAAGTTTATTCAATTATTAACAACCAACAGTCAACAATTTAGCATCAACAATTAACGATTAACGATTAATCAAGAGTCAATAATCACGTATCTCTAATTGCGTTTGCTCCGCCATGACGCTAACTTTTTACACTTCGCAGCTCGGGGCAGAATGAATTTTTGGTTCGAAACCAAACGGATTCTTTTCGTTGTTGCCCCTCGATATCCCCACTACGCACGAGTTTATTAGATGTTCGCGGCGGTTGCCGCGCATGTGTCCTTCCAATTATTCGGCGAAAGAACCGTAGGGATATCAATGGTACATTAGGCATGTCGGCCTTACGTTTTGAAGGTATAACGCTTTGTGTCGCGAAGCCGTTGTTAAGTTCCGTGGTCGAGAGCCGCCACATATCCTTTATTTTTACTACAAAGATTCTATTGCTTAGGTATAATTTGAGTAAGTGGTAGATTTGTTCCAGGATATGGAGACGGAGCCTTCCCCGACGTGAGCGGAAGAAGAAGAGGAGGACAACTGCTCCTCTAGTAGAATCTTAACCGCTCCCACCGGGCTCAGGACTTAATGTTACAGAGCCTGGTGGAGCGGCGGATAGGTCTGGCAGCGGTGGTCGAACCATAGAGCATTCACGGGGCGCTGAGGGTCTGATCAGTTCGGTCGCCATATTCCGGACCAGGATCGCGGGAAGCCCCTCCTACTCGATCGAGCGGGGACAGGGCATCGTGGTCGTGAAATGGGGCGACGTGGCCGTGGTGGCCGTTTACATGTCGCCCAACATCAGCCGGATGGAATACGCCTCTTTCTTGGACGGACTCACGGTTTGCGGGAGGCGTTTGGGCGCCTGTCCTTCACTGATCCACGGGGAATTCAACGCTCACTCAACGGCGTAGGGCTCACGCAGGACCAACGGAAGGAAGCGCGGCGTGCAGGACTGGGCGACCGCACTCGACCTTCGGGTTATGAACTGTCCAGCACATGGATGGCGTGGCGGGGCGAGTCCATAGTGGACTACACGTGGGCAAACCCTGCTGCATCCCGCCGTCTTTCCGTTTGGGGCGTGTCCCCGGAGGAGACCTGTTGGGAACATGATACATTTACACTGTACATTTGAATTTGTGTGTAAGCGTCAGAGGACGTCCAGGCCTTGGTTGAGACAAAAGACAAGAGCCAATCGTTAGAAGTATCTGGAAGAGTCGGTTGACAACAAGCGTGCGTGCGAGTAGGATTTTGAGGTCTTTAGAGTATAAGATATATGTATAACAGTTGTGTGCTAAATAAAGGGAATTATTTGTATTTCCGAATCCATTCTATATCTTTTCAAGACCATGTCGGATCACCTCTATATCTTGATGGAGGTGGAGATTGGTGACACGATGGGCGACCGATCGTTCGATGGGCGCTGGCCCATCGGCCCACCGAGAAGAAGATTCCCGCGGTGGGCGGCGATCCACCGCGACAAGAACTTCATGGCGGAGGCCGCAATAGCCATCGCCTGGTCGGAAGAATCTCCGACCGACGAAGACACGGAGGCGGGCGCGATCCAGCAAAGGCGCGACATGCGCGCGATCTGCGATTCGTGTATTGAACAAACTCCGTCCATGGGCGCCTCCCGCGACGAGAGGATGGACCCCCGGTTCCTGGAGGAAGTTGTCGGCACCCTGTTGCCGGGGGCGATGAACGAGGAAGATGGTAGGTTTACCAAAGAGGAGGTGCAGGAGCCTCAACCGCCGGAGAAAGACCCACGTGGCACAGCGGAAAGTTGGAGACCGGAATCGAGGGTCACCGAGAAAGAATTGGCCGAGGCTGTCGAGAGGATCGGAACGCGGAATGCTCCGGTTCATGACGGAATTCCGGCCCACCTGTGGAAGGACGTCGTCTGGGTCTTGGCTCCGAGACTAATGAGTCTGTTCGACGGATGCCTGTCTCGGGGCGAATTCCCCGTCTCGTGGAAGGAGGGACGAATAGTCCTGCTGTCGCAGCCGGGACGCTCCCCGGACTCGCTTTCCGTCTTTCAATCGGTGTGCCTTTTGGACGAGGCTGGCAAGCTGCTGGAGTGGTGGCTGCCCGCCTCGAATCGCATTTGTCCCGAAATGTTCCCGGACTGCACGAGGGCCAGTTGGGCTTCCGGAAGGGCGGTCTACGGCCGACGCTGTCGCCCGTATCCGCCCCCTGGTCGAGGGGTTCGAGCAGTGTGGTTACCTGACATTGGCCATGCCGCTATACATGGTCAACGCCTTTAACAGCATCCCCTGGGGCAAGATATGCCGGGCTTTCGAGTTTCATCGTGTACCTGCCGGGTGTGGTCCGGGCGTTCCTCCGGGACCAGAGTATCGTCTACACCGTCCGTGGTGGAGGGATGACTGGGAGCGCAATGAACCGCGGGGTCCGGCAAGATTCGGTCTTGGGTCCGTTGCTGTGGAACATCGCGTACGACGCGGCGCTTCGGGCGCCGATGCCTCCGAACTCGGTACTGGCGTGCTACGCCGAAGACACGTTGGTGCTGGTCTGAGGCAGGGTGACGCAGGTGCTCACCAGGCACGGATGCTTTGGCGAATACTTGCACCGAATCAGGAAGGAAGCGACAGCCCGTTGCCACCACTGCGATGCGAGCGTGGATTCGGCGCAGCACACGTTACAGTTCTGTCCGGCGTGGGCGCGGCTGCGCCGCGATCTCATCACGGAAATCGGGTGGGATCTCTTGCCACAGGCGATTCTCACGGCACTGTTGGCGAGCGAGAGAGGAAGGAGGGCCGTGACCTCCTTCTGTGAGCAGGTTATGCTTCGGAAGGAGGCAGCGGAAAGGGTGAGGGTGCGGAGCTCCCACCCCGAGAGGATCGACCGGCGGGGGCGCGGCAGACGCCGCGGGCACGCTTGGACAAGGCGCTCTAGGGCCGCCGTTCCCCCCGGTGGGGGTCAAAGTTAGGTGCCGATAGATCAGCGCCTCGGGACCGCCAGGCAGTCCGGTAGGGGAACCAGACTGCCTTGTACGGCTGCTCCGGAGACGATGCATTTTGTGCGCGAGAGGGTCCCGGTGTGTCGCTCGCACCGGTTCCCGGGCCTCTTTCGATCGCAGCCGAGTCGGTCATCGTGGAGGTTTTAGTCGGTTGGAGTCCGGCACTACCACGCCACTCCCCCCCCTCCCAGAAGTGGCTTGGTGTCCGAATTTCCTTCACGTAAAAAAAAAAAAAAAGAAAAAAGATATAGAATATAGAATAGAATAATCATATCGGTGAAACAGCAAAATGCCAGTAGGCCGACATCACACTACTGATACTATTCATTAAGACAATCTATGCTGATGAACGATACTATAAACGACTGTGCTGATATCATTGTACAGCGATAATTCCATTTTCCGACAAATCAGTCTCAAATGTTGCGTCTGACGTTCTTATGTCTGATCAACAAAACTGAAGACAATTTTCCAATATCTCAATATTTTTATTGCTTTATTGATTATTATTTAAGGCTTGAAGAAATGATATATTTTCGAAACGCATTTGGTAAAGAGAAAGTCCACTTTTCCATCTGATAAATATGAAACATGAATAAATTTTTAGTTATGGAGAATTTGATTATACAAAATAGGTTTACGCTCTTTTAAATACATCTGGTTGCTTGCCTATTCACTTCCTCAATACTACAGAATCATTATTAGAATTACTAGAAATTAAGATTTTCAGTGATTTCTGTTCTATATGATAAATTTATTAATAGATGGATTTATTTGCAGTGGATTAAACAGGAAACAATGGTTATTGAATGTAAACTTAATGCAGTAATGTGGTATAACTAAGACAACTAAATTGATAATTCACAACTCATAAATTTCTCTCGACTCCATTCATGACTCGCAACTAGACCCTCAATTAACGACTGACGATTAATCGTCTTTCTCCCTTAAGCATCCCTTTGTCGACTTCTCATACACTATTTCGCGTAATTATTCGACTGAAGGATCGAGGATATATTGATGGACTGCTTGATCCATTGAAGTTTCCCGACCCTTTCGGCACCTAGGCTTCCTCGCAACATTGTTTATATTTCGTTGGATCTTTCTTAGACTATCTTTCTACGATGCTACAACACCATACGCTCGTTTTCAAGAAGAACTTCTCAAATATTATGTCTATTGTTGGATAATTTCGAGTTATGCAAAGAAGATGAAAGCATTGGCAATGAGTATCGTAAATTTTTCTTTCTGAATGAACTTTCTGAATGCTTTTGAAGCAGGAGGCTAGCACAATTTTTGAAGACAGACTCATTCTGACAATCGAAGAGAAACTTTCAGAGAACTGAAAATATTAAGTTAAAGTATTACTTGGGTATATCTTGAGTATATCTTGTCTGTGCAATGCGCATAGTGCGTGTATTGTACGCGTTTTTATTAGTCACATCTATTCTAAAATTTGCAAAACTTTCGGACATGCACTTTTGCCACGGTACGGCTGTCAGCAATAGCGTATAAGCGCGAAGTTCATACGCCGAAAAATACCCCAATAGGACTATACCCATCGTAAAGATATTTTTCAAAAGAGACCAGCGATTGTGAGATACAGCCTCGTTAAAACCTGCGAAATGTATGCAAGAAAATTCAAGAAGAAAAAATCTCTGCAAATGGATGAGCCAGGAAATGCAAGGCACCACTACATTCTATCAACGCGGTGCAAGGTCATTTGACGTTCGTCACGCGTTGACCGGATTAAATGCACTATCCTAAACTCAAACTCAATCCATTAATGATGTTGTAGCGCAACAATACGGTTAAGGTGCTTTCGAGTCTTTAAAAGTAATTTAAGGAGACGACGGCTATTTATTACCAAGGACAATCGAGCGGCATGCAATTTTTTGGAACTAGTATACTCTTTTCCTTTCGAGTGTCGAGTGTCTACCCCTAGCAACTTGTCTAACTCTAAACATCGTTTCTATCGCTAGTCTGTAGTAAAAATAAAATAAAACATAAAGAAACACGAAGTTGTACAAATCATTCAAAAAACCAACACACTGCACAAGGATACATACCTGGATCCTTCATATTAAGACATACCTGGAAATAAAAAAACCGACACTGTGGCCCAGAAAGCAATAACTGATTAAACAAACGAAACTAAGAAACCAATCCCGCACTAAGATATGGATCATTACCAAAGAAATTAAAAACGACGACATTGTATAAAATTGTCTATATTATATCTACGATACATAACACACTCAAAAATAGAAACCGATATAACTTTATTATTTTGAAACCAAAATACAGTGTTATTGTATAATGTTTAAGAAGCAATTTTTCAATGTGTAATATTCACATAGCGGAGGTCTTGTTTTACAAACAAAAAGAGATTGCAAAAAGAGCCATCAATTTGGATTTCATGTCGGATCTTCCAAAACTTACATTGCCGATGGAATGTACACGGTGTTTTATAGACACAGGAAAAGGAAGTTTTTTCAAGTATTGTGTTCCGCCGCGCAATATATCTACACTCCATCCCGCGCGGCTTGACAGCCAACGGTCTACGTGCCGTCCTTTGAACCCTCCATAGGCCCAAGGGCCCACCATAAATTTGAAACCCTAACTGCATTGTTCGCACATATGGTTTAAGTCAATTTGTTTGCCCGAAAAGACTTTCTAATTCTAGAAGTGTTTTCGGCCGGTTTTTAGAAAGGTCCTTGGGTTTATTACGCGCTCTTAGGAATTACCGAGATAGCGGATTGTGGCCTAACGCAAAAAGCGGAGATCTACCTAAAGGAAAATCCGAGTTTTCCCATAAACAATATCGCCTAGGACCCACGTCGGTAGGAGGCTTCTTCCTTTCCAACATTGGTCATAACCAATCGGCATCGCGGATCATTGCCCTCACTTTCTTAACTAAAAATGTAAGCAACGAATCCGCTTTCTTCATTCAAAGGGCACATACCGAGCTTTCCTCTGTAATCACAGCAGAACAAACTGCAGAGTTCCTTCGGCTCTCAAAGTGACTACAATTCCGAGAGTTCCTACAGCTCTCACAATACCTACATGTTCGAGTTCCTTTGGCTCTCACTGTGCCTACAGTTCCGAGAGTCCCTATACCTCTCACGGTGCCTAGAGTTCCTACAGTTCCTTCATCTCTGAGACTGTTCCTACTGCTCCGATTGCTCCTACTTCTACTGCTTCTACGCCATCAGGAGAGTCACTATATTGGTTCTCACAACCAATGAATAGTCAAGGTCAACATATATACGGATTCTCTCATCTAAGAATAATCCTTCTTTTTGTTACCTGTATCTTAATCAACGGCGTTAATACTTTGTGTAATTGTATAAAGTGTTGGAAATATATATTTTTATAACTCTGTGAATCCCAGTGTTATACCACAACAACCACCCCTATTATCCTAACCGAAATAAGGGGATCGAACTATTCGTGGTGTCGATTATTATAATCGTAACGGGAATTTACGACTCCCGTTGACGCGTATTCTCGCGATCGCGTCTCCCCGCGATAGCTTGAAAATACATATTGTGCATAATAAAAAACAAACGTTGAAATAGAAAATGTGTAACAAATATTTTGTGCATAATTTGTCTCTATAATTTTGCGTTACATACCACAACTTTGGCGATAATTATTTAGTCTTTAGCGATACTTTAGCGATAATAATTTCAGTTGTGATTTTAAAATTTCAAAATCTCGAATGACTCGTGCTTGCAACAAATAATTCATTGATATTATCAAATTAAGTATAAAGAATAATTATTTTCCTGGAAATTGTTGCGTTAAGGTCAATCATACAGAAATTATAATTGTCAATAATCATAATTGTTAAGAAACAGTAATGCTTTGAAGCTACCACGATTGAAATTTCATTCCATATAACTTTTGGTTTAATATTATCATCCTGTAATAATACCATCACAATGTTATCATTCATAACTACTGCAAGCAATAATTTTTCGATTCTTCACTAAAACATTTAATTCTTCTTGCTTACCTTTATTAATTTTTTTAATTCGAAAAGAAATGTTACAGTCTACTTATAATAACATGTAAGGATCATAACAGCTATCATTTTGGATAGATGAATAATAACAAGAAGCATATTTACGGTACAAAATTAATTGCAGGAATCTTCGTTAAACCTTTGTGAAGAAATTTAAGTTGCGCCAACATTGTATTTTAACACTGTATAACCAGAATTATGATAGCTTATGAGAACAAAAAAATATGATTTAATACGTTATTGTAGGCTTCCGATACTAATATTTAATATGCAGTTAGGTTTAACAAACATACAGTTCACAAAAGTATTTAGCATAGAATATCATATATTTATCATAGAAAGCTTCTATTATGTGTGTAATACAAAACAATTTAACGTTAAGTTTTATTAACAATGTAATAAGACACTGCACAATCATAATTATATTGATAAAATGCAGATGGTATCTGAAACCATGTGTATACAGAAGTTACAAAATATTTATACAAGCATACATATCGCAAAAATCATAAAAGTATTTAAACAATTAATAATTCATTACGTTATTTGTAAGTTATAATGAGTGAAATTAATAAAATCATCATGAACATTAATTATATGTTTAAGGTCATTATTGCTTTATGCTACTTTTTTATTAAGTGTTTGTTTGCGATAAAAGTGTTGCAATCTCTATATACATTTTCAGATTGGTTTCACATCTTACCAATATCATTACAATAATCGTATCTTATCGTAATATAATGAAATTTCGAAAAGTATCGTATAAAATACACAGTACATTTATAAAAATTTTTTAAATGTTTAAACACTTCCCCGATGCTAATATCGTCGAATACTGTAGATATGTATGTATGCATAAATGATGTTACTTTTAAATTACATGGAAAGGTTCAGACTAATTTAATGAAACAAACTATTACTAAAGGTACATTGAAGTCTTATAAGGGAAAATAATTCAACTTATCCGTTAAATAATCTGAAGAGAATATCTATATTATTAATATACACGAATTTGCGTAAAATACTAAAACATCAACAGAATTCAATCTCTTCTATCCAAATACCTAAATGTTCTATTATACATACATACATTAATACTTCACACGTATTTACAAAATCACGCAAAAACACTTAATACTTGTTTCATAAATTTCAGATATAGGTCGTTTTTCGTGGTCTACGTTTAACCATAGCGACAAAGCCATCTTTTTCGTATGAGTAAAATGCTTTTAAATAATCGAACAATGTTTTGAAATATTTCCACGCATTCCTCGCTTCGACAATTTAAATTGCTCCATTCAATAACGCACGGATATTACAATTATTTATGTAACACTAATTCGCTTCGTTTTATTGTTACGCGGTATTCCTGCTTAGCCAATCTTGAATTGTAATGTGATTAGCTTCCACCCATCGTATGTTCGCTTCAGCTTGTTCTATCGATTGTTGCACTGCCCTCGTTGCACTTCCAAACTGTCCCATGTGTTCATTAGTAAATTGCAGCAACTAAATAACAAGAAATATATTTGTTAGAATATGCTTATTTTTAAGAAATTAAATTAATGAACATAAGAATACTTCATTATTAAATCTTTTCGCAATACACAATGCAATGTAACATTCCAGCAAACTAACGAGACAAAACTATTGTGTAAGAAAATGTAAAGTTCGAACGCCTTGAAGGGCCGCTTGACCTTAGTCACGTTCAGCTGTGGTTCCAAAAAACGTGGAAAACAAGGATACAATATATATATACATGATAACTATATTTATTACACCTGCGTTGTTGGGCCTTAGTTTCCAAGATATATGTAGAAGACTGCTGGTACTACCACAGTGTATTCTTCTTACGATTGTGCGTCCGTAACAGCGTACATGTTATTTAGTATTGGTTAGTAACAGCGAGAATTGGATTGAATGTTATCAATGCATTGGGTAGGGGTTTGGGAAAACTTTTTTAATCCGGCCACTGCGAGGTGACCGGCAACGTTTACATACAATAGTAACAATTATTCTGTTTCATAAAATATCAATTATTCACTTAAACAAACACTCCACGATAGAGCAAATATACAGACTCGTCAACGAAATTTTACTAGCAATAAAAAAGAAACAATACTGTACAGCCCTCTTCATGGACATTGAGAAAGCATTTGATAAAATGAACCATGAAAGCTACTTACAAACAATCAAAAAACATTTCCTGAAACAAATCTACCACTTACTCAAATCATACCTCAGCAATAGAACCTTTGTAGTAAAAATAAAGGAGACATATTCTGAAGTTAAAGACATCAATGCAGGGGTACTGGAAGGAAGTGTCTTAGGGCCAATATTATACACACTATACACAGCCAATATATCAACCAACCAATATACCAACAGCAAAACACTAACATTCGCGGACGATATGACTACACTAGTCAGGCACATTAATCCAGAAACAGCAGTCATATTATTACAAGAGCATATCACAAAAATAGAAAAATGGCTGCAAGATAAACAAATAAAAGCAAACCCCAGTAAAAGCAACCATATTACATTTAAACTACAAAAATGGAAACCACTAAATATTCAATTGAATGGCACGCACGTAACACAAACAAAGCAAATTAAATATCTAGGACTCCACTTAGACACACAACTTACGTGGAAACAACATATTAAATCAATTATAGACAAAATATGAATAAAAAGAAGACATATGCATCAGTTAACCAGCCAAAATTCTAAACTCAACATAGAAAATGAATTAAAAATTTACAAAACGATAATAAAATCAATTTGGACGTACGGAATACTACTATGAGGGACAGCAGCAATGAGCCACATTAATAAACTAGAGTCGCTACAATCGAAGATACTGAGAATAATAGTCAACACCCCATGGTATGTCAGAAACGAGGATATACGCGAAGACTTAAAAACACCAGCGATCAAAAAAGAAATCGGCAGGTACGCAGAAAAATACATGGAAAGAACGGCAGCACATCCAAACCTGCTGGCTGCTGAAATGAACAAAACCTACATAAAAAGAAGACTAAGAAGAAAACACCCCACTGATCTCATTAAAGGAATAAAATAGTCAAACTCGAAGATAGGTATCCCGCTGGGGGTAGTTATTTAGTAATTAAGTTAGAAAAATTTATCAAATGTCCAGCTGGACAAATTGTAAAGTACAAATTAAATAATAAAGAAAAATTATTCATTCACCTATTATTTCTACAATTAATTTCTATTATTTTATGCATTTTAAATATTGTCGACTGTCACATGACGGCCCGACTGGAAAATTTATCCTAAACTCAAACCCAATACATTGATGATTATTCATTTTTAAATGAACCGACATTTGAACATTAACCGACATTTTTTGACATTAACATTGACATTAATCGACATAACTGATATTTTTTACAATCTCGCACATGCAGTTATGCAGCTTTATCCCAGTTCGCCTCACTCTCGTTTGTCTACATGTACCAAACTGAAGTTATGTGTTAGGTTTCGACTGGATCATTCTACTTAGTCACTGGCAACTAATACAAATGTCATGGATGCACAATTGTAGGCAGATCTCACCGTAGTGGCATCGATAGATTTTTGCAAATATTTTAGAAACAATAGTAGATTGGTAGTTATATGTAAATAAAATGTTGTTCAAAATGTTAATCTTTGCAACATATTCGAAAATCATTGAAATTAGAAGAAACGTACCCGTTCTACAATTTCTTCTAAATTAAACTATGATCAACTTGTGTTGGGTTTGAGTAACATTTTTCAATCCAGCCGCCGCGAAGAGAAGGGCAACGCTTGCGTAAAACAATAATATGTTGATTACGAAAATAATAGCGCATTAAATAAAAAATAACAACGGAGATCTGTACTGAAATAAAATTTTCGGCGACATTTCATAAAGTCGCGCATATGCAGTTGTAAACGAAATTTTGGTAGAAGCTGTTTGTTTTCATTCGTAAAGTACAATATAAAGGTAAAAAGATGAATGCAGACAGATTATAAAGCGGCAAACATGCAGGCTAAACTTGTTTTGTGTCGCAGATACACAGATAGATATACACAATAGAGGATTGAATGGGCTGGTAACGACAGTTTTTCGCGAATATCTCGGAAACTAGAGCTAAGTGGCGGTTACATGCATAGTAAAAAGTTAGCCAGAATCATACCTTCGACAAGATATTAAAAAATTATCGAAGTCGATAATGAGAGCAAACTTCTAAATTATTACCATTTTTTGTTTATTACGTTACTTATACTTCTATCTTTAAAGTAGAAGATAATAAAATTGCATATAGTTGTGTATGATTCTACTTCCAGGTTCCGCTTTAATTATTGGGACAACGAGTAGTATGTCCTATGATACCTTGATCGAAGGCTTCAATGTCGAGAATTACGATGAATGTGGACGGAAGTATAGTAAACTCATAGTTTTCGAAATATGTACATATTATAACAAAAAATATATTAGTATTATTACATTGCACTCTTCCTATACATACATAATTGTAAAGTGACGCAATAGTCGCTTCGCTGTTTTGTACGCAGTCATATATGTATATATATGTATAGGCAGAATAATAGTAGTAACGTAGTAGTATGCACTAATATATTTTTCTTAATACATATCTCAAAAATTATGAGTTGCCTACATGTCGGATCACTACCATTATAATCCTTGTGGCATAAGCTATTCGTTGTTCCAATAATTAAAGTAGTGTCGAAATGATAACAAATAACGATATATACACAAAAATTTCACGAGAAGATTTCGATTTAATACATCTGCCAAAAGAAATGAAATAAATGAAGAAAGTTACTCTTTAGGATCATATTAACAAATCATTATAGGCCACTTTTTACGATAATATTTATATTTTCTAGTGAACTGATTTGCAATAAATTTTTATAAATCTGGATCACTAACAAAATTGAAATTCGTTCAGATCTCTGAAATGTCACATTGCAGGCAGAAAAAGGTCTCTAGTCTTATTGCATTTTTTATACTTATTTACATTATTCTATTTTTATTATATTTTGTTATATTTTTGGACTTACATCTTTAAGGCCATAAAAGGTGTTAATACCTCTGGTTGCTGATTTTACTATATTGTTCACCATCATTAATGATGTTCCGAAGCTAAAACAAAGAATAAAGATTTTATTGCAATTATATTTGTAAAATTACTTAATAAAATAAATTACTTGTAGAGTAACGGTTAACAGATATCAAAAGAAACTGATGAAATATGTATTTAAAATATATATTGTAATTAAGAAGTTTCGTATGATTCAGGAAGAAATGAAATGAATGGTCATTATTAATTTTGCTTTAAAGGTTGATTCATCGAACTCGAACAATGTAAATTATTTATAAATTACCTGTTACATATAAAAAGATGTATATAATATTAGGCATAGTTAAAAAAGTTTGAAACATAATTAAAAGTCTACATATAGGAACTACAAGATATTTAATTAAAGTACAATATATATTTCATAGAGGTTATACAAATATTTAAGCAAAGTAATTGTTCATTATGTTAATGAAGCTCAATGTTCAGTGGGACTATCTTTAATATCTATCACAGACTTTATTATACGTTTTACTTATTACACGTTTAAGATAACTATTTAGAATATACCTAGTACTTAGGCCGGACTATACTCCTGTCCCCATTATAGATAGGATTTTTTCTTGTAGAGTTTTTGTTTTTTAAGCAGGGTATATGTTGTGTATACAGAATCTTTTATTTCAATAGATGACATAAAAGAACAAATTAAAGAGAATTCTTTAAGTATAAGTGCTGGACAAATGAACATTGTAATGGAAAATGTAAGAAAAGGAGCGCAAAATGTTTAGAATCCGATCATCAAGAGATTGAATACTTGTTGTAGCCATTCAAGAAATCTAATATATTTCGACAAGCATCGAGTTCTTTATGACTTCACTCTGTACTTTCCTGGTTGAAACTGTAGAAAAGCTACAGTTCTTTCCAATTTCGATGATTTTTGGATATGCCGTAGAAATCAATATTTCGAACAACTTTTTTCTGTACATGTTTACATGTTCTATACATGTTTTTATGTACATGTAACTTTCGGTCGGCCATAATTTCCGAGATATGCACAAAAAACTATCGGCACCATTATAGTGAATTCTGTCTATAATTGAGCGTCCCTAACGGCCGAATTAAGGTAGCTAACCTAAATCCAAACTCAATACATTGATGATATTTATTTTTAATTTGATTATAGCAAATATTTCTTTATCCAAGCTTGTCTCGTTTATACATAATATGTATAAACAGAAGATAAGAGTTAGGTATCGCTTGGCCGTTATACCCGCCCGTCGCACGCTGCCAGACTTTTGGCAATCAATACTAACGCGCACGCTGCCAGGGACCCACAATTATAGGACACTGTAATGGTATCGATGGATTATTATGAATATCTCGGAAACTTAACTGTCAGTTACATGTACAGGAAAAAATTGTTCAAAATGTTGAGCTTCTCATACATATTCAACATATTTAAAAATCATCGAAATCGGAAAAGACGTAGTTTCTCTACAGTTTTGGTCTTTTTTATTCTGAATGGCATGAGCAATCAATTAATACAAAAGATTATAAGTTTAAATTTTAGAAAAGGTACAATTGTAGTTTGCAATTGCATCGATGCACTTCTGCGAAGATTGCACTACATGATGATAGATATGATATCTTTACAATCTTTTCCTATTTGCAAAAGAGACAGACTTATAATCCAGTCAAGTCTCTAGTCTTATCCTATATATTGGGTTGTGCAGACATTCATTCGGTTGTTCGTATCGTTTTTATTACAAATTTTTTTAAAATAATGAGGTGTACGAAAATTATTGTTCTTAATTGGATACTAAAGAAAATCAGAGAGGATTATCCTATATTCATTAACAAAAAAGATTTTCTTTCAGAGAGACAATGACTACTACTTCCCATATTCACGAAATTTTGAATCTGAGATAAAATATTCACTTCTATCTATTTCACATACCAAATATGTACATATACTATTAATCCACTTAAATTAGCCTCAGCAAAGGTCAAATTCAACATTAAATGATATCTGAAATTTTCCTACGCGAACTTACAGAAATCATGTTCAGGAAAAAATCCTATATGCCATTCGAGATTTCTTGCACACGAACTTTGTAAAGAATCATCAAAGTTCACGAAAACAGGTTTCTTGCCTATAACAATAAACCTAATAATTGAGTCGCAAAAAATTTCGAATAAAAATTGTAACTTTTAAAAATATATATCAGATGAGACGTCACAAGATAAGATTGATTAATTCGTTGAGCCGTAAATAAATAAAAATCGCACTAGCTTCAATTGTCAATCATTCATGTAAAATTGAGAATGCGAAGTTGAAACTTGATGAAAATGTAGCTTTTGTTATTTTTAAAAATTGTGCAAGATTTCTTCTTCAAATGTTTATTAATCTCTGTAAAAAGCTATTTAACAACTAAAAAGGTGTCTGTAGAATTCTTTTCCGGGAAAACCACCCCTGGTTTCTTTGAGACTTGTTTCTCGTGATGGATAGAATACGTCGCAATAGCATAATTTAATCCTGAATTTCAAGATTTAGGTCGTTATTACGCAAACTATTTTATAAATCTCCATTAATCCAAAAGTATAGAATTACGCTTAAATCTTTTTTGCACTTACTCTCTTTATACTTTATAACTTGCCAGATTTATTTGAATAAAACACTTTTTTGAAACGCCTTATTATTGAAAACTGTTGAAAAATGCGGAATTTAAAAATTTTTTCAAGTATAACTTTACAGCGAATTTTTAAAAATTATTTCGACTCTAAATTAATCTAGAATAAACAATTTTTTTCGTATACTGATATAAGAATAGCAGTTATTGATTGGCTTTATGCCGATTTGCTACGATAAAAATTTAAAGGATTAAACCTCTTGTTTAAAAAAAAAAGACATATCTACTTTTCGAAATTCGTTCTGGACGATTTAATTTTAAAAAATTATTTTATTCTGAAAATTACATGATAATACAACTCTTAAAGAATAAAAAGCACTCTCGCAGGTTCCTATGAAACTTGCCAAAGTTATAAAAATTAATTTATACGGAGACGCCTTTGGAATAACTACTTGCGAAAACGAATAAAAATTTCGGATTAATATTTAATACAGTTTTTTTATTATGACAGACACCATATTTTACCAAAATTTGAATTTACGTACGTACTTATCGCTATCAATAACAAACGACTGAAAAAAGGGCTAGATATTTTCAAAGGAAAGATATTTTCAATATCTACATTTTTTAATTTAAATTTCTTCCTGCAAGATTATTATATTTCTTGCGTGTTTTTAACAATGACGCCTAACTGTTCTGAGTTTCAACACAAAACGAGTTTCAAACACATACATTTCATTTCTAATGATTTTACAAATTATTTTGTGCAAGAAAATTACTGTTTACAATTTTTCACGATTTTGGCTGTCTGGAAGACTAATTCGACTGGTCTCAACTTTTACCAATATCATTATAATAGAATAATGTTCCATTGCTAATAAAATTCAAAATGATTTATATAACATATATAATATGTACATGTGAGATATATAGTAATATGCGATATTAATAATCTGTGATAAATGTTCAAACATTCTCATGAACTACTGTAGATAAAAGTGACTTAATTGATGGAATAAAATACAATAAAAGACTTACTATTCTCGAAGACGATGCCATTTATTTCTGAGGTAATTAAATGCTAGCGGCTGTCCAATAGAATTGCTAGCAATAGAATTTATAACACGTGCTGCATCTTGCTTCCTGATACCCGAATTTTCCGTAATTATCCAATCCAAATAACGATTTAAAAGCCAAGTTTCTCTGGTACAACCAAGAGAATGCAGAAGTAAATCCTTCTCAGAACCGACGTTGGTTTCTAAGTATCTTTGCCAAGCAAAGTCCCATTCAATTTGTCCACCAAATCGAATAGCCGTACAGTAGACGACCAATTTCAGATTTGGAGAGATCCTAATAATATTTAAAAGTTTCATTAAGAGATATTACTTCTCTAATATTATCAATTTTTGCAATATGTATTATTATATTGGATTGGAAAAATAGATAATTCTTCTTTGAAATGTCATTTCGGATGGAGTTATCTTTTAAATGAAGTAATATAATGCATTATTTCTATTTTTAAAAGAAATTAATTCATAGTTAAAATGTAGTTTTGGAGAAAAACGCATTCTTTTGTGTAAATAAGTTTATATTTGTTTTATAAAGGTATAGAGAATTTGTTACAGTACTAGCTTTCATAATTTGATAAATTGCTTAATACATAATATAAAAGGTACTTACGGATTATTTTTATCCGGGTTAGGCGTATTACGCCAATTATAGAACTGTCTGACTGCATTTTGCACACAATCATCATGGCCGAAAGTACATGCCCATGTTAACACTTCCATCCGGGTGAAAACTGTCAACTGAGAATCCCCAGAACTATCCTTAAAACCAACTTGTTTGTACACGTTGTCGAGTAGCTTCAAAATGTATACCTAAAACATTATTTAATGTAACAAAGAAATATATGTATTTGTTTTAGCACGAATAGAACATTCCATTTAACTACTTTATTATCCAAGAATTTAGAGTCACACAACATTCAGTGTACTAGTTTCTGTATGTTACAGGTATAAATAAACAACTCTTACATCCCTTTGAAATAATGAAAATTTATCCTTTCGGATTATGAATTATATATAAGGAGAAGATCGTGTAGAAATTTTATTTAACTGTCTCCGATTTTATTATAAATGAGTTAATGTATGTTAAAACATAATCATAAATATGGTCCTACTGGGATTAAAAATTCTTTTTCTAATATCTTTTCATATTCTTGTGTTTAGACTTTCATTCTATTTCAGACATTTTCCCGAGGTACATTTAGTTATATGTGTCTAAAACTTTCTGTAATCATGCATTTTTCCTGCAGTTTACTTTCAAATAATCGGTCATCCCATGTGTTTGTGACATTTAAAATTCAGTCATAGTAAGATACACATCAAATTCCCGTTTATAAAATTGTAAAAATTAATTTATTATAATATTTACAATAGGATATATGACAAAATAATAATCAATATAAATAGTATCAATATCGATATAAATAATAATATTTAAATACCATCGTATATCATTTTCTAATTTACTTAAATTATGTTTGTGTTCAAATATGAAGGATTTTGCTGTGAATAGCCAAAAAAAAAAAAAAAAAAAAAAAATATAGCAAATAGCAAACATGGCATATAATGTTGTTTTGGGAAATTGGTATAGAAAAATTAATAAATTTTTGTATTTACCCGAAATTTGTCGTAACTCGAAGTTCTGATTAGCATGATATCCAAATAATCCATGGCATTGAAAGCAGCCTTCCAAGGTAAGTACTCAGTTTCGTGAGCTAAATACGATGTAACATTCAACGCAATGGCGTAATCTAATCTTCCGGCTCTGGCCAAATTAAGCGCATCATCTATTAACTGAGCACGATTGACCGTTGAAATATTTCTAAAGGAATCCTTGTTCAGGTGTTTGATTATCAATTGCCAATTTTTCCTGTCGTAATTCACTCTGTAGTATCCTAAATAGAAAAAAATTTCGGAACAAAGGATTAATCAATGTATGTGCTCAATAATTTATATAATATATTAGATATGTGTAATGTGCTAAATATATTATACATATTATATGTTGTCATATATTAATTATATATTAAATTTAGACCAGTATAATATATAAAAAACAAACTTAATGTGAATCTTTATTGTGAGAGACAATGAATTTCGAGTGTCAGAGATGAATGGAAGGGTTGTGCGTGTGTCTGTGTGTGTGTACTTAAGATTAGGCTATCAGAAGAATAAGTGATAACCCATGTTTTGGGATAGGCGTAATAGAATGTGTCCTGAAAATGTTTGCGCAGTTTGCTTGGATTGAGCAAAAGGAACTAAAAGATAGAGGGTTCTTTCATAGAATATTTGAGTCTCTCAAAAGACAAATTGATCGACTCTACCTTTTCTCAATTTTATTGCATAGAGTTGGAAGATGAACAACAAGGCGGCACTGGGTGAAGGGAGGTACTGCTCTTTATCGTTCACTCTCAGGCGTTGCTATATTGTTTCATTTGATATACGAATAACTAATCACAGTCGTATTGCATATGCTAGTATTCTTTCTAGCTCCGCACAATACATGGTTATAATTATGCAAATGATTTATTTCTACATGCTTATTTATTGCAAGACGATTGTATAAGTAATTGAAAATTCTAATATGAATTTTAAAAAATTCTGTTTCTGAAGATTTATTATTTTTCTTTGCTTTTTAATTTATGAAGTTGATCAATATTCTAAACACCTCATATTGCATTGAAAATGTATATTGTATAACAAAATTAGGTACTGAATAGTAGCGATAAAAGAACATGTGATAGTTTTTTGTTATTTCGTGTCGTGCTATTAAATACTTTATTCTGTGCTGCCTTATATGATCTTCACGTTTCAAAATTATTTTTAGTATATTTAATTCTAATTTTATTAAATCGTGAGGTATTACGTCATTTTTGGTTTGTTTTTATCAAATAATATATGTATTATTCTATATACTATGTCATTAGAATTTACACATTTTTAATGTAAGAGAAAATAATTCGTACTTGATAATGTTGAAAACAGAATCCCAAGAATATCCATCTCCATTTAAAACAAAAGATGCAAGAACCAAGAAAGCATAAATCGATATTTAATTTTATGTTAACTATGCTATAAACAAACAATATACTTGAGGGAGAGAGAGAGAGAGAAAGTTAATATACGTTTTTATATACGTATACTGATATTTGTTTCAAAATTATTTCAGAACATGTTCCTTACCAGTTTCTTGAATATTCAAGATCACCCACTCTGAGATGTTCCAGTTCAAATTCGATAGCGTAATCGATTTTTCTGCTTTCATCCATTGAGAAGGTTGAGTTGTATTGAAATTTAATTGACTTTCAGTCGTATATGTGATTGGTATCCACCATAGTGGTTCACTACTAGATGTGGTCACAATAGTACCATTACGAAGCATAAAACGGTCCTAAAATGAAAGAAGCGAACGAAAACATAACAAACGTTATTCGTGAACGATATATCGCATCGATTCATTGTAATGTTGTATTGAAAACCACGGATGAAAAATATTATATGATAAGTTACATTACCTGCCTTTTTTAAAATTTTTAAATTCCCAGTCTTTGGTATAATTGGTTGCGTTATTAATATTCTGCGATAGTTCGAGTGAGAAATGAAGTGTGACAACCGATTTACTAGTGATTTCTAATGAGTGAGAGAGCGATAGTGATTACATTGGTTCAACCAATAAAAGAGCAGAACAACTTCAAAATCATTCAACAATGACTTTCCAATTCAAAAAATCGTACTTTATACTCTGCAGTTATCTCCGATATATTTCTCCAAAAAGATCTAACCCCAATCATAGAAGAAAATGGGTAAACGAATAAAGACTACGAACAAAAATCGCAAAGCTGTAACTATACCAACATTATATCCATATTCCTATCCAACAGAAATATTACGGGCGGATTAGCGGAGAACCACAAGCAAATTCACATACAGAAGCACGCCCTTCAATTAATTAACACTAAACCTGCCGAGACTTCGTGTATACCTATTCCTACCGTGTGCGGTCAAAATGATCGGTGATTAATGAAGTAATAGTTTTTATGATTTAACTTAGATAATGGTTAATTTATAACTAAATGTATATAAAATGATGAACTTTTATAAAATTTCGTCCAAATTTACTTTCGTTTAATTTCAATTATAGACTTAAATAGAATCACACTTTTATTTATATAGAGATACATCTTATTCAAATTTGCTGCAATTTTTACAAGTTATCTTATTATCAAATGTACATTTGCTGCATAAATATTTTCCCCATCTTAAACAAATTTTCGTAATTTTGTAACCTTTACTTGACAAGTTTTTTGTAGTACTTGTTGATAGTTTTATTGCATGGTTCCTTCCCCACGATTCTTCATATAATGTATGCACTAGGTTTATAACAATTTTGTGAATTCTCTGTAAATTGGCCCCATACTGTAGATACCATTGCAAATTTATTGGTTTGTAAACGTTGGCTTCTTTCACACATCTTATCAAATCGTATAAACCTCATAATTTCAGCAAAGTTATTCCTCCTCATTGTTTTTGAAACAAACGCAGGTCTCTAAATTTTATTCCACAAATATTAGACATCTAAATTTTTTGCCTGATATACATATAACAGAGCAATAAATGCATCTAATTTTGTTGTATCTAGCTCCCTCGTAATCCCCAATATTCTAAATGCTTCATCTTCGGTACATTTTATTATATGGTTCCTTATACAGTGATCAATGATAAGATAAGATGCCGTCTCTACTTGTCCTTTCATTATATGTCGTTTAGCATATCCCTAAAAATATTATGAACTGATTTCCTGCCAGGTTTGAGACTTGCATCTATTTCTTTCTAAACTGTTCTATCGGGCCCAGTTTCATTCTCTGCCGACAGTGATAATTTCTTTTCTTTTTGCCCTTACGTAAACACTTACTTATAATATTCAACTCTGATTCGGTTGTAAATAGCTTTTCATGTGTTTCCATGCCGTTTTCAGTTGCTAAAGTTCATCGCATACTGAACAGTCTTCTTCTATTTCCATTATTTTTTTTTTTATAATTTTTTTTTTAAAATCTTGATATTTTTAGGATAAATATTTATCGCAAAATAATACCATGTACGGAATACAAAATTATTGTCAAATTTGATATGCTTTACTTTTCCTTTTATAACAACTTTACACAAAACGCTCTGAGATGCTTTCTGTCTGAGTTTTAGAGATAAAAAATTTAAATGTCGAGTAATTGACTAACAAACCGAGATGTATTCTAGTCGAAAAGACAGTAACAAGTAAAAATATGATCTTTGACCATTGGAGATGACCATTCTCCACCAACGGTTACTCGAGGGTGGAGTTGGCTAAGCTTTTCCCGTGTTTTATAGCAATGAGCAATAACTCTAAGAAACTTCTCGACTTTTAAAATGTTTGTAACAATAGACTGTAAAAAGTGCTAAATTTTGTGGCGATTAGGATTAGGATTAAGTGATCTTAAGATTATAATTGGTCTGAGTTGATATGTCTTGACAGTTGGTGGCTATCTTGATCGAGGGATGGATTGTTTTATGACAAGATTACGGGTGTAACAACTGTTATTATTTGTTATACTAATTTTGCTTGTCATTTGACCTTGAGGTAGCCTTTTCTTTGTACTGATTGCATTTATTTTAACATATTTTGTCGGGCGGTCAAAATGACCGCTCACGGTAGGCAAGGCAGAATATAAATTGTTCTCAGAAAATAAAAGAGCAAACTAAAATTAAATACAGAAAAATATATTGTATGCATGTTTTAGAAAAAGTCAGAAATTATGAAGCGATATGATAAAGTTTAAATATGGTTCAATTTATGTAGCAGTCGCGAGAACGGTCAATTTGACCGCGCCGATAGGTTTAGTGTTAAAGCGGGTATTTACCTAACGGGAAAAACTGGTTTTTCCCATGATCAATGTCACCCATGAGCTACGTTAGTAGCTCCTATCTTCATTCATTAACGTTGGCTATAACCAATGGGCATTGCAGATCGTTACTCTCACTTTCCTAACGAAAAGTTTGAACAACGAATTCGCGTGCTTAGTTCAAAAGGCACACCCGCGCCGAACTTTCCTCCGTGATAATACGAGAACGAACTTCATTTGATCTCTAGACTTGTTCTCTGAACTTGAGCTACACTACAGAACAGTGACCACATTTCTAAACGTGTTCTACAAACAGTTCGAGTAACAGTAACAGTTAAAGCTTAAAAGTAACAATCAATCATCACAGTCAAGTCGAAGACAGTCAATCGACAGAAGTCACATCATCACAGTCGTCAATACAAAAAGAGTTTCAGGTCGTACTCACTCGTAGTTTGGCATTTAACATACGCACCATTGAATCAAATGTTGAAGATATTGGATTGTTGAAAAAATATATATATTATAATCTGTTAATATCAGCGTTATACTCATTCAACCACCCCTATTATCTTAATCGAAATAGGGAATAAGTGGCGTCGATTATTCAAATCGTAACGGGAATTTACGACTCCCGTTGGGGCGTTTCTTCGAGATCGCGTCTCCCCGCGAACGGTCGAAACGTCATGTAAGATGAATCTGGGCGCAAGGTTTGAAGAAAATTGGTTAAGTAAAAGGGTGTCAAAAATCGCTCGCAAGATTTGACGACAGTTCGTTCGTGAGTGCCGAGGCGTGCAGACGTGCCCGGCAAAGTCCACAAAGCAGCAAGTGACCATCCAGTTGCTGCTGAGTGCCGAGACGTGCAGACGTGTGTCCAGTGCCCTGTGAAGTTCACAAAACTCCACGTGACGCCCAGCTGACGAAAGCGAATCCAACTAACCTAGCCAGGGGTTAACAGCCTCTCGACTAGTTCTTTCACACAGAATTAACTAGCTCGATGATGGCTTTATCATTTCCAACAGGCTCCCCGGAGCAAAACTATAACACCGCCATGTTTCCTCCCCCGTGGCAAGAGGGCAACGCAACTATCCTGGTAAATGACCACCACACGAAAAAACGAAAGCTCGAACCGACCAAGACAAATGTAAACAAGATTCAAACCAAACCATCAGCCAGCCAAGTGACTACCTACAATAGATTCTCAATTCTGGAGTCCACGGAAGACTCCATGATTACAACCGAAAAGGTAAATAATCTCCATACTCAAAGAACTCCCCCTCCCCCACCGATATTCATTAACGACGTAATCGACATACAGTCAATGATTAAAACTATCGAAAAAGACATCAGCAAAGAAGACTACAAGCTAAAGATTAACAACAACCAAGTGAAAATACTGCCGTCCCACCCAGACGCCTATAGAAAGTTAACCAAGCTATTAAAAACGTTAAACGCCAAATTCCACACGTACCAGCTCAAACAAGAAAGACCATTTCGAGTGGTGCTACGCAATATCCATCACTCAGTCGATCTAGACGAACTAAAATGCGAACTGTCAAATCACGGCCACGAAGTAACTAACATCAGTAACATTAGGCATAGAATCACAAAAAACCCACTATCCTTATTTTTTATAGACCTAAAACAAAAAACAAACAATAAAGAAATCTACAATATCAATCGGCTGATGAACTCCATAGTTAAGTTCGAGCCACCTCTTGTAAAGAAAGAAATAATACAATGCAAGAGGTGCCAAAGGTACGGCCACACGCAGAAATACTGCAATCACAACTTCCGGTGCGTAAAATGTGCAGGTAATCACCCCACTGACCAATGCACTAAATCCCCGGAAACCCCCGCCAAGTGTATCCACTGTCAAGGAGAGCATCCTGCGAACTACAAAGGATGCTCAGCCTACAAATCGCTACATAATATAAAGTATCCAAAACTGAGACCCAAGGACATAAACATACAAGAACCTAAACCCCAAAAACTCACCACACCAACAGTATCCTATGCGCAGGCAACGCAAGGAAACGCATACAACTCGAAAACACACAGTGTACACACAGAAAATAGAATTCCCACCCCACAAAGCACAGACAACTTTACCAGACTCGAAAAACTTATCGAGAAGCAAACTGAGCAAATTAACAACTTGCTGTCCCTACTCACACGCTTCATGGACAAATTCATAAGCACAGAAGCAAAATAAAACCAATGCGAATAGCCCTGTGGAACGCCAACGGTCTAGCTCAGCACAAAGCCGAACTAGAACTATTCTTAAAACAACAGCAAATCGATGTGATGCTCATATCCGAAACCCACTTCACCGACAAAAACTATCTCAAAATACACGGCTACAACTTCTACCACACCCAACACCCCAGCGGAAAGGCTCACGGCGGCACCGGAATCATAATCAAGTCAAACATCAAGCACTACGAACTTCAACCATTCCAGAAAGACTACCTCCAAGCAACAAACGTAGCAATAGAAGACTGTCATGGTACAATCACCACCTCAGCTGTATACTGCCCTCCCAGACACCCCATCGCCAAAGAAGACTTTGACCACTTCCTGGACACCCTGGGCAGCAAATTCATAGCCGGAGGAGACTACAACGCTAAACACACCCAATGGGGCAGCAGACTGGTTACAGTAAGAGGCAAAAACCTCCTCAACAGCATATTAACCAACAACCTCAACTACCTTACCACATACGAACCCACGCACTGGCCCACCGACACAAACAAAATACCCGATCTCCTTGATTTCTTCATAACTAAAAATATCTCGTCAAGACACGTCCAAATCAATTCCTCGGCTGATCTCTCCTCTGATCATTCCCCCGTGATAGTAACAGTCAGTTCAACTATCATCGAGAATACACCTAATGGCTCCATTCATAACCAACACACCAACTGGCAGCTCTTTAGAGAAGTCTTTACCCACACAACTTCAGCCTCAACCTCACTAAAAACCAATGATGAAATCAAAGCAGCCACGGAATACCTAAATGCGAGCATAATAAACGCTATCCGCGTCTCCACACCGGCAAAAACGTCCACCAGCAACCACGAATACCCCCAGTACATACTAAAAAAAATAGCAGAAAAACGTAGACTAAGAAGGATATGGCAGACCCATAGAACACCGGAGGACAAACGCAAACTAAACAACGCAACTACAAAACTATCCAAAACCATAAAGAACTACAATAATGACCGTTTTCACAAATACCTCGCCAGCCTGTCCCCCACAGCCGACTCAAACTACTCACTATGGAAAGCCTCCAGGAAACTCACGCGCCCCCCACAAATAATACCTCCAATCCGCCGCCCGCAGGGTGGATGGGCGCGTAGCCCTATAGAAAAAGCCAACCTATTTGCCAAACATTTGACTGAAGTATTCCAACCCCATTCCTCCATAGCCGCAGCGGACGTCACCGAATACCTGCACACACACTCCCTTCCAAATGTCCCCTCCTATTCAACCCTTCACTTCTGCAGAGATCATAGAAGCAATCAGTCGCCTAAACCCCAAGAAAGCAGCAGGTCACGACCAAATAGGAAATAAAGCAATCAAGGAACTTCCCATAAAAGGGATTGCACTCATCGCATCAATCTTTAACGCCATCCTCCGCCTTGAACACTTTCCTAAGGCGTGGAAAATCTCACTAATCACCCTCATCCCCAAACCCGGTAAACCAACATATGAAACCAGCTCCTATCGCCCAATCAGTCTCTTACCTACCCTGTCTAAACTATTCGAGAGGATGCTCACGAATCGTCTCCTTCCACTCCTAGAAGAATTGAAGACTCTCCCAGATCACCAATTCGGCTTCCGAAAACAACACTCAACAGTAGAGCAAATCCACCGCATAACCCACATGATCAGCCAAACCCTTGAAAAGAAAAAATACTGCTCAGCCGTATTCCTAGACATCCAACAGGCATTCGATAAAGTATGGCATGAAGGGCTACTCTACAAGCTTAAAAAAATCCTACTCCACCCATACTACTCCATCTTAAAATCCTACCTAACCAACAGACAATTCATAGTTAAATGTCTAGGCGCCACTTCCGCAACATTCCCAATAAAATCCGGCATACCGCAAGGTAGTGTCCTCGGACCCCTACTATTCTCCATCTACACTGCCGACTTACCCATATCAAACGAGGTAACAATAGCAACATTTGCCGACGACACAGCACTATTAGCTACCCACGCAGACCCGGCAATTGCGTCATCCACTCTCCAGCGAAGTCTCGACTCCATGGAAAAGTGGTTCCAAAAATGGGGTTTTAAAATAAACGAAAAAAAATCCTCCCATGTAACCTTCACGCTCCGAAAACAAACCTGCCCCCAGGTCACCATTAACAACACAATAATCCCAAGCAAGTACTCCGTAAGATACCTGGGCATGACCCTGGACAGGAGGCTAACTTGGGAAAAACATATCTCCGAAAAAACAAAGCAACTAAAGGAAAAACTAAGAAAATTCTATTGGCTCACGGGCCGACGCTCCAAACTAAACATACAGAACAAAATAACCCTCTACAAGGCCGTAATAAAACCTGTCTGGACCTACGGAATCCAACTATGGGGAACAGCAAGTAACTCCAACATTGAAATACTCCAACGCTTCCAATCGAAAACGCTAAGATCCCTATTAAATGCACCCTGGTATGTTACCAACGAAACAATCCACCGAGACCTCAAGATACCTACAGTCAAAGATGAAATACACAAGTCCAGAAGCAGATATAGCACAAGAGTCAACAACCACCACAACCCACTAGTCACCCAACTACTGGACACGACGGACCAGATCCGCAGACTAAAAAGAAAATACCCACTAGATTAAACCATTAGTCCTACTAGAATCAACAATATAAAACTATTATAATCCATGTCATTGTATCACGCCAAACTAAGTTACTGAAAATTCTCAACGAGAATTGATTGTAAATATTCTAATAAATAAAAAAAAAAAAAAAAAAGATTTGACGACTTCAAACAAACATAACTGTTGAAGTGGTCACCACTTCTAGGAAAACTCCACATCTGGTCTTTTTAGCTTTCTCAAGCGCTGAAGCCATCGACAGCATATAGACAAAAGAATAGCAGGGAGGCAGACCATAAACAGTAGACAGGCGACGTTGGCTTCGGGGTTTTCAGTTATAAAGTAACACTGCTAGCGTGCGGATCTGGACCAGCTCAAATTGTATTCCTGTATTTCACTATTAAATTAAATATATATTTTGTATCTTACACTTTATCCACGCGTTTTTCTCTCTTTATATACCTAATAACCTCAACAATAACAAATTGTATAAAATCTTATAGTAATAATAAGCTTCTTTCTTGTTGGCCTGGTTGATATTGGTTTGTCGTAACACGTATTAAGTTTTAGACATCAGTTATATATCAACATTAAGGAGAAAGTTACTAAGCCCAAAATGCGCTTTGAATATCATACACCTTCTCCAATAGAGACAGAGAACTGCACAACAATAAACCTAAATTACCAACCCTATCCTATACTAGACTTAATAAAATTCTATAATCACCCATAATCGAAATGTTTTCTACCATTGAAAGAAAACAAACAAAAATAGCCCCCTGGATTATTAAGATTACACTGACAAAGATCAACCTTATTGATCTCCCGAAAAATCAAACAGGCAGAACAGAATACAATATCACATTCCTAGAATTAAATGCTAATCGAATAATAAATCGACGCATCGAGATCAGAATCAGGAGTGGGATATACCGTTATCACAGGCGATAAAATACTAAAACAAAACCTCCCGAAATTGACATCGACCTTCGTCGACGAAAAATAAATTGCCATATGTTGCCATAGTGAAAGCTCGGAAATTTGCACTTATCAATAACCTACAAAACTTTGCCATCTAACCGGAGTCCACAAGTGTGATCAAAATCTTCGACAACAGAAAAGCCGATGATGCAGCTAAAAATGTTATAACCCTCTCACAAACTGAACCAACGATCTAATTCCACGTCAAGATCAAATAAACAATACAAAAATAAGCATAAAAGAAGGATGGTATAAAACCAAAGGAACAAGAGTTCATAATGTAATTCAGCATTTTGGTCAACAAGTACCATGTAAGAGTGAGAACAGAAAAGAAAGAACTGTAATTTCCTGGCTCAGGACTGGACATACTAAATTAACGCATGAATGCCTAGTCAAAAGATCAGCGTCTGCTCGGTACAATATACCCCAAAACCAAACATTAACAACCGACCACGTTTTATATGAGCGCAGAAGAACAGGATCACGGCATAAAGATAAACTTACAACATAAAACCAGACGCAGCTCTAACATCATAACATTACATAAAGAATACAGTACACTACCTTAAAGAAACAAATATATACTCCAAAATATTACCCATCCAGATGCAACATCGTCGCTAATGATCTCGTAATCTATGTGACATAAAGTGTAGAAAATGAAGAAGATGAATTTTTTCATTTAACATATTGTCATCAATTTTCCACTAAACTATCTCCTCATTTAATTTTGGAATTATGTATATATTTTGTTACTCAACCGAATACTTAAAGAAATATCAAAAATATTAGCTATGACTAAACATTAGAGTAATACTAATTAAGTTAAAATTAACAAAAATGGACTTCTTTCTTTCCTGTGTGGTTTCCAATCTTTTTATTTGTAACAAACCTGCGTTAATGTCGCTGAACTAGTGTTATAATCTCGAATAACTGTCACCACTGGAAAACCAGTCTGGAGAGTCCAGGTATCCATAATTTGCTTTATCGTTATCGTTGGATCGAGAACGTTGTCTTTGTGCGCCTGTTTTGTCAAAGCATCCCATAAATCATTTTGCTCGGCACTTCGGTACGCTCTGTTACAAAAGTACGAATCATGATTTTAGTTTTATATATTAATCCTTCGCTCCACAACAAAATTTTACAAGTATAAAGTATATCTAAATTTAAATAGATATTATCATCATTAACTGTTATATTATGTATTCTGTTTCAGATTTAAATAGCGAGACCAAGACATTTTAAACATACACGCATACACACATTCACACACATTACGCTCATCCCATATACCTCAAAATTATAACCGGTGTTACAATCAATTTTAAGGAAGACGCGACTGCAGTAACGCATTGTGTATAAGACACGAAATCTCAATTTCGAAGTGAATTGTTTAACCCTTTCGCTTCAGCAATCCAGTCCGCCAAAGTACTGTCACTGAACGGAAACGCGTGCCAGAAACACACAGTGTGCGTGTTTGCTGTATATATGTTTCCCTAAGTCTTAAATAACAATAATTCCTGTAAGAACCGTGTATGAAATATCGTTTCACTGTCAGATGATTTAATAAATTTCTTAGCATGAAACAGTATACGATCGTTTGAATGTTTGAAATATATTACGTGAAACGTTCTGATGTTGTTTCAACAATGAGTAACTTTAAAAAGTGATTAATCCAATATGTCAATAAAATCAACAGATGTTCTGCCGATAACGAAAAAATATATTATTGACTACAGATAGCACTTGTATATGCATCATTTGGATGGCGGATATATGGGGTGCCGGACCCAGGAGTCATCGCGTGGTCGCCGCCTATAAGAGGCGCTCGTATCCACATGTCATTTCGCGGGTGCCGCCTATAAGCGGCGCTCGAAGCGAAAGGGTTAAACACTTTGTTTTGTTTTGTTTTGTTTTGTCATTATCCATTTGTCAGATCATTTTATCGCTGGGTTAATTAACTATTTCTGCCCTATTCACTCTCAGACGCCTATAGGTCCTATTTTTTCACTTCAAATTTAATAAATTGAAATCGTTTTTCATATAACTATTATATTTTAACTTTAAGATATATAATATGGAGTAGAAGTAATTTGAGATATTTAAAAAGGCATTAATAATATATAATTGATTATATATATATAAGATATGCCATGTAACGTGCGCCCATGTTCAGGCACTTCCAATAATCTGTCAAAAAACTATTGGAAACAAAAATTACACAGTTTTAAGTCGGCAACACATTGTAATGGGCAAATTTCCAAAACATATTTTCTCGACAAAAAGCCAAGGATACTTTCATCGTTTTAGATAATACTATGTATTTTTGACTTCAAAGTAATATAGCTGATGTCAGGACAAATTCAACAATCTTCTATACTATGACCTTGACATGACCTTGAATTTAGAAATGTTGAGGAAATCAAGAAAAACATTATCGAAAACATTATAAGCTAACACAAAATCTAGATTAATGACACATAAAATAAATCTTAATCAAAAAGAAAGTGGTTATACTAAAAATACCTTCTAATCTAAAGTACGTTAACTAACCTTTTGTACAAGAGTCATTGTCTTTCCAAACGTATCCTAATTTGGTCCGAAATCTGAATAATAAATGCGAAAATTAAATTATTATCCTTATACTTACTTTTCATTCAAATAATTCGTTAGACCTTGCTTGAACACTTTGTTAGTAAGAAAATGATCCATCATTCTTATTATAGAAGCGCCTGTTCAAATATTATTATAATTATATCATCATATTGTATAATATCATATTACAAAGAAAACGTCTTTTATTTATACCTTTTTCGTAAGAAATTCTGTCGAAAATTTCACTAATCTCATCGGGATGTTCGACTTCGACCGATATCTGATGTGAAGATTCTAACGCGTCTAAACTAAAAACATCTTGCAGTTCATGTACAACGAATTGTTCCAAAACCTTCCAAGTTGGTTCCACCTAGAAAATTAAACCGATAAAATCTATGAAGAATCCGAATGATTTAATCCAAAAGGAAATAAGAAGAAAGTTGAAAATACGTATACTTTATATACGTATACTTTATATAGTACTGTCTATTACCATCTATTAAATGGAAATATTTTACTTTTATCAAAATAGAGAAACTTCATATTATTTGAAATCCATTGCTATTATCTAAAAAGTATTTAATTTAAAAATTATTAATATAAAAAATATTAATTAATTTGAAATTATTTTTATAATGACTATTACGTGTGACCTTTTCTTGTTTTCTATATAGCAAGAGTTTTTCAACAATCTTAACAAATAATTTTTCAATAAATGTATTTCATACTATTATTATATGCAATAATTTATTTATGTTTCTGATTTCCTTTTAGAAATAGTTCTATATGTGTTTTATATTTAATATGGTACTTTATTTATTGAAATGTATTTAAACAAAATTGTAAATTAAGAAAATCTGCAAACAAGCAGCACCCCGGAAAGAATATCTAACAATAAAGATTTATACTTAGAAAACATTATATGAAAATATTTCCTGAAATTAGAGATTAGTTGCCGTTATGCGATTAGCTGTCGAAGACGACAAAGTATTGTATTTTTCATTCGAAATAATCTTATGGTATTATATATTCTTTTCCGGATTTATCAACTTACTGCATTCACACCGATATATTCTACATAACTGGCAAAGCCTTCATTCAACCAAAGATCCGACCACCAACTTGGAGTGACCAAGTTACCAAACCATTGATGAGCAAGTTCGTGAGATATTACAGTTGCTACACGTTGCTGATTATGGCTGGTCGAGACGCCTTCTTGATATAGCATAGCAGTTTCTCTAAAAATTCAATCATATCACTTACCAAATATCGTAACGAATTTCATTCCATAACATGTTACATGTAGAATGTAAAGAAATTGTTTTGGTGTATACAGAAAATTAATTTCTATAAGAGATAACGAATCAATTAAATAATTAATAATCTCCTTAACAGAGTTTTTAGATTACAAGACTTTAATCAAAAATACTTGGGAAGAATTTAAAAATATTACCGAATATCAATTAATCGGTTTTAAATACAATTCTTCGATATAACTAGAAATAACTATATCCATGCAGTAATTGTGTAATATGATGAATATTCTCTTATAAAAAAATCGGAATATATTGAAAATTAAGTAGATAGTTAGTAGACGTTTTAAGTAGACAGAGTATTGTTTCGTATTTCTAAAAAAAGATAAACATGAATGAAGGTCTCTTTTGTTATGAACTCTAACTGTCATTCAGAGTATATAGAATTAAAATCGATATGCTTTAAAATACCCTATAAAAATACACAATTTAATGATAAAAATAATTGTTGATCAAACTCACCTGCAAGTGATCAAACCCCAGTTTTCCATAGCTCCTGCTGAAAAATCAGGTAGAGCAATAGTATCCATCTTGGGCAAGGGAAACTTAATCTTGAAATAGTCTTCGTAATATTTGAGTATTCTCGGGCCAATGTCTAAAGTGTAGCGTGCTTGCTCGATAGCGTCGATCCGTGCCCAAACTCTAAAGTGTTCAGATTCGGATTTCAGCACTTCGAAATCCGAAACAATGAAAGCAACCAGGTAAGTGGACATCGGCACCGAGCGTTCATAATGGTCCCACACGTATGTTGGTAAGCCAGGCCTGATTACAATTAAAGAAGAAAGATGTACTATACGATACAAAATTTATGGAAAATATGAAAAAATTAAAAATAAACATGCGAGACAATAGAAATGAATTGCGAGCCACAATAAGATTGTCATGGGAAGAAATTTCACAAATGGATGCGAGAATTTTATAAAATCAATAGTAACCCGCATGAAAGAAGGGTACAGGTAAAAAAATATATAAGTAAATAATTATTCATTTCGTTATAGATTTATAATATTCAACATCTTTTTCTAGCCCTTCTGTCAGTTAAATACTTTTTGCTTCTTTCATCTAAAATTTAGCAACGAACATTTTCCAATTAACATCATACACGAAAATTTGGATTACATAATTAATATTTTATTATATAGTTAATATTATATTCTATATATTTTTTGTATTTGTTTCATATAAGATCAATTTAAATTTATTATAAAATATAGATACATATATGAATTAAACTATATCTATATTTAACTTCCCATGTATTCTATATTTATATCAGTTTAGTCGTGTGATTTTATATTTATACCATATTATCTTTATTATAATTATATCACTGAGTCCTGTTTTAAAAAGTTTAGCAGTTGAAATGTTAAATTTGTCATTCCGCAAAACAGATAATATTTGAAATTTAGTACTATTTTAATGTAACATTATTTATTTTGCTTGTTATATTTAAACAATTATATAACTTGATTCTAAGCAAGCATCTCACAACGTTTTTAGATTGTTGGGAAATAAGTGACTACTTCAAATACATTGAAATTTACTAAGTAATTGTGATAATAAGTATCAATTATGTCACAATAATATTAGAGAGAAATTATATCTTATTGAAGAAAGAAATTATCGTATAGATATATAGTTATTATTATTATTACACAGAAGATACTTCTATTAAAGTAGTAATAATGCAGATACTCTTCTATCACATATTGTTGTGAGTTTGTATCTATGAATTATTACATTTTTTAAGAAAACAATTTTTGACACAGAAAAACCTTACTACAGGACTCGTAATAGTCTAAATTTTTGTAAAATTTATTAAATTGTTGGGGATGGAGAACATCCTTCATCTACACTCTGTACGTTTCTTAAAAAGGACGCAGGAAATAGAAACGCTTGTATCCTAAACATTTATCTAATTATAAGCAATAAAATGGCACAGTCGCGACTATTCATGATATATATTCGGAGAGTTCCATTCTCGAAAATCTTGCAGAATGACCTTTTCCATGTGCATACGATAAATTCTTGATCCATCCCTACTGTGAATTTAAGATTCTCATAATACATGTATAAGGAGCCAAAAAGTCACGATTCTCAGACAGAACGGGCTGAACATCAACTGTGTGACATTGCGTCGCATTTGTTAAGGGTGCCCTCAGACGATCAACAATATTATCAATATTTCAAGATCCTCTACGAAAATGTGGTTTATCAATAAATATTCACAATAGATATTGGTTCTTTTAATTAGGAACCTTGAAGTATCGACAATATATATTAAACGCCCGAGGGCCGCCTAAGACTGTTAAGAGTCAGTGCAATAAGATCGGACTAAAGTTCTGTTTTCTTGATCAATCGTTAATTATACAGAATACGCATGTCAGTATAAATTCTGTTCGACATTATTTTGAAATTGTTCTTGGTTCTCACATTGTCAGTGCGTAAAATACCATCTAAACAGTCATGTAACGCGCAATTATACTCCTTTATCCACGACATATACACACTTGTAACAACCTTTCTGATTTCAACACAGATACATATATAGATAACTGTGTTGTCGCGTAGATTCGAATATGATTATTTAAAATCTAACATTCTACCCAGCAATCCTTTACAATATAGTTGGACAAATCCATTAGATATGACTTTATCGTTTGATTCGTGTCGACTACATTAATCAAAATTACAAGGCCTATACTAATATTGTAATCGTATTCCCTAAAATACCCCCGTCGGTCTTTAGCGTTGTTCGAATTCAGCTCGTAATAAAATCAAGCACGTCAGAATGTTTTAGAAAAAACGAGTAGTATCATATATATTTTTTTCAATATTCATTTCATTTTTAATATTTAAATAATTTAATAAGACAGAAAATTCGTAATTGCTACCAAATTCATAATAATCGAAGCTTTTAAAAATTTTTCAAATCAAGAATATTAGAATCTTATAAAAAAGATTCATGAAAAATATATTTGATATATGAAATAAAATAATACGTAAGTAACGATCATAAGATTGGCAAAAACTTATTTCCCATCAATACAAATTTTATTATAAAGTTTCTGCTGTATCGAAATGTTAAATTATTCTGTTATTCCCTTACTTCTTGATCGTAAAGGAATTTTTTCATTGTCAATTGCATTATGGAATCTAATGAACAAAGAACAGTACAGAACAATTAACTTAAACAACACGCTTTGCGCAAGCAAATTGATTACACAGTTAATAGACAGAGCCTTTATTGGTTCTACAAATTATGTCTACGTTGAAATGCCGCAAGTAGTAAGAATGTTACATCCGTGTCATGTTAAATTACCAGTCATGCGCATGCTTTGTGTGTTCTATCAGTCACTATCAGAAGATTCATATAATTGAAGCTCAAAAAATTTTTATTTGAAATTTAGGTAATTAAATTATAAAAACCGATTCAACCTAGTACCCAATGAAAAAAGATTATTATAATCTATTGAGACACCTAAATCATAATCTTTTTGATCCAATTTATATACATACCATAATCGCGCGCGCGCACACACATGCACGTGCCTACACATAAAACTATATGTTATATAATAATAATTTATATATCAAAGATTAGACCTTGAAACACAACATTATTTAAATAAAATAATTATTTAGTTGATAAAATAGAATAATATAAATGGGGGTAACAAGAACTAATGATTGATTTTTGAAAGTCTAATTACGACACATCTCGTCTACGGATTTGGACAGTCTGGATGCAAATAACTTGACAAAATTATGAACTTCTCGAATAATCCTATACATTTGATTCGATTGCGAAAATATCTCATAATCTTCAAGTAATCGAGGTAAAGTCAATCAACTAAACGGTCCAAATGCATCGCGTGTCTTGCGAAACCATTTCCTTTATAGACGTGTTAAGTAGTTTAGTCACTTACACTGGCATAGGTTCCCCCATTCTAGGCATGTTCGAGATAGATGTCATGTTCTTCGGTCGTGCAATGCTGATCTTGAACGTGGCTTTCAACGCTGGTTCATCGAAGCACGGAAAAGCACGTCGCGCATCTGTTGGCTGGAATTGTGACGTGGCAATCCATCTGTAACGCAAGATACAGAAAATGTTCACAATAAAATGATAAATGTTCGTTGTATCAATACATATAAAGTTCCCTTTACAATTAAAAATTAATTGATAAGAGAATATCATGATTTAAACAGGCAAGAATAGTAAATGAAAACACAACTTCGAAAAGGAAAATATAAATAATTATGGTAATGTGAGTAGTATATTACAAAGATTAATATTAATAAGTATGATTCAGAAAATAACTCTAATTATTGCTAATATAGATATATATGTATGTTCATCGCAAAGTCAAACATTAAAGCATATTTCTGTGTTTTTCTTTTTTTCTATTTTAACAATATAGATTGCGTATATAAAATGTCTTTTCATATAATACACTTTCCTTCTACAATTAAAAAAGATAATGTACAAATATTTTTTAATTTTCTTATTTTATATTTTTGTTTTCATTTATGTATATATTTGTATAACTAAATAACTAAACATATATATATATATATATATATATATATATATATATATATATTTGAAATGCTTAAATAATGGAAGAAACCTAAATATTTGGGTTTCGAATGAGTTTAAAACTAGTTAGTATATACATTTTACATATATACATATGCATATATAATTGTCCAATAATACTACGCACGATTTTTCAAGCACTTCCGATAGTCTACAAAAAGGTATTCCTAACGTATTCCTTAAAAGTATTCCTAAAAGTTAGTAAGTTTTGAATAAGCATTAAAATTATTTCAATGGATTTCATTGATGTTTACCTTAAGTGCTAACGAAAAATTTTATCATATTTCAGATTGAATTCCCTAATAAGTTATTGTAGAAAAATAATTGTATATTGTCCTGATGCCGATTCAAATAATGGCTAAATAAATCTATATGGATTCGTCTAAAAAAATGTTACGTTGACATTTTATAAAGTGTCATAAAGAAATACTTGGGACGGGGCACGACGGTAAACATTTCAACGATTTCTGCCCCGTGGCTCGCCACACGCAAACTTTGTCCTTCGGATAAGATGATTGCCAGATGCCAACGCATCTTCACAGTATATGTTTAGCTGGCCGAGGACCCGTTATAAATCTTAAGTTTCAGTTATATAAAGTACTTCAAATAGACAAATAGTCTTTGTCCCAACTACTGGAAGATAAGAGAAATCTATCCTTCCACGAACGCTTCCCACTGGCAGCTTTTCCCAAGGACAGCTAACGTCCTTCTCTAACCACCAACATGGAAATTGATCAATTAACAGTAACGTCAATTTCCCTCACTTTTCGAATGAAGACTTTTCTCCACGAATCCGATGAGCTCGTGCCCTTAGACACACCCCATATATTTTTCCTCGACAGCGTCACCGTGACGGAGAGTCACTCTCCTGTATGATTTCAACGACGATTCAAGTAACTCTCAGATACGTAGTGATTGCTCTGTGCATTAACCTCAAGTACAACTTAGACACTCACAAAGGATAAAGTTCGGCATCCCGTTGACCGCGGATTCGTTATCGAACCTGACACCATTATCATTAGTGCCGCGAGTATCTAAACATTGTGATTAACTACCGATGCTGTAATACATCTAACTTGTGTTAATAAACTGTATCCTTGTTACACCGCACCGATGGCTAATTCCAATGAAGATTCATCGAACACCCCTATCTCTAATCCTAACGTGTACCCGACATCAGAAGTGGGATCAGTGCTGATTATAACAGTGCTAGAACTTACGACCATCGTGCGCGAGTTAATTCAGTTGCTAGTGCAAAAATCGAGTGTGAAACCTAACAATTTTTCGCTACCACGTTTTAACCCTTAAATCGCGTGCTCCGACCCCGCTGCATGGGGCGCAGCTGTCAACCTAATTATGGAAGGAAATTATAATTTCAATAACGAGTGGCGAGTCAACTTCTACGTACTGGAAGCGTCAACGGGTAGATCAAGTCATCTGGGTGAGTAGTTTCCATTTTACTCCGATTCTGGAGCCGAGTGTTCACTAATTAAGGAGTCCGTAGCCTCGAGATTTTCTGGCAAAAGAATGACTGACATATTAGTAATGCGAGGAGTAGGAGATATTAAACATACTGTATTAAACATAAACCTCCCACTTGTTCATTGTGTGTATTAATGATTTTTACATTGAAGACAATTTCTCATGTCCTTGCTGATAGTTATTTAAAATATGATATCGCGATTAGTTGTGGAACTCTAAGTCAGGGTTTTGACGTAACATTACAGAAAATAGCCTCGCTATGTGTAAAACAAAAATAATTAATGTCTGTAATGAAACTGCTGCAAACGAGATCGACGTTAGTGAAGTTGACACTGATGTACATGCTAATAATAATAGTCGATCAATTTCTTTTCTCGACAAATTCAAAGATTCATTCGTTACGGGTTTCCTACGCATTCGCGTAAATACAGGCAAGTTAGAAATACGATTAATTAATCCTAACATCACCGTACGAGGAAATCCTTATAGACTTAGCGAGGAGGAGCGAAGAGCGGTACGTAAGAAAATAAGCGTTTTAATTAAAGCAAAGATCATAAGGCCCAGTAATTCGCCATTCGCGAATCCTACGTAACTCGTGAAGAAGAGAAACGGCTCAGATAGATTATGAGTAGATCCCCGAGAGCTAAATCAAAATACGGTCGCTGACCGGTACCCTTTACTCCTTATTACAGATCAAATCGCGAAATTGCAAGAGGCGAGATATTTTATTAGCCTGGACATGGTCAGCGGGTTTCACCAAATTCCTATTTATCCTAATTCAACGGAGTATACAGCGTTCGTTACCCCGACGGACAATATGAGTACATAACGATGCCGTTTGGACTGAAAAAAATGCACCGTCCGTCTTTCGGAGGGCCATTCGCAAGGCCTTAGGCGACCTCGCTCATTCGTACGTTGTTATTTATTTCGATGACGTCCTAATTATTGCCGACACGATAGATCAAGCTTTGGAAAGATTGAGCACCGTATTAGATACCCTCGTAAAAGCCGGATTCTCTTTTAACTTTGCAAAATGTTCTTTTCTAAAGACATCGGTGCTCTATTTGAGATATGTAATTCATAACGGAGAGGTTCGTCCCAACCCGAGTAAAATACACACCTTAAACTTTTTTTATCTGCGCCAACGACTGTCACACAGTTCAGGCAGTTCATAGGGTTAGCTCCGTACTTCTAAAGGTTCGTCCCTAAATTCTCACAGATGATGAAACCTCTGTATGCGCTCACCTCAGGTAACGGAAATATAACTTGGACAGATAGGCACGAGAAAATAAGACAACAGGTAGTTTCCGCCCTGACCAACGCGCCGGTGCTAATGATATTCGACCCCAATTACCCGATAGAACTATATACTGGCGCTAGCTCGGAGAGTTACGGGGCGATTTTGATGCATCAAGTCGAAGGTAAGAATGAAGTAATAGAGTATTACAGTAAAAGAACTACCCCCGCGGAATCTAGGTATCATTCCTACGGACTAGAGACGTTATCAGTAGTAAACGTTGTCAAGCATTTCCATCACTATCTACATGGACGGGAATTTCTTGTCGTCACGGATTGCAACTCGTTGAAAGCGTCGAGTAATAAAGTACATTTAAATGACAGGGACCACAGGTGGTGGGCTTACTTGCAGACTTTTATTTTGACATTATGTATCGGGAAAGTAAGCGAATGGCCCACATAGATTTCTTTTCACGAAACCCCGTAGACTTACCGAATCACGAATCACCGTAAGATTGATAAAATCGCGGAGAAAGAAATCAATCTGGCCGAAATATCAGAACACTGGTTACTAGCCGAACAACGTAGCGATCTTCAAATTATAGAAATCACCCGCAAACTACGAAACGACGAGCTCGCGGAAGATATCGCGAATACTTATGAGTTGCTTTCAGGTATCCTTTACCGCAAAGTGCAGTGGAGGGGCAGAACCCTCTGCTTGCCCATTGTCCCGAGAGGCTTTAGATGGTCTGTTATTAACCATGTGCATCAGTCAATTATGCACTTGGGTTGGGATAAGACGCTTATCCCAAAGTATTACTGGTTCGAAGAAATGGCGAAGTATGTTCGCAAATTCGTAGAGAACTGTCGAGTTGCTTGTCGAGTTTCGAAGGCAAGTTCGGGTAAGATACAAGCTGAACTACACCCTATACCCAAGACCAGCATACCGTGGCATACAGTGCACGTGGACATAACGGGCAAGCTAAGCGGCAAAAATGACTCCAAAGAATACGTCATTGTTTTGGTAGATGCTTTCACGAAATTCGTATACCTGCATCATGTCCGTAAAATAGATTCCCTTAACACCATCAAAACACTTAAGTCCACTATATTGTTATTCGGCAGTCCCTGCCGGATAATAGCGGATCAAGGAAGATGTTTTACAGGTAAAGAATTTCAAAGTTCTGTGAAAGCAAACCAATTAAAGTTCACTTGATAGCGACCGGTGCTAGTAGAGCCAATGGATAGGTAGAGCGTGTTATGGGTACATTAAAAAAACATGTTTACAATAGTAGAGACGACCGGGCGGCCATGGCAAGACGCGATCGGGGAAATACATTTGGCTTCGAATTGCACCACCAACCGCGTGACTAATTTGAGCCCATTAGAACTATTAATCATTAGAACAGCAAGACCATACGACTTGTTGCTACTCGATAACATCAAAAAATATCGATATCTCCAATATAAGACGACAGGCAATAAAGGGGATGGAAACTAATGCTAGGTATGATAAGGATAGATTCGACAAAACTAAAGCTAAAGCGGTTAGGTTTAATCTTGGTGATTTCGTATTATGCAAAAATGAGGAAAGAAACCGAACCAAATTAGATCCAAAAATTAGAAGTCCACTTGTAATAGCAGAAGTTTTGGAAGGAGACAGGTATATCTTAAAGACATTAGACGGTAAGCGATCATATAAGTACAGTCACGACAGATTGAGGAAAGCACTAAATAGTCGTATCCCTGCTGAGTTGGATGTCTGTAGTGATGGCAATAACAGTGACCACGACGATATGAGTACTTCGATCTCGGAAGATCAGCAGCACTATGCCAATAACACCCGGCAGAGCGAGTTCGCTTGCGTCTCTGAGCGGTAATGTGATGTAGCTCAGTGAGACCCCGTGGGGCATTTCACTTGCGTCTCGGAGCGGTAATGTGATATAGCTCAGTGAGACCCTGTGAGGCATTTCACTTGCGGCTCGGAGCGGTAATGTGATATAGCTCAGTGAGACCCTGTGAGGCATTTCACTTGCGTCTCGGAGCGATAATGTAATAAAGCTCATTGGGAACATGTGATGTAGTTTGCACGCTTCTTGGGGCGACAATATGGTAAAGCTCAGTGAGACCGTGGAACGAAGCTCTATGTGCTCATACGATCTAGAAAACCGAGATTCATTTGCATACGAAATCGAGAATGGTCCATCATGCCGTTACGATCCGACTGATAACCCACAGGATGCAACTATCACCATGAATACTAATCATAACGTTACTAATTTTTAATCTCTTTATTTCCTTGTTGTCAAGCCTCCGAACAGAATTTTGTTGTTACACTGGACCCTTGGCTTATTTGGACATTTAGTCAAGTTGTAAATAATGTTAATTCTATCGAGTCTAATGTTAGAAAAACTCAATATTTTAGTTACACCCGAGGACGTGTGATAGTCAGAATGGCCGTGTCGGGGATGAAAGAACACCGGAACCTTCCCTTTGAAACTTTGGGAAGACCCCCTTTTTTTTATTTATATATTAAAATTCATAATTTGTCCAATTTGGACATTTGGTGGAATTTTTTAACAGTTAAATTAGCATGTTGGTGGCTACCCCCAGCGGGGTACCATCCTCGTATTTGTTAGGTTATGTCCTTTATAAGGTCTGCTGGGTGCTTCCTTTTTAGTCTTCTGTCCATGTTTATGGTTTTGTATGTTTCCGCAGCTAACCGGTTTGGGTGTGTTGCTATTCTTGATTTGTATTTCTCGGAGTATCTGCTAATTTCTTCCTTGACCGTTGGGATTCCCAGGTCCCTCCGTATGTCTTCGTTTCTGACGTACCAAGGTCCGTTTACTATTGTTCTGAGGATTTTAGCCTGTATTACCTCTATTTTGTTTATATGGCTCATTGCTGCGGTCCCCCATAGTGGTATTCCGTACGTCCAGATTGGTTTTATGATCGTTTTATATATTTTTAATTTGTTTTCTGTGCTTAGTTTGGATTTTCGGCTTGTTAGCCAATGCATTTGTCTCCTTGTTTTCTGTATTTTTTCTACTATTGATTTGATGTGTAGTTTCCAGGTGAGTTTTTGATCTAAGTGGAGTCCTAGGTATTTGACATGCTTTGTTTGCGTTATATGCGTGCCGTTCAATAGGATGTTTGGTGGTATCTTTTTTCGTAGCGTGAATGTAATATGGTTGCATTTATTGGGGTTTGCTTTTATTTGTTTTTCTTGTAGCCAATTTTCTATTTTTATGATATGTTCTTGTAGTATTTTGACTGCCGTTTCTGGGTTAGTATGCTTGACTAGTATAGCTGTGTCGTGCGCGAATGTCAATACTGTGCTGTTGGTAGTTGTTGGTATGTTCGCCGTGTATAATGTGTATAGTATTGGGCCTAGGACGCTTCCTTGTGGTACCCCGGCCTTGATGTCTTTAACTTGAGAATGTGTGTCCTTGATTTTTATTACGAAGGTTCTGCTGCTTAGGTAGGATTTTATTAAGTGGTGTATTTGCTCCGGGAATTGTTTCCTAATTGTTTGTAGTAGACTTTCATGGTTAATTTTATCGAATGCTTTCTCTATGTCTATAAAGAGGGCTGTGCAGTATTCCTTGTTTTCTAGTGCTACTATTATTTCGTTTATAAGCCTGTGCATTTGCTCTATCGTGGAGTGTTTGTTTCTGAAACCAAATTGGTGATCCGGTATTAGTTTTTTTGTCTCTATTATTGGTTTTATGCGGTCGTATATTATCTTTTCCAGTATTTTGGAAAATACTGGGAGCAGTGATATTGGTCTGTAAGATGCAGTTTGGTGCGGGTCTTTGCCTGGTTTATGTAACATTTTGATTTGTGCTAATTTCCATGGTTTGGGGAAGTATTGAATTCTTAGAATTGCATTGAATATTATTGTCATTAGTCTTATTGCTTTTGGCGGAAGGTTTTTCAACATTTTACCATTGATTAGGTCGATTCCTGGCGCTTTGTTGTTTTTTGTTTTATCAATTATGTTTCTAATTTCTTGTGCCGATGTTTTAGGTATGGTGTATTCCTTGTCGGCTGTGGTAGTAGTGGTTTGTGGATCCTCCTCCGTATGACTTTTGAGGTTGCTGTTGTTGATAATGTGTGGTGTGAATGTGTTGCAGAGGTGGTTGGAGAATTCTTCAGCTTGTTCTTCGTTGCTTCTTGCCCATGTGTTATCTGCTTTTCTGATTGCCGGGACGGGTATTATTGGCTTCCTTATTTTTTTCGTGGCTTTCCATAGTGAATAATTGGTGTTCTCGTGTGTGGAGAGTGTCCATATGAACTTTGCGAATTCGTTATCGTTGTGCTCCTTTATTTTGTTTTTTATTTCCTTTGCAAGTTTGTTTAAGTGTTTTTTGTTTTCTCGGGTTCTGTATTTTTGCCATTTTGCTTTTGCTTTTCTTTTTTCTTTGATTTTGTCGAGTATTTCTTGCGGGATTGTTATTGTTTGTCTGCTGGTTGGTTCGGGAGTAGTGGTTGTCCTTGCTGCTTCCTGAATAGTTGCTGTCAATGTTGCTACTGCCTGTTCTATGTGTTCAGAAGTTTTTAACGGGATGTTGCAGTTTATTTTGCTTTCTATTATTTCTTTGAAAGTTTGCCATTTGGTGGTTTTGTTGCATAGTGTTTCTGGTTTGCTATAGTGAATTGGTTTGTTTCTGTATTCAATTATTATGGGTATATGATCGGAGCTGAGCTCGAGGTTGGGTGTTATTTTTAGTTTATTTGTGTTTAGTCCCCTTGTAACTGCAAAGTCCAGAAGATCTGGTTTTTTGTTCAGGTCAGTCGGCCAATGTGTCGGTGTTCCTGTGGATAATATATTGAGGTTATTATTTTTAATGTATTTTTCCAGTGTTCTACCTCGAGGTGTAATGTTTCTTGACCCCCAAAGCGTGTGCTTTGAGTTGTAGTCTCCCGCTGCGATGTACTTGTCCCCTAGGTCCTGGAAGTATTCTTCCCACATTTGTGTTGTTATTTTGTGTCGCGGAGGCACATATACTGCTGACAACTGGAAGTAGTTGCTGCTAGTTTGAACTGTAACAGTGGTTGCTTGTAAATATTCTTTGTTAACTTGGCTGTGTAGATAATGTTTGATATCGTTTCTGACTATCACTGCTGTCCCTCCGTGAGCTTTTCCTGAGGGGTGTTTGGTATCATATATGGTGTAGTATGGTATTTTCAAGTAGCTTTTTGTAGTGAAATGTGTTTCTGAGACACGTAGTATGTCTATATTGTTACTGTATATGAATGTTTTAATTTCGAGGGCCCGTTGTTGTAGGCCGTTTGAGTTCCAGGCTGCTATTTTTAGAGTGTCCGTTTTTTATTTTTTGCTTAGCACGTTTGTAATTAGTTGTAGCATGACTGTGATTTGTTGGGTTTGCTGTCTGAGTACTGCGTTTTGTTCGCTTATCATTCTGGTTAGCATTTCGGTGTTCTTTATGGATTGTTTGAGCAGTTCTTTGATTTCTGCAGTGTCGTTGTTACTATTGCTGTGGTATTGGTTGTGTGTATGTGTTGATTGGCTGGTTACTTGAGCGTAGCTTAGACCACCAATGGTGTTGGTGCTGATGGGTTTGGTGTTTGTTGCTTGCTCTGTATTTGGTATTATTTCAGGTTTTGTGCTGTCCTGTTGGGCTTGTGTGTTAGTGATTGTCCTGCTTCGTAGGGGCGGGAACAGTTTACGTTATAATTGTTTTCTTACTTCACATCCTTTATAGCTGGCTGGGTGGTTTCCGTTACAGTTGTAGCATTTAACTTTTTCTATTTTTCCAGAATATGGGCAGTGTATAGTTAAGTGGTTTTTTGCGCACTTGACGCAAGCTGGGCTTCTGTTGCAATAATTTTTAGTGTGTCCGTATTGTTGACACCGCATGCATTGATGTATATCTTTTTTGTGTCGTGGTGGTTCGACTGTTACTATTGTGTTTAGTATTTGTTTGATATCATATATTTCCTTGTTATTGTTTCTGGGTTCCAGTTCTATTAAGAATAGTGGTAATGGTTGCTTTGTGTCGAATCTTGTTATATTGTTTATTGTTCTTGTTTGATGACAAATTTTTGCTAACTCATCGCTTAGTTTATGTATGTTGGTTTTAGGATGCAATCCTCTTATGACAATTTTATAGCTCCTTTTAGTTTTAAGCTGATACGTGTGGTAGATAGCATTTTTTTCTTTTAATGCTTTTATAACTTTCCTAAATGTTTCTGGTGTGTTTGTTTGTATTTTTACTTGTTCCAATTTTGTTTGCTTTATTGTGTAGTTGTTTTTCTCATCTAGATTATTTAGTAGATCGATGAGCGGGTCTATTATTTGGGCCTCAACAAAGATTGGTGGTGGTTTTGTAATATGATTTGTTTGGATTGTGGTTTTATTTATGGGGTCAGCGTCTATTTCTTCCGTTAGTGAGCTGAAGGAGTTGCTTAATGGTAATTCTTGCAGCCATCGCTGCTTTTCTGTAGCTGGGTTTCCTATGACACTTATGTCTGTAGTTGTTTTGCGTTTTTTGCTAGCCTTCGCTAGCTTCCAGCTTTCGTCCTGATAGTAGCTTTCATATTCTGAATTGCTCTCTTCCTGTCCCCGATGCTCTTTTGTTTCTTCTGTCTCCATGTTAATTTGTTTGTTTTTTATATAATATGTTTTTCCCTTTGTTGCTATGTTTATAGTTGGTATCTGCATTGCTATTTTATTTCCTCCTCACTATCACTTTGCAGCACTATTACTTTGAAGCACTTTTTCCCTATTCACTTATACCTGGAGAGGACGACCGTCTAGACACGTCCGTTCTCCTCGGCTGTCCGAGCAGGAGTGAAGACCCCGTAGTACTGTAATCTAGATTCCACCATAACCGTATTAAGAAATTGCTGTCATTCAATCTGACTGTATTTATTTGAGAGTTATGATAGTGAGCTCGGGCTCGAGGCGACAACCAGTCGCCGAACGTAGCCGCGGTCAAGGGATAAACGTTTTGTCTAACAAAGGCATGAAGTAACTCTATAGCTCTCCTTAAAAGAAATACTTGGGACGGTTCATAACAGTAGTAAACATTTCAACGATTTCTGTCCGGTGGCTCGCCACACGCAGACTTTGTCCTTCAGGTAAGATGATTGCCAGATGTCAACGCATCTTCACAGTATATATTTAGCTGGCCGAGGACCCGTTATAAATCTTAAGTTTCAGTTATATAAAGTACTTCAAATAGACAAATAGTCTTTGTCCCAACTACTGGAAGATAAGAGAAATCTATCCTTCCACGAACGACGCTTCCCGCTAGCAACTTCCCCTAAAGGGCAGTTAGCATCTTTTTCTAACCACCGATATGAAGATTGACCAATTAACAGCAACGCCAATTTCCCTCACCTTCCGAACGAAGGCTTTTCTCGACGAATCTGAGGATCTCGTGTCCTTAGACACACCCCATATAGATTTTCCTCGGTGGCATCATCGGGACGGAGAGTCATTCTCTCGTACGATCTCATCGACGAAAAGAGTAACGTCTTTACGATCAGTGAATATTTCACGTTTGTTAACAAAGAGTCAGACTTGGACTTTGTGAGAACGTACATCTATCATCCCGTCGACCGCGGATTCGTTATTGAGCCTAGGATCATTGTCATTAGCTTCTCGAGTATCTAATTATCGCGATTACTTGTCCAATTCCATCATAGTCATATTTGCACTAGTAAATATCCCCTCTATTGCATAACGATAACGTCTAATGCAAATGGGGATTCGTTTCACGCCCCTAACTCTAATCTTAATGTCAACCCGACATATATATGTATGTCGGGTTCACATTATGATTAGGGTTAGGGGCATAAAACGAATCTCCATTTGGATTAAATATTGTTGTTATGCAATAGAGAAGATATTTACTAGTACAAATATGAGTATTACGGAATTTGACAGGTAACCGTGGTAATTAGATACTCGAGATGCTTGTACATCGAGCGTAAAGACGCTAAGTAACTCGCTATTGCGATCTCACGAGAGAATGACTTTCTGTCACGATGATGCTGCAGAGGAAAACTATGATGGGGTGTGTCTAAGGACACGAGATTACCTGATTCGTCAAGGAAAGCCTCCGAAAGAAACTTTGGAAAGTGAGAGAAATGGACGTTCCGGTCAATTGGTTAATTTCTATGTTAGTATTTAAAGAAGGATGCTAACCGCCCTTGAGAGAAAATTGTTAACGGAAAGCGTCGTTCGTGGGAAAAGCAGATTTTCCGTATCTTCCCGTAGTGGGTGGTAGATTTGGGGACTGTTAGGATAAAGACTGTTTGTCCGTTTGAAGGACCTGAGTTAACTAAATCCTAAGATTTAGGCTAACTAAACATGTACTGTGGAGATGCATCGACATCTCATAATCATCTTGCCCGAAGAATAGGGTCTGTGTGTGGCGAGCCACGAGACAGAAACCGTTGGAATGTTTACTATCGAGTGCCGCTACAACTATTTCTTTTTAAGGAAAGCTATACGATTACTCCATTCCTTTGTTAGATAAAACGTTTATCCCGTGATCGCGACTACGTTTAGCGACTGGTTGTGTCACTTCGAGTCCAAGCTCACAAATCCCGAATAATTATAATCGGGTTAAATCATAAAGACTAAAGTATTGGGGATTTTCCTAAGAATTCCAAAGGGAAGGCCCCAGTGTCCTTTCATCTCCGACATATATAATATAAAAATATTATATCTCACAAATAATTCAGTATATATATACAGAGTTATCCACTTAACTCGGAACCTGTACACTTACTATTATAGTCGGATGTCGTTCGCCATGTATAAGTTGTTGCTAGAAATATAATTAGGTGTGAACACAGAGCGGTTTGCTTGCTGCCGAAGGACTTTAAATATAACGTCACAATAAGAAGGCGCTTGCTGAGAAAACGAGTCTTGCCTTTCGCGGGTATGGCCATGTTTGGTTTTATTTTAATTGTGAAAATCTTAACAATACACCAAAACAGTCTTATAACAATGATACAAAAAATATAAAAATTTTTCTTACTTCGTCGATTTAGAAGTAATTGCATAATCGTCGGAATATATTACAGGGAACTGCTTCGAACGATCAGTTTCATCTCTAACATAAACAACTTCCGTCCTTTTCCGACTAATCCGAACGGACCCAGGCATTGTAAATTCATTTCTATCATATTCATATTTAAATTTACTTCTATTTTTCAAACTGGCCTACCTAATATGAATTCTACGAGGCATCTTGATGTATTTCAATCAGTTTCCTTATTTTTTATTCTTACATTCGGCGTATTCATAGCAGAGTGATCAAAAATTAGGTCATAGCATCCAATTTGTAGAAAATGATCGTTAATAAATTTTAAGTTTTGAAATACGACGTAGAAGAAAATGTCTGATACGTTAAAAATAAAAATTACCAAACAAAATAGAAAAAGACCTCAATGTTCGTAAGAATATGAACAATTTCATTGTAGTTCGCTAATAACTTTGCCAGCTGAATGCAACATTAAATAAAAAATAAATTAGGAACATAAAATCATCAGGAATTTCTCAGCGATTTTCTTCTCCTTATTGTTACATAAAATTTAAAGTCTGGCGAGACCCTCTATGTGGTCTCACATAATTATTCTTCTATCAACAACTCTTAGATGACAAACATCTTATTGTAGTAGTAAGCGTACATGTTTAACAACACCATAATTATTCTCATGCATTATTGCTACCGCAGGTTCTGGGTTAAGTGCATAATCCTATATGTGTGTATTAAATATTATCTCTCGCAACACACTATCAAGTTCTATAGATAAGATTTAAGAATGTTTAATTTTCATGTAAAAAAGTCTGAGAAATATATCAATTAATCTAATTCTCAATATTGTTAAATTATAATTTCATTTTTCCATATCTTTTAAATCTTCAATTTCAACATTGGATTGAACACATTTCTCGTTGGTAAGATAAAATATATGAATGTATGCACATACATTTTATGTTCACTCCATTAGTGTCAGTCATGCTACAACTAATTACAAACGTGCTATGCAAAAAATAAAAACGGACACTCTAAAAATAGCAGCCTGGAACTCAAATGGCCTGCAACAACGGGCCCTCGAAATTAAAACATTCATATACAGTAACAATATAGACATACTACGTGTCTCAGAAACACACTTCACTACAAAAAGCTACTTGAAAATACCATACTACACTATATATGATATCAAACACCCCTCAGGAAAAGCTCACGGAGGGACAGCAGTGATAGTCAGAAACGATATCAAACATTATCTACACAGCCAAGTTAACAAAGAATATTTACAAGCAACCACTGTTACAGTTCAAACTAGCAGCAACTACTTCCAGTTGTCAGCAGTATATGTGCCTCCGCGACACAAAATAACAACACAAATGTGGGAAGAATACTTCCAGGACCTAGGGGACAAGTACATCGCAGCGGGAGACTACAACTCAAAGCACACGCTTTGGGGGTCAAGAAACATTACACCTCGAGGTAGAACACTGGAAAAATACATTAAAAATAATAACCTCAATATATTATCCACAGGAACACCGACACATTGGCCGACTGACCTGAACAAAAAACCAGATCTTCTGGACTTTGCAGTTACAAGGGGACTAAACACAAATAAACTAAAAATAACACCCAACCTCGAGCTCAGCTCCGATCATATACCCATAATAATTGAATACAGAAACAAACCAATTCACTATAGCAAACCAGAAACACTATGCAACAAAACCACCAAATGGCAAACTTTCAAAGAAATAATAGAAAGCAAAATAAACTGCAACATCCCGTTAAAAACTTCTGAACACATAGAACAGGCAGTAGCAACATTGACAGCAACTATTCAGGAAGCAGCAAGGACAACCACTACTCCCGAACCAACCAGCAGACAAACAATAACAATCCCGCAAGAAATACTCGACAAAATCAAAGAAAAAAGAAAAGCAAAAGCAAAATGGCAAAAATACAGAACCCGAGAAAACAAAAAACACTTAAACAAACTTGCAAAGGAAATAAAAAACAAAATAAAGGAGCACAACGATAACGAATTCGCAAAGTTCATATGGACACTCTCCACACACGAGAACACCAATTATTCACTATGGAAAGCCACGAAAAAAATAAGGAAGCCAATAATACCCGTCCCGGCAATCAGAAAAGCAGATAACACATGGGCAAGAAGCAACGAAGAACAAGCTGAAGAATTCTCCAACCACCTCTGCAACACATTCACACCACACATTATCAACAACAGCAACCTCAAAAGTCATACGGAGGAGGATCCACAAACCACTACTACCACAGCCGACAAGGAATACACCATACCTAAAACATCGGCACAAGAAATTAGAAACATAATTGATAAAACAAAAAACAACAAAGCGCCAGGAATCGACCTAATCAATGGTAAAATGTTGAAAAACCTTCCGCCAAAAGCAATAAGACTAATGACAATAATATTCAATGCAATTCTAAGAATTCAATACTTCCCCAAACCATGGAAATTAGCACAAATCAAAATGTTACATAAACCAGGCAAAGACCCGCACCAAACTGCATCTTACAGACCAATATCACTGCTCCCAGTATTTTCCAAAATACTGGAAAAGATAATATACGACCGCATAAAACCAATAATAGAGACAAAAAAACTAATACCGGATCACCAATTTGGTTTCAGAAACAAACACTCCACGATAGAGCAAATGCACAGGCTTATAAACGAAATAATAGTAGCACTAGAAAACAAGGAATACTGCACAGCCCTCTTTATAGACATAGAGAAAGCATTCGATAAAATTAACCATGAAAGTCTACTACAAACAATTAGGAAACAATTCCCGGAGCAAATACACCACTTAATAAAATCCTACCTAAGCAGCAGAACCTTCGTAATAAAAATCAAGGACACACATTCTCAAGTTAAAGACATCAAGGCCGGGGTACCACAAGGAAGCGTCCTAGGCCCAATACTATACACATTATACACGGCGAACATACCAACAACTACCAACAGCACAGTATTGACATTCGCGCACGACACAGCTATACTAGTCAGGCATACTAACCCAGAAACGGCAGTCAAAATACTACAAGAACATATCGTAAAAATAGAAAATTGGCTACAAGAAAAACAATTAAAAGCAAACCCCAATAAATGCAACCATATTACATTCACGCTACGGAAAAAGATACCACCAAACATCCTATTGAACGGTACGCATATAACGCAAACAAAGCATGTCAAATACCTAGGACTCCACTTAGATCAAAAACTCACCTGGAAACTACACATCAAATCAATAGTAGAAAAAATACAGAAAACAAGGAGACAAATGCATTGGCTAACAAGCCGAAAATCCAAACTAAGCACAGAAAATAAAGTAAAAATATATAAAACGATCATAAAACCAATCTGGACGTACGGAATACCACTATGGGGGACGGCAGCAATGAGCCATATAAACAAAATAGAGGTAATACAGGCTAAAATCCTCAGAACAATAGTAAACGGACCTTGGTACGTCAGAAACGAAGATATACGAAGGGACCTGGGAATGCCAACGGTCAAGGAAGAAATCAGCAGATACTCTGAGAAATACAAATCAAGAATAGCAACACACATAAACCGGCTAGCTGCGGAAACATACAAAATCATAAATATGGACAGAAGACTAAAAAGGAAGCACCCAGCAGACCTTATAAAGGACATAACCTAACAAACACGAGGATGGTACCCCGCTGGGGGTAGCCACCAACATGCTAATTTAACCGCTAAAAAATTCCACCAAATGTCCAAATTGGAAAAATAGTGAATTTAAATAAATAAATAAAAAAAAAAACTCCATTAGTGAAAACTTGAATTTAAAGATTAGAATAAACCAAGACCAAAGTCTTTATAATTTCTTAGTACTAATTTATATTATATAATTAGTACTTATAATTTCCGCGACTGCTTCATCGTCGGCAAAATAATCGGCTCGAAGATTCGCGAGACTCCCTTCGCTATTCAGCTTTCAGCGATTTTGCGACAGATACTTAAGAAAATGACGTGGAGCTGTGTAAATTCACAGACGTTTGGCGCACTAGAGAGAAACATCGTCATTAAGGGAAAAAAAACTTTCGCTAATTGCTAAAAGGCTGATATTTCAGTTCTGGGAAAACTCTCGAGATAAGCAGAAAGTACGAAGTGAACGAATCGTTCCATGGACGTAATTGCGGTAAAAATTCAGCTTTTCTTTTAATTTCTTTTTCCATTCCTTTTTCGCCTTTTTTGTTCTTTTTTGTTTGTAATACTACTATGAAACTTTGTATCTCGCATAGATCATTCTTCGTCCGTCGACCGTTTGATTTTTGTAAAATGAAAAGGCGAAGTTAATCTGAAATAAGATTCAACATATTTAAAAAAGATATGGAAAGAATATCGTATTTTAAGTCACTTGTTCACAAATATTTTAGAGTACCGTATAAATAGTATGTTACAAAGATATTGTGTACTGTTCCTTTATTTAAAATGATAGTTCATAAAGCAGCTTAATATTTCAACTGACAATTCTGTTATATTTCTCTTCATTCATTGTTTATCGTTACACCAACTACTAAAGTAGGTTATTATTGGCGATACAATTGTAATTGCAGATTGAATTTTATAAATTTTGAAAAGAATTGATTTGTCTTGAAAATTTAAGTAGTTATAATACCTTATTAAAATTTTTTAGACTATTGTTTAATATTAAAGTATAATTTAGCAGCCACAACTTATTGCATTATTTATTGTATAAGATGACATGATCAGCATTCTTTGTAAATATATACAATATACATACATCACATAACGAAGCAATGTTTCTTTCAGAAGGTAGGAGCTTAATTTTTTATTGTTCTATATTATTTCTTCCTATTTTGTTACTACAAGATATAAAAAAATATTTAATAACATTGTACTTCATAAAACGAGAATTTAATATTGTATTACTTTTTTGCTTTCAAAAGTAACAATATTAATTTCATTCAGAATATTGCAATATTAAATTCGAATACAAGTTATAGTTTCGAATCTACGTATGCATTTATGATACTTAACATTCTACAAGTATATTTATATCTCAACTATATGACAATCAACGTATTCATGAAAATTATTATTACTTACTAATTCTTTTTGTAATTTCAAATGAATTTTATTATTTATTTACTCAGACTCCAAAATAATTATAGTTTGCATAAAATAGTGTCTGAGAGCATACATTTACATTTAAAATAATTTATCATAAAAGTCTATTGTAACACCCGAGTTCTTTAATTCACCAAACTAATTTCTAAATATTTTTTCAGAAGGTTCATACGTATTCCTCTGAATTTTTACAAAATTTCAATCTAAAAGTACTTTCCCATATTTTTATAAAGACTAGAATGATTATTTAGTCAATGTATTTTTTAATTTAAGTGACCAAACATTTATTAATACATATATCTTAATCCAAATTGAAAAATTGCTATATTTAATTATTAATTAATATATGTATATTTATATATAAATGAGAAAAGATGGCAATGTTATATAAACGTAAATACATTTTTAAATGCTGTCTAAAAACATGACAGGTGGCGAGTAGGAAGATTTAAAATATAATGTAGTGTACTGCAATTATAGATTTATTTTATTCATGTGCATAAGGAAAACGATTTAGTATATTATAAAAATTAATACTTGATAAGAATGAACAGCAGAAATAAAAGATGTAGTTTCTCAAATTGCACATAATTGATTAAGTTCAATTTTTCAATTCTGCAAACTTTTAAAAACATTTTAAAGAAAAATATAAAAAATTATCATTAATAAAATTAAACAATGAATAAATAACACTATTTGACCTTATATGTAACTTTTATTATGATTAAAAATAACGTATATTAATTATTTGCTTATTTAAATGGAAAATTCAAATTATAGGTAAGTATTCTACTATTCCAAAAAAAGTGTACAAATTGCAAAAGATAATTTTGTCCCCTTTAAATCATATTCCAGTTTTTTACTTATCAATTTTGAAATATTTTCGAAGTTCAAATGATTATAATATATGTATATAAGTATATATGTATGTATGTATAAACATTATTCTATATATATGTCGGAGATGAAAGAACACCGGAACCCCTCCTTGGATTCGCGGGAATACCGTAACTTTGTAACTTAGATTAAACAAATGTCGCTCCGATTGTTCGAGATTTATGATTAGGAGCTTGGGCTCGAGGCGACAACCAGTCGCCGAACGTAGCCGCCGTCAAGGGATGAACGTTTTCTCTAACAAAGGCATGAAGTAACTCTATAGCTCTCCTTAAAAGAAATACTTGGGACGGGGCACGACGGTAAGCACTTCAACGATTTCTGTCCCGTGGCTCGCCACACGCAGACTCTATTCTTCGAGTGAGATGATTACCAGATGTCAACATATCTCCGCAGTATATGTTTAGCTAACGTGAGGACCCGCAATAAATCTTAAGATTTAGTCGAGCGGAGTCCTTCAAATAGACCTTGTTGCAACTACGGGAAATAGGAGAAACCTATCTTCCACGAACGATGCCCCTCGTCAACAACCTCCCCTCAAGGGCGGCCAGCATCTCTTTCAAAACGCCGATATGGAGATCGACCAATTAGCAACAGCGCTAATTTCCCTCACCTTTGGAACGAAAGCTTTCTTTGACGAATCCGAGGATCTCATATCCTTAGACCCACCCATTATAGTTTTCCTCGACGGCATCGTCGAGACGGAGAATTACTCTCCGGTACGATCTCGACGACGATTCAAGTAACTCTCAGATACGCAGTGATTGCCCCATGCATTAACATTGAGTACAACTTAGACGCTAAAGAAGAGTAGAGTTCGTCATCCCGTTGACCGTGGATTCGTTATTGAGCCTAGGATCATTGTCATTAGCTTCTCGAGTATCTAATTATCGCGATTACTTGTCCAATTCCATCATAGTCATATTTGCACTAGTAAATATCTCCTCTATTGCATAATGATCACGTCTAGTGGCAATAGGGATTCGTTTCACGCCCTTAACCCTAACTCTAACCTTAACGCAAACCCGACATATATATATATATACAGATTAAATTGTTAAAAAATTTTCGATAATTTAATCGAGATTATCTTTTGAATAATAATTACGGGACCAAGTTTCAAATTATATCTAAATGAACCATAAATTGTTTTTAAAATATTTTTAAAGTACGAATTATTTTTAAATTATTTAAAAATTTCCTATAATTTAATTAAAATTAATTATCGAATATTAATTACAGGATCACATTTAACGCAAATTAAACTATCATGGTTTGATTGCATACGTTTTTGAAATAACTGACGTTTCAATGAACCGTTCCAAATAGATTAGTCAACTGGCAACTACAGATATTGCTTGATAAAGCAGTTTAAATTTACTGGCTACAAATAGCTGTCACCTACACTCTACAGAACAGAATTAAATTGCCGAAGCGTTTACCTCGTCTGACTGCCAACAGTATACGAGCTTCTATAGAAGCCTTGCAAGTGGTCATTCAGATAACCAACAAACTTTAGATGCACCACGTATTGCTTGCCACTCTTCAACGTGTCCGACGTTCTAATCACGTAAAACTGCCGTTCAGTGTCGTTTCTCTGCTCCACGATTCTGATTATCTTCTCCACTTTCTCGATTTCCGAATACTCCTTAATATTCGTGAAACTTTCATTGATATGCATATCCACCGCGTGGAGCGTCACATTTTCCGTGTCTTCCGTAACGTTCACTAGAATTTTTACCTGAAAATATAAAAATTATTTTAATTTCTGCAGTGTGACATGTTTTCTTAAAAGTAACACAGAATCATGAAAGTGTTTCAACATCTATAGAAAGTCTTCGTGAATGTATTATTTATAAAGAACATTTTGAAATTTCATTAGCATTGTATCGAGATGCGACTATCGTGATTAACATACTCATAAAATTTGAAACGAATCTGAAAATATATATACAAGTTACAAGACATATAAGCCAAAATATTTAGTGAAATCTATAGTATTGATTATATGTTACATAATGGTGTGGCGGCACACGAGCACGGAACTTTCCAACGACTTCGCGACACAAAGCGCTATATCTTCAAAGCGACGCGCCTAATGTGCCATCGATATTCCTATGGTTCTTCCGCCGAATGTTTGGAAGAATGCACGCGCGGCAGCCGCCGCGGTACATCTAATAAACGCGTGTGTAGTAGGGATATCGAAGGGCAACTAAGAAAAGAATCCATTTGGTTTCGAACAAAGAGTCATTCTGCCCCAAGCCGCGAAGTGCGAAAGGTTCAGTATCATAGCGAACCAAACACAAGCCGAGATACGCAATTGTAAACTCTCGATAGTTAATCATAAGTGTGAATCGTATGAATTGTTGACACGTTGATTGTTAATAGTAATAAACTTTTTGTTGAACATCGGAGTATTCCTTCCGCACCTATCACGACATACCACCTCAATGGTTTAATTATATGGTATAAGACCTCCACTAATTGACAATAGAGCACACGCACATATATACATCCAATTTCATTGTTAATGTGGATCCATTAATATTGTATTTATGTATATAATCATTAATAATGATCTAATGATATAAAGATAGCAGACTGTTTCCTATCTTTTTCATTTATTCTTAAGATGATGAAATTAAGAAATTATTTCCAAAAGTTCCCAATATTTATGCATTATACATATATCTTGTAAAATTCATTCGTTAATTTTTATTTTTGTGTAATTATTATAAAGAAACAACACCAGTTCACCAAGGGGTGAAAGAGCCACTGTAACTAGAAAGTTTGGAGCGCCATCTACTATGAGTGTAGTTTACAAAACTACAGTGAAAACTTGTACAATTTTATGCACTACACACATAATAGTTTTGTTTACGAACTTGTATGGGCTCCTCTTTATTAGTATTTATAAAATATATAATTATTTATATCTATTTTCCTCTTTACATTCATATGTTTAATCCTTTTTATTTGTATAAAATTATTGAAATTACTATTATGTGATATCTCTGACGTCTGGTAAGAATGATTATATTGAAGAAGGGAAAATATGGCGAGAAAAAATCCCAAACTTTCTGTTTTTACAGGCTATTTCACTCCTACGTGAACTTGTAATCATCATCCTAGTTTTTAATACCGTTTATATGGATGCGTAAAGGAAAAGATTAAACATCGACATATAGTCCATCACTTGTTCTACATCTTCTGAATTAAAATACTTTCAGAGCACCAGGATTCGTCGCTCTTTTGATCTGTTAGGCAAAGAAGAAACAATTCCCGTTTGATAATTTCATGATTATTTCACTAATATTTCAAAAAATTAATATACAGAGGCATCCTTGAGAATTAAGCTTTTGTACAAAAAATAACTTTCACTGAATGCAATTCTTGCTTGTTTTCCGATTCGTTAACGAGTTCATTGTTTGTTTGTGAGAATATCGCAGGATAAGTATTTAGATTCATAAAAAGTGCAACTGCTTCATTTAAAAACACAGAAATAAACTCACAAATGTATGTTCGTAGCACGTAGTACATTCCAAACCACACAACTTCCTGTCATAAACAGTATTACAATTATAAAATGACACAAAGGCTTCAACGTGTTACTAGGATTATGATAATTCCTTATCCTAAATTGAAAGAATTAAATTTAAAATGAAAATTTCCTACCATCTCTTTTATCAAATAAGACATCGATGGATTTGATTTTTTTTTACAAACTAAAAAATTAACCGGCTATATCTGTTTACTAAAACACCTACTTCCCTCGAAATCTTGTCGTAGTTATATACAATTGTAATTACTTTTATGGAAAATGTGAATATTGGATTAGAATTATATTCTAAGAAATGTATTTTTAACATATTTTCTTTACGCTATTGAAAGTGTTTTTTTATATAAACATAACAGACAAGATGCAGATTACTTAGTCTTTATTATACCAGGGCGTAATGTATGAAATATTTGTTGTCTGTCTTCGCTTAGAATAAGAATAATTTTTATTTTATATTATAACGCATTTAATAATAGAAGTATTAAAAAGTATTATATAGAAAAATTGGTTTTTCTAACATTAAGTTTGTTGGAATGTATGTTAAATCTCTCTATCAAGAGAGTTTACTGTTTCGAGATTCTGAGGTAAGTGCTATACGGCTCCACACAGTTCGCTTACTAAGACTGGGTCAATGCCTTTCTCACTCCATGGTCAAATTCCCTAGAGAAAGTGTCTATTTTTTGGCAATGCGATTAAATCCCAACCCATCTAATGCATCTTCTAAACCAGCGCTTTCCAAAATTATCTCCCAAGGGACAAATATCGTTCTCATCAACACATTAAATGAATACGTCGCGCTTTTTATTCATTAGAATTCTAGGCTCATGATTGAATTCTTAGGCTGCATATCCATTTGTTGCTTATCACTGTTGCATATTAATGTGGATGGGCAAATATTGTATTATTCTGTATCGAAATGTGATCCAAAGACAGAATGGATCAATCGGTTATTTGCCGGGTTTTGTCTTTATATCAAAGTCCGTGGACATACAGAAAAGTAATGTGGTAAAGCAGTTACGACTGATAGACAAAACAAGTGAATTGTCCTTCCCTATATCCGCGGCCAAAGGAAAGGATGATGCGATATAGTCCACTCAAATCAGCCTCAAAGAAGGCCAAATTCAACATTAAATTTTCTTATGCGATCTTATAGAAATCATGTTCAGGGACAAATCCTATGTGTATAGCACTCAAGATTATGGGGTTAGGAAACTCAAGATTTCTTGCATAAAATTTGTGAACAATCTCCAGAGTTATCGAAAACAGCTCTTTTTTTACATATAACAGTGATTGTTATAGTTGGTTCATAAAAGTTTCCAATGAAAATTGTAGCTATTGAAAATATCTATCATATGAGATGTTATATGTTAAGATTGGTTAATTCGTTTAGTCGTAAATAAATAAAAACCGCTTAAAATTGCACTAGTTTCAATTGACGATTATTCATGTAAAACTGAGAATGCGAAATTGAAACTTGGTGAAAATGTAGTTTTCGTTATTCTTAAAAAGTGTGCAAAGTTTCATCTTCAAATATTTAATATTATGCAAAAAGCTATTTAACAACCAAAAATACAATGTTCGGAATTCGTACAGTAACTGGCAGAGGTACGAATCGTTTATTATCGAAAAGCTGTGCTATCATGTACAATTAGAAACTAATCGATTTTTTAATTGTAAACTATTTAAAAATGGCACCAAAAATTGTACATCATTTTACTTTTTTTACAAGTCTATTAACATTGATAGAACACGTTAAGACAACACAGAGGATTTATTTAGAGGATAACATTTGTGGTTAATGTAGTAACAATTTCATTTTTCTTAATGTTCGTTATAAAAGCATATGGAGGCAATGCTAATGATTATAACCAACAATAAATTAATGACGGTAGTAAAAAATTAAGCGTAAACAACTAAAAATTTATGTATTCTGAAATCAATTTATTTTTAAATTATGTTTCTGAATTAATAAATGTCTCAATGAAGTATACTAAATTAAGCTGAAGATCCACTGAGGTTAATTTAAGCCAATCCAAGCGCAGCCCGTCCAAGCTAAATTGCCATGGTTCTTGACACAGACCCTTTGTACATATCTGTATCAGAAAGTTCGTCTCCGGTTTTACAATGTACAGCAGTGCACATGCGGTTCAGGAAAGCTCCTTGTAGGGTTGCTGCAAATTTATGAAGCGCTCGGCGCATCTGGGTCATGAGATGTGCCGAACATTGCACATTATAGTGAAAAAAACAAATAGATTTGGATTGGTAGATCATGGGTCATAATTATATGTAAATTATTCGTTATTTACGATTAAAATTTGTTATCTATTATTCATTATGCGTGTATTTATTAAACTTGTCCTTTTAAAAATTAGAGTGTTCGGTGATTAAGGGATTACAAACTATTTTCTAGATGGTTGATTAATAAATACATTGTAACGTATGAAAGTCAAAGGCAAAAATACCGCTTCATGTCTTTCCTTGTCTTTTACATGATAAAATAAAGTATGGATACGTATGCAACGGTAATACGTAACGGTGATACGCAACGGTGATACGCAACGGTGATACGCAATGGTGATACGCAATGGTGATACGCAACGTTAATACGCAACGGTAATACGCAACGATTATATGTAACGATCATACGTAACGATGATATGCAACAAATGGATATGCACCTTTTTAGCATCGTGCGGTTTCTTTGATGTCAAACGAGCACATTATACGAAATAAGAGATGGGATATCGTAAATAGTCTTATTATCGACATCTCATAGCTCAATCACTTCGAGTCGCCGGCTACCTACTTTACATACGTTCGCTCAAGCCAAATTTTTACTGAGCCTGACCACTCACTCATAAATTTCGGTATGGCTAAGTAGCGGTGGGCTATCTGCCATAATATTGTTAAAGAAATGCATTGTCGCCATCATGTAGGATCTCATTGTAAAAATTATATTTAATATTATTTTTGAAAGCAATGTTGTCTTAAATTATATTAAATCTTTACAAAATATATAATAAAATAAATATTTAAAAAAAATGATACCTTACTACACAAAATGGAAAAAATTAAGAAAACAAGGTGTACAATTGTGTTTTACTGAGAAATGTAAGGTACACATTCAAATATTTTTAAGAATTTACAGATAAATTAAAAATGCCGCAATCGAGTACGCACAGTATTTACAGAGTTTAAGCGAAATTGTAATCATACAGTTGGAATGAGTGTTTGAGATACTTTCACGATACGTGAAAATATAGCAGTTAATGTTACGCCGAGTGCAATAACATCATATTTTCAAACAGAACTATTAGTTATAAATATTTAATCAGTGCGAGTGTCCGACTACGGCAGTTTTAAACTCCATCACCTATCTGTAAATTCAGTAATTTAATATTATCATTCTACATTTAATTATTTAGAAATATCTGAACGAGTATCTCATATTTCTGAGTAAAACACATACCATCTTGTCTTTTTCATTTTTTTAGTTTTAGGTAGTCGGATATCATTTTTAAAAATTATTTTATCTTAGCTTAATCCTTTTTTAACTGTTTTATAATTATAAATTATTCATTTTTAATTTATCTATCTGCACATGTATTATCTATTTATGATATAACTTTCCTATAAATGTCTATAAATAAATGATTTGAAATATGATAACGAATAATAGTTGTTTCTAATGTCATTTTGGGTTAAGTATAGTTCTATTTGTTGTTTTTGTACTCAAAATAGCATTATTTATTAAATATATATGTCGGAGATAAAAGGACATCGGGGCCTTTCTTTTGGAATGTTTAAGAAGGTTCCCAATACTTTAGTCCAGACTTTTTATTATAGCTACACTTAAATACTAAAACTGAGAAATAGTTGTTTATGTTCTAATCCGAGTATGGGTGCCCGAGATTTATAACAGTGGGCTTTGGCTCGAAGTGACATAACGGGTCGCTGAACGTAGCCACGGTCACGGGAGGGACGTGTACCTAACAGAGGGACGGAATAATTATATAGCTCTCCTTAAAAACAAAGATTAACCCGAGAAGTACAGAGAGGTACGGAGAGGAGTATATAAGAGCAGTTCCCTTGGACTGAGGTTCGGTCCGCTAAGTTCTACTTGTACAGTGGACAAGTACGTTGAGTCACACCAGAATCGTAGATCAAATCGCATTCGTCATTCTGTTGACCGTGGATTCGTTATCGAACCTAAATTCATTATCATCAACATCTCGATCATCTAATCACCTCTGTTACTTGTTAAACTCTGTAGTAATTACATTTGTATCAGTAAGATATCATCTATAATACATAACAACGATGGCCAATTCACGTGAAGATACGTTGTACGCCCGTAACTCCAATGATAACCCGACATATATATGAAACATCTGCAGTAAATAGCAAATGATAAATAACAGGATGTATCCTCTAAGATCAACTACCATTGTTTCAAACAAAAGTTACAAATGTTTCGAACAAAAGTTAGTTAGTTTTCAGCCTGGCAGATATTTTGATATTAAACACTTTCAAAAATTCGTTTTCGATAAAAAATCAGTCACCGTGATTTTTTTAAATTATACCATTTATTTTGGATTTTACAGAGTAGCTACCGTCAAGATGAAATCAACGACTTAATATACTGTGAACTTATTATTATTATGATGACTTTGAACGAGGTAGTTCATTGTAACGTATACTGCAAAAGAGTATTATTGTTATTGCTGGATTTTGGAAATAAACTTATTAGTTTGACAGTCTTAATTAAATTATATATTTTCTGAATTCTGAATGTAATTTGACCGAAGTAAAGTAATTTTCCATGTTGTTTCTCGTTACTGCACTTAAATTTCTAAATTCAAGGTCATCTCAAGGCCATAGCATAGTAGGTAATCGCTAAATTCGTTAACTACAACTTAGCTATAACTCTATCAAGTTCATAACATATAATGCCATTTAAAAAAAATGAAGATGACCTGAATTTCCTGTTAAATAAAATCCGATATACTGCAGAGCTTACAGCATTCTCGCAACGTACACGAATCGATTGAAACCTAAATAAAAGTCGGTAAAATTATACATGTTATAAACATATCTAATGAACACAAACATTCAGGCTAGACACAATACCCTCCTCCTAGCATAGTGGGATAAAAATTGTTTTTTGTCCATTCTTTATTTTCAGAACTAGTATCTGTATCACATATCATAGCAAGAAAATTTAGAAAACCAACGACACATAATATATGCACTACGTTCATCAACGACCCTTTTCAAAGGCTATAATAACATTATAATATTCGATTTAACCGCAGAAGAACTCAATTTAAATAAAAAAAAGTTACTCAAATTTGTGAGTATTCATCACCATTACAAAGAAAATACTAAAGAAATTTCATAGCGTTTTGAACTAAAAAATAAAAATAAAAAATACACAGCACGCAAAGAGAATGGATGAATGTTAAATTTTATGTATATAAATCGTGTATGCGAACGAATAATATGTGTACATTGCTCAAAATTATTAGAGAATTACCACTATGAAGGATACTTGTATTGACAAGTCAAAAAAACAAAATTTATGTTACTAAAGTAAAAAAATCCTATAAGCTTGACAGATTAATATATTAAATCGTATGATAGTGGCAGTGTAATTATAAACTATAAGCGTACATGTTACGTCGCGTGAAAATGTCCGCGCGACGCGGACATTTTCATTGTCTGACCGTCAATGCCTAAGCACCATAAACCATAAACCGAGTCTTATTAGCTTGCAGGAAACTTTAATTCTGCAAGTATTTTCGGTTTATAACTGGTACTTAAAAGGTTCTTAGGTCTATTGTACGTTCTTACAGATTACGGAGAAAGCTGGTAGTTATCACGGGAAAAACCGGTAATTATATAATAGGGAAAACCAGACATTTATATTAGGTCATCCCGTAAGTTCGTTCCGTATTTCGAGCGGTTGTATATGTTAAGATTATTTACATACCTTTCAGTTTCATGAAAAAATGTAATCCCCCTCTCGTTGTACAACTTCTTCCCATTTTTCAAGTGCATTGGTCCCTTATCGCCGTATGTTTATAAATCAACACATGAAATGTATACACAAAAGTCGGCACGAACTTACGGGATGATCTAATATAATAGAAATGTCTGGATTTTCCCATGAGTCATGTTGGTAGGGTGCTTACACCTCCCATTTTCAATCATCGACGTCTTAGCCAATGGATAGCACGGATCCTTGTCCTCACTTTCATAACGAAAAGTCTGAACAACGAATCAGCTTCCTTCGTTCAAAAAGCACACCCATACTGAGCTTTCCTCCGTAATCACATCAGAACGAGTTCTCAGAGTTCCTTCGGCTCTCACAGCTCTCAGAGTTCCGACAGTTCCTTCAGCTCTCACTATGCCTAGAGTTCCTAGAGTCCCCATAGCTCTCAGAGTTCCTACATATCTCAGAGTTCCTACACTTCCGGCTGTTCCTACTGCTCCGACTGCTCCTACTTCTACTGCTTCTACGCCATCAGGAGGGTCACTATATTGGTTCTCATAACCAACGAACAGTCAAAGTTAACATATACACGGATTCTCTCATCTACGAATAATCCTTTTCTTCGTTACCTGTATCTTAATCAGCGGCGTTACTAATTTGTGTGATTGTACAAATTGTTGGAAATATATATTTTTATAATTCTGTGAATCACAGTGTTATACTACAACAACCACCTCTATTATCCTAACCGAAATAAGGGGATCGAACTATTCGTGGTGTCGATTATTATAATCGTAACAGGAATTTACGACTCCCGTTGACGCATATTCTAGCGATCACGTCTCCCAGCGATAGCTCCAAAATACAGTACATGAAAATTTATATTTTTGTGGGTGCAATTAAGCTGTGGAACCTAAGTAGAGATCTCTTTCACTCACTAAATAATCTAACGAATAAATTACCTCGGATATAACTTTATATACTTTTGTATATTATATGCATTATATATATTTCTGCACTTTCAAATTTTCCATAAATGTATAAATATCTACTGGAGATAAAGATCGACCTTAAAACGATTATTAAAAAACAACTGTATACATGCATGGATTGGTTATAAAAATCAAACATGAAAAACGATCGTCTAATTATTCTGGATAGTGCAATTCTTCATATAATGTAAGAAAAGAATATAAACTTAATAAATGGATGTCATGATCTAAAAAAAATTGAGAAACGTTGCTTTAAACGATTCAACTTTCCTTGAACGTTCTATAAACATTTTTCCTTCATTTAAGAGGTAATCAATCAAATCTTTCTAAAAACAATGTATTTCGAAGAAAAGTCAATAAACATTATAATTTCTATACTGCAACGAAATTAATTCAGACGAACAATAAATCTTCGTCCAATCGGTAATAGGTATGTATATGTTAATCGAGACATGTTAATAGAAAGTTCGCATTCAAGGATACCGTTGGAGACTAGAAAAGAAAGAAAGAAGAAAACGATTCGTACCTCGCCATGGAAAGTAAAATTTCCCACTTGTATGAACGGTATTAGCTTCAACTCGTATGAATCTGGCACCACAGATCTTGGTAATCGGACGTCCAATTTTTTTTTGTTATGCGTGTCCTTATTAGACAGACCACGACCCCCGAATACTGAATTACTGAAATCACCGCATGGTTTAACGAGCTCTTCCTCGAGGCATGGCGCAAGATGATAGACCAGAAGCCCTGTCACGACCAAAGATATAAGGAAGGCAGCACCAAAAAGGAAAGCGCCGCAAGGAGAGACTGTGCAGCCTCTTTTACGTCCGAACGTTGTTGTGTGTGCGTCCATCATCGCCAAAACCTCGCGGGACTGGGTCATATCACGTGTAAATCTGAAATGACGAAAAGAAAGTGAGAATTTTGGTCTTGATAAGTATCCGATAATACTGTCGCGTACAGTGGTACTATTTTTGGCAAAATTAAGGTTAATGTTGGAGAGGAAATTTAGAATTAAAATAAAATTTGAAGGTGAAAGATTATTCAATAAATTATTATTAATAACTATTAATAAATAATTAGTAATAAATCAATATGGATATTTAGAAATATTTAGAAAATATTGAATAATAATTTAAAAGCAGTATCTTTAACTTTGTGTTAAAGAAGTTATTATTGTGAATTAATTTATTGACAATCATAAAAGATATATTTAAAATTTCAAATTTGTCATTCTTGATTGGGGTTAGGCTACTATATGTAAACTTTCAATTTTTTTTGTAATAATTGGTTTTTGTAACTAACAATTGACATAGACATAAAAATGTTTTTTATTTTGTATACGTATAATATATCAGATAAATAATGAATTAAAGATTGATTTACTTTATTGCTTTAGAATAGAAATTTACAGTAATTATATTTATTATTGGAAATAAGGGCGACCTCAACGATTTCATGATTTTGAAATATGCTATCAAGGTCAACATGCTGAACAGTAACTCTTTCGACATATGTACATTACGACAGGTGATTACAAGCTAAGAAAACAGAATCGTCAATTAGTAATGTACACAACACTTGATAATTTTAAACTGTATCAAACCATATTAATTTATATATAATTAATGTATTATTGATTAGTATTCCTTGTTCTCCTATAAGTCAATATTGAAGTTAAATTCTACATTCGTTCATACAGGCTGTATTCTGTAAAGAATATTTTGAATGCATGTATAAAGAATATTAAGAAAGATTTTCAAAATATGTATTATATTATACAATGAATATTCGGTGGTCTCGAAAATATTCAGACTCTAGTATAATTTTAACTTCTATGTTGTATATCTGAAACAAATACAGATAAGATAACAGAAATATTTAGCAGCACATTGAATTATATTACATGGATGTCAGAAAGCAAAAAGCTTTTAATTTAAAATAAACCATTAATTAAATATTTTTAAAAATATTGAAATAAAGTGAATTTTCATATCCCAAAAATGTTCAGACACTTTACAAATTGACGTTAAAAACACTAAAATAACAGTTTTTGCTAAAAATTTTACCTGATACTCCTTTTGTTCAATAACATCTTTTAAGCAGTTTAATATGTTGAAGATTATTTTTTGTTAGTAATCGATGCTATATTTTATTTTTGTATTACGCGAGTTTATCATTTTCCTTTACTGTTTATTATTGTTTTTTACTAATTCTCCAATGCAGTTCATTCCATAGGAATGATCATACTTATGTAAAGAAACTTGTTATCTTGATTTGATAAGTTAAATTTTCTAATATGTCCCAATATCCTTGCAACTTGAAAATGCATATTCTTCTTCGGTTTATCTTGTAATACTCGGGTAACATTACATAATTAATTAACAGATTTTTTATGTTTGACACATTTTAAATTGACGACTTTTTTATTTCTGACATCTGTAGATCGTATTGTAATATGTTATGTTATAATTTTTTAGAATATTTTATGTCAGTAGTCAAAAAAGGAAAACTATGCTGATTTATTGTCGAAATAATAAAACGTAAATGGAAAAAAATGAATTTTAAATTTGCGAGAATACCACAATACATTACAAATCAAAGATATTAAATTAACACAAGGAGTTTTTACAACATGACCACCTCTATGGAATGAACAGGACTACAGGATTAGTAAGAAACAATAATAAACACTAAAGGAGAATGACAAATTCGTTTAACAGAAGAATAACATATAGCATTGATTACTAACAAAAAATAATCTTCTACATATTAAACTACTTAAAACATCTCTTTTTGAGGTTAAACACAAGGGATATCGAATAAAATATTAAATCTTTATAAAAAAATTGCCAGTTTAATTTTTTAACATTAATTTATAAAATGCTCGAATATTTTCGAAACACGAAAATTCGCATCCTCTTTCAACATTTCTTTTAATATTTGAATAACGATTTATTTTAAGGCAAAAGCTTTTTGTTTTCTGACATCTATATACTATATTTCAATATACTGCATCTTTGTTGTTTTATCTGTATTTATTTTAGATATAGAACACAGAGTTATGCCAACAAATTTTTATGATATAACTAATTTTTCTTCCTTTAAAATATTTAAAAACTATTTGACAGTATTATCCAAAAGTCTTAAGGCATTTACAATAATGACCTCATAATGGCAACTAATCTATATTTCTAGGGAATATTTTCATGTGATGTTATACATGTAGACACTAGATATGAATATTTAGACATTCCCTTTATGGTGTTATGTATTTGTAGTTTTATCTGGTTCAAAATTTTGTTAGTCAATAAATAAACTCCTAATTAAACATATGATTTATTATAGAACGTGAAATGATAAGAAAGGAAATTCACATTATGAATAAATTACTTGAATCACTAATAAAGGGATAACACATATATAATAAGTTTATTGAAACATTATTTAATAGGATCCTTCAGAAGGCTTTTGATGTCAACTGAATAAAAGCAGATTATACAAAATATTAATCATTTCAACGGTTACAAAAATGACTGTCTCAAACCATTATACATATGTAGATATATCGGTTCTGATTGAAATAATTATGAGAACCGAACAAATATTATAACTTTTATGAATATAAGGGTTCTCGCTCATATCGGTTTTGTTTTCTTTGGTACCAATATTACGTAAATTTCATATCGGTTATGTAACTGTCATTTTTCGGTTCTGCATCATTTACGGCTCAGTTTTATAAGGTCATACAGTACATATCAGCATTCTAATACCGGTTCGATTTCGGTTCTTATTGATTCATTTATTGATTTTGCGAAAATATTGATATGTATTAAATACATATTACAAGTATGGTATTAAGTATCTTAAGATTGAAATTAAAAAATTTACTTCTATAAATTAGAAATTTTAATTACTTGTAATTTCATTGTAGTGGAGTCTCGTAATTAATATATTATTAATTATTTTCGCAATTATTTTTGAACGATATGCAAATAAAATAAATTTCCATCCCAAAAATTTATTTCGGCTTTCGGTACTATGTACGAAGTATAAAGAAAGTAAGTATAGAAAGGATCGTAGCGTTATTCTACATTGTACACTTTCGGATTGGTGGAAATTTGAAAAAAAGTTGCTGTGGAAACAACATTGACCTTGATTATTGCAACGCATTCTACTCATTACGAGGAATAGAAATCTAGAATATCGGAGATTACCCCTTCTCTCAGAAAAACATGGTAAAATTTTAATGATTCTCAAATAAACTTTATTCGGGACAAATATATATATATAAATATATATATTATATATATTATAAATATATATTATATATATATATTATATATATATATTATATATATATATATATATTATATATATATATAAATATATATTATATATATATAAATAAATATATTTGTATATAATTATATATACAATTATATATATATGATATATATATAATTTGAACAAATATATATATATTTGTGCCTATATTTACATTTGTTCCTAATAAGTGGAATAATGTGAATACAGATTCGCTACTCATGGGTCACATCAATCTTTAGATCACTGAACTTCCCTCTTTGGGGAATAAGATACATTCTTCATAGTTCAGTTCGATTTGTTCGATAGTAATGCCAAGTTGAGTATACTTTCTATTGCCTACGATACAAAATAAATATTTGTAAAATCAAACAGATTTTTGATATGTTATTGTGTTTTACTTAACTACGATTCCGAATACCTATCGGAGTCATCATTGGCGGAAAAGAAACCGGTGTGGAATACATCGAATTAAACGTCGTTTTTATTATTGAAAGTGAAGAATTACACATAATTTTGGGGATAACCTTGAGCGAGAAAAAGAAAAAGAAAAAGACAAAAAATGAATATGTGCAATACATAATGATAGATTTGGGGTTTTAACCTGTATCAATAGATGCTACTTTTTTTGCACGTCACTGCAAAATGTAAACACTGTCAATAAAACCAATGTAAAGAATTTAAATCAGCTGAAACTTTAACATTTACTTTTTTTTTAGAGGAAGTGTCATTACGCCTCATGGTTTCTTTCAGAATTTTGTTTCTTGTGATGCGTAGAATACGTTGCAATAATATAAAATTTTGATCCTGAACTTCAATGTTAAGATCATCTCTTCACTAGCTTTTTTCTGAATCTTTATCTTTTATATCCTGTACATATATCGATTTCGGTTTCGGTACTCATCTATTTCGGTATAGCTTTGTCACCGTAATAGAGCTTAGAGATATCGGAATTTAAAGCCATCGCATTCTCGATTTCGATGCTTTTCAAATATGTTGCAGAAATCAACATTTTGAAGATTTTCTTCCTATACATATTACTCCGAGATACTCTTAGTTTCCGAGATATCCGCAAATAATCGTCGGTATTACTACAGTTAATCCTGCTCATATCTATCTATATCTATTTTTGATACAGCGACAAGCGTAGCCGCTTCGCTCAATCTTCATTCATATGAATACAAAGAGTTGGGTTCAGGCCCCTTGCGACTAGTCCTACAAATTCCATCCGAATATTTTAATATCAAACATTTTTTTCAATATTAATAGTTTTTTGACATAAATAGGATACTAATCTTTTGTAAGGAATTCCATGACAGATTGACTGACGTCTTAAAAAATGTGCGGTTCTATTAAAAAGAATAAGGTTGACCTTTGTACAATTTCTGAACAATTCTCACAACACATTCACAGAGATTCAAGTGACACGAGATTTACGACGCATGTCAGAAACTTTGGTGTCGCGCGCGACGCCGAACAAAGGTCAGCTTCATTTTCTTATTAGCTTCATATTAAAATGTCCTCAATGAGGACTCCTCACATTCTAGCAGCAAAACGACATTCAGCCGCGCGCGACTGTTCTGCACGCGAGTACAGCACGATATACTCCATATACTTTGTAGTTGCGCGCGACCAGTGTCGCGGTGAGTCGCGCCTTGACTTTGTCATCGCGGTAGTGCGAATGGGAATTGTGCTATATACGATAATGGATTTTCTAATCGCACGACTGTAAGTCGCGTGCGATTAGTTGTAAATTGAAAAAAGGTTTAGAGAGAAAAGAGGTTAGATGTTTTTGTCCGACAGCCGTAAGGCAAAAACCTGGGGAAATAGTATATTCCTCTTCTAGTGAAGAAGTAGTTGTTCAAAATGTTGCTTTCTTCAACATAACTACTAAATAATTACCAACATCCGTTTTATTTGACTCTTCATAGAAAACATAGCAGGAATTTAGAATTTTAATACTATCCTATCACTAATTCTAAAATAATAAATAGTAGATGGTTATCATTATATTACAATTTAATTTTGAAAGTAAATCTTAAAGTATTTAATGCTCATACTTCTAATATTTAATACATATGTATTAACATTTTCCCAAAACGAATAAGAGTGAAGATTAGTAAGAATCGAAATCAAATTGATACATGTAAGAATACACATATCATGTATGTACGTATTATAGATTATACAATACTGCACCGTAACCAATACAGAGCCGAAAAATAATAGTTATAGAGTCGATATGGAAACGATATAATATCGATCTTCAAGAACTGAAACTGATATGCGCGAGAACCGTTACATTCAGAACAGTTATAACACGTTTTCGGTTCTTTTAACTTTGTCAAGAACCGAAACCGGTATCATAACTGTTTTACTTAAACCAACTTTTTATAATAATTTTTTTTAGCAAACTATCAATAATGTTTGAATTAAGTATTTGAAAAGCAACAACAAATATAAATAACCATCATTTATCTTAATATTCAATTATAAAAACAGAACATTTCCGTCTGATACATGACCTAAAACTTTTGACATGTAATGTTAATTATTCCTAGGTAATTAATACTTATTAAGTAAATTACTAATAATTTCTTAATTAAATACTTTTTAGGAACATCCGATATAAAGTAACATAAAGTAATACTTAATATTAATAGAAACAAACCACAGATACACTACCAGTTAATAAATGGCTAAAACTTCTGCATAGTATTGTATATAAACTTTTGTACTAAATTTTTAAAAATTCAGGACGTTGAAACACTCGTTGTTTGTCATCGAAGAAACGTGTCATTTGTTCATGAATAATATTGATTTCAACCTATTTATTCAAGAATTCAGTCACACGTTTTTTCATCCTCACCGGCGCGGCGTGGCGTTCCATCCTTCAGACCTACCTATATGTACACACTGTAATTAGCATCTGTGACGAAATACACGAAGGCTGTCATTGGAGCATTGTCCCGGAGAAACTTCCTCTCCGGCGTAAACAGGGTGAAGGCAAGCGATCATTAAAAGTAATTTCACGTTCAGAATAAACACGTCAAGGAAACGCGAGTTGCCTTTAAACGGACGGAAAAGTCTTTCTAATTGGCCGTCACCGTCGCCTCTTATTGCTAACGGATCAGTTAATAGCAACTGTAACTTCCGTGAGATCAATTTATGGGAATATCGATTGATTCGGTCAATGTAAGGAATTACGACTTCATACAATCATTGTTATGATAAAACTCTGTTGTGTGAACTATTTATTCTACCATTATTACTGAACAGTCTGCTATTTGGATTTTGTTGATCGAGGTTGCATTATTCAATCGTATCATTTAAAAATATATATAGATACTTGCGTTATAATATTGCTACTTTAAAAGCGTAAATCCTTGGACTTCAGTTACAATACATGTAACGTATGGAATATACAATACATGTAATGTATGGAATTATGGAATAATATTTTATGGTATAGTGATTGCATGATGTATACATACGTATATCAATATATGTCGGAAATGTAGGGAAATCGGGCTTTTCTTTGGAAAGATCCTCAATATTTGGGCTCGAAGTGACATAACTGGTCGCCGAACGTAGCCATGGTCACGGGATGAACGTTTTATCTAACAGAAGTATCGATATTGAGGGACACGCTGTATTAACAATCAAGCCCCGACCAGGAGCAATGTCGGTTTCACGCGGGACTGCCTAGTAACGGTGCTTGGAATTTTGTTGATATTCTCGATCAATATGTAATTGACAAATGTGACCGTATCTGTCTTTTATTTTGGCAATCACCTTGGAGAGTTTACTGATATCGTCTAGGCAGTCAGTCTGAAAGTAACCCAACGTCTGAGTTAACGTATCTGCGTGCTACAAAATGTATTCTTTTGTACAAAGAGTTTTCCCGTTAACCGTGGATTCGTTATTGAACCCAAGAACATTGTCAATAGCTTTCGTTATACTTATTAATTATTACACGCCTAAAATTTCTAACGAAAACCCTACATATATTATTATGTTCATATATTATGTACATATTATGTACATATATTATTATTATGTTCAAATATTTTCATCAAAATATTTTGGTGACATAATAAAGAGTTATTCTTCCATTACTCTAATATTATTTAAACAACTATATGTAATAAATAAAGAATTTTTGCATTCTTGTTATCTTCGTTGTAAATATATCTCTGCATAACATAATATATCTCTCTTCTCTTCATTTATATGTATATTTATTTAAAATAGCTAAAATTATATAGGTTTCTGAACATTTTTGCGACAAATTGTAACTTTCACGCGATGTGATACCGATAAACTAACATTAATCGTAAAAGAAATATCATAATATATGTATAGTTACACCTATTAATATTCGGAAATCTTTTAAAACAAAATAATCTTTTTAAAATTGCATCAGGCGACTTAATTTCTCTCTATTCTTTTTCCTTTTGAGAAGTTAAAAGGATTAGTTAGGTTAGAAAAATGTTGAAACAAATGTAACTGGTTGAAATTGTGAACAAAAAAAAAGAAAAAGTCATTTTCTACAACTCTTTTATTTCACTTTATAACAAAAGCTTAAACAACATATTGTAGAGATTGATGAAAATTTTATCGAAATCAGTTAATGTATAGCTGTTACAGATTATAAACGATTCAGAATAGTGAAAACTGCATTTTTTCACGACTATCAGGCTATAACTGTAATAAAATAAAGAATGTAAAGATATAAGCTGTAAAGATTTCTACAATTTTGAATGCATATCGCTTGTTTCCGCATCAAACAATTTTGATACAATTTTCAGCATATATGTATATAACTGACACAAATCTTCAAAATGTATTGCTTAACTTTTTATTACAGGCCTAGATAAAAAGTTGTAAAAAGCGCCCTCTACTTTCTTCTTCGCGATTTCGATCAATTGCAATTGTTTCAAACTTTTTTTATACGTCATGGAATAAATTGATCAATCTGGCTTCTAAAAAAAGGTTAAGTCGCTTGGATTTATCACAAAAAAGTTATTCTGTTTTAAAGTGTGTGCGAATATTAATGGTGGTAACTATATATAATATATATAATGAATATAAATATTATAGAATTAAAAGACTTAAAAATTATCTTATTGTAATATATTAGTAGAAAACAATGGAGAAATATAACATCATAATGAACAATCAAAATAAAGAATGAGGTTAATAAATTGTTAATTACAATAAGTAATATTCGATTAAAATTAATTTTGACTAATAATAAATTGACTACAGGCAGTACGGTTAAATGCTTTGACAACTAAAAGAAAGATATGATATACAAAAATTGTTCATAAATGTTTCACTTAATTGTTTCATTTAATTATTAAATATATATTATAGTGCAGTTAAGTATAGCATATTATAATACATGAATTTCAATACATGGGCATCAAGCAATATAAGGCAACGAAATAAATTAACAAAAAATTGAATGATAGTATGTACGAGGAAATTAGTTATCAAAATGTTCTTCATGAATTATATTTTATTATATGTATATTATTACATGTACTTTTCTGAAATGTTTAAAATTAATAATAAGGGCAAAAATTCTATCCCAATTTTGGTTTACTGTTTCCAATGTTTACAATTTCTTGTTAATATTTTTAGATTTTCTTAACATCTAACATTGATTACAGTGTCATTAAATAATATAATGATAAACATACTATACTTTGGGTTTCCTTTGTTATGTATGTGGTATTAATGGGGTAACCTTCAAATGATATACATATTTCAATACAAAGAGAAATTAAGCAATTTAGTAAAAGTACTTGTTGAATAATATTATTTCATTATTATGATATCGTTAAAGTAAAATTTAATGTTATTAATATTGAATATTTATTAAGATAAATTACAAAAACCATACTTTTAAACTATACGCGAAAATATTTAATATAATGATTATAAAAGCATAACGAATATCGTATAAAATTATTGTATTTTTTTAAATAAAAAAGAACAGAATCAGTCTAACAAACTGCATTATTTTCTCTTTAAATATATTTAATAAAAATTAAAGAAAAACTTTGTAGGTATTACTTTTACTTAATAAATTATGCAGTATAGACGAAAAGTATATTTTGCTTTTATTATAACTAAATATATGAAAAATTCTGAAAAAATAACAGAATAAATAAAGTTTTCGGGAACTTTTTTCGAAGATATTACAAAAATATTAGTTACTTTTATTGATCAAAAGATTATGTCAGGATGAAGTTCATTAGTATTGAGATACCTGTACCTGAAAACGAGTAGTTTAAAGGTATTTCAACTTTAATTTTGTAAAACTTATCGTATGAAAGATAAGGGAAGGCGCAAGACAATATTCTTCATTTATATTGTCCTTTTTTTATACATCAGATTTGTAAAGATTAAAGTTAAAATATCTTCTAAACTATGTATTTTAGGATGTAAAAAAGTACCGTAATACTTTTGAAACTAAAAAAGCGGATCGATTGCTGTATAAAAAAATATGTATTTCTGTTTAAAAGAAAACTGTTGAAAACTTTAAAAATAATGATTTTGTGGGAAAATTCACGAATCTCGATGTTCATCATTTTAAACCAAACAGCTTTGTCCTGATTTGTCTTTTGTACACTCCGCGACAAAAAAGTAGCACAAGTTTACGTAATAAATGCATCCAATTTTGATGCTCAATAATTTTTGATGTATAATACAGTCTATTACAAAAGTAAAAAAATATATTTAAAAAATATAGGCATATATTAAAATATTTAAAAAATTATTCTATCCTGTTTTCCATCAATGTGTTCTGGTGCAAAGTGTATACAATTAAAAATGAGTTTGTTTGTGTGTGATGATTGAGGGTGGTTTCCTTTTACACTTCTCTTGATTCGAAAGTAGGAGTTGTTACGTAACGTGTTGCACATTATATACATACATTTATAGTAGCACATACATGTATATATATGTATGTATATAATGTGCAACACGTTACGCTACTATATATATATATATAGTAAATATATATATATTATAAATAAATAAAAAAATATATAATAATAATATATATATATATATAATCACGTGTATGACAGTTTACCTTATTGTTGAAACAGAATTTGATGCTTTTCTTAAATTGACACGTTTATAATGCCAGTTTATTGCTCCTAGTTAATTTATACTTTATTTTTTATTACTTCCTTCTGAGTATTGGAGTGAATTTTGAATTATTTGTCAATTATTTGTCATTTAAAGCAGAATATCTTATTTCTTTAATGTTAGAATTCTTCCTATTTCACCCATGATTAAGGGTTCCCCACAACCCGTACTGAGAACTTGAAAAAATAACACGATAAATGGGAATAACAAATTCAGGATGTACAATAATGGTTGACTTAAGCACATTGATAATTTAATTTAGCAGAAAGAAATTTGCAAAGCATGCATTTTGTTGCATTGATTTTCAGTCTTTTTGAAATATATTTAAGTTACAGGATCTCTTCTACATTCCTACTTTTTATAGTAATAGATTGCAGCATATAATACAAAACTTTGAATATCGAAAATAAATATATTTATTCTGCACAGACAGTAAGAACATTAAATTTTTAGGGTGTGCTATCAGCAAAAGTAACTGAGATATTAAGGAATCAAAGGTACACAAAACATCATGTTTATATGTGTAGTGAATATACAAATACACATAATACACCGTATATAGTAAAAAGAGCCCAATTTTAATAATGCAATTATTTCGTTGCTTTCATTTTTCTTGCAATATTGATAAGTTATATCACAACTATGATAGTAACAATTGGGCTTATTCACGCAGATACAAACATAGGCTGCCATAATGCTTTTTCATACCAAACACACCAGCAAATGCCTATATGTCAATTACTATGTACGAAATCTTAACAAGAATTCTATACCGTGTCAAATGTCGCAATAACGATTATACGATTAATTCAAAATATTCACTTGTAATGTTATTAGTATGACATTTTATGCTGTTTAGAAATGTCCTAAATAATTATTAAATAATGGTCAAACATTTATCCATATAGATTGGGGGACTATCGAGTAGAAAAGATGATTAAAATTTTAAATTACATTTCAAAATTATATTTCTTCTATTTTTGTCTATAATGCTTGTACACAACATTTCTATTTCAAATTATATTTTAAATTGTAATGTAGAATTTCATTTAGGAAAGGTCTTAAAGAACACTTTTTCCCAAATAAAATTACATTCAAGTACTATCACCTAAACACAAAACGATTCACATAATTTTCACTTAATTCCAACAAATAAATCGATATAATTCAAACAAAAAAATTTTGTCTCATGATATAATGATTTGTCATGAGGACAAATTCCTCAAATAATGTTTGTTCGTGAAAGGATTCTTAACTTTTACAACTTAATTTACTTTAACTCGCTTCAGTAACAAGAAGAATTTTCTACTTAAACTAAACCAGATAGTTCACAATATCCATAAAAATATTTGCACGACAAAAGCTTCACACAACTAAAAATATACCATATATTACTTTTATATACTATTATTTATCTACCTTATATTAAATCCACAAATCACGGTTATCTTACATTCTAGATTATAGATTTACAATAACTGACACACAGTATTTCATTTAAAAATTTACTTACCATGAACAGTAAACAGAATGATGCCTAGATTACTGAAGAGCCTGTAAATCACGTGAAATTACTCCGCAGTGATCGAAACTAATTGAAAGTTAAAATGGATACACGAGAGAAACGAATACACACGACCTAATATCACACGAAACAGCGTTCAGCGCGACAAAACTTTGAACATTAGTTTCCGACGAGGTAAGCCAATTAACGACGATCATAAAGGTAGACCAGGAGAAACCGACGACGCGTCGAGAACCTGCCGCTCAACTCGATGGTTTGCGCGAGACTGTCGCGGACTGGTGCGCATTCCAGCTTCGTAACTTCCTCGGTCCTCTCTCCTTGCCATCCACGCTTCCTGCTCGGCCCGATCGATTACTCGTCGATCGCTGAATCACCTTAACCTCACATCCTTCCACCTGCATACGGTCCTTCGGATCACACGAAACCGTACAGTCGTTGTCCATCGGATACATGAACGAGATGTCGTGCATCTTATGATTCATTTACGAAACAATAATATTCTATTTATCTGAACTGATCGGGAATGAACAGTTCGTATACCGAGAATTCGCTGATTCTTTGAAATTATCTACAGTCAAATAATACCATAATAATACCATGGAATAGTTTGTGTTCAAATATAATGACTTACGAAGAGATTTAAATATTTATCACATAAAATTTATAGAAATATATAGTGGCATGATACATACAAATATGTATTAAAATATGTATAAATATGTATAAATATACTATTATATGTGAATAAATATATATATTTATTCTTTATGTACAAATATATAATAACAGGAGTTCTTGTTCGGATATAGTAGGTATGCACAAAGATATTTAAACTCTTATTAGACGAAAGATTTACAAAAATATCACGTGTGTTATATAAAAGCTTCTTTGGTTTTCTTTAAAGTAAATTGATGTAATTTATTTTATCAATTTAATAAAAAATTGATAAAATAAAAAAAGCATATGAGAAATGTGGATAGATTGTGAATATGTTTGTTACGACTGTGGAATTATATTACACTGTAACTACTGCTAGTAAGTTTTAAGACATGCAATTGATATTTATAATAAAATGATAGTTTTTATGCTATGATTATTGTACGTGATTAGATCGTAAAAGAAAATAATTTTATTTATTTACTTGTTCTTAAATTTTATGCAGTGAAAGTAAATTGGAATACCTCTAGTACAAATTATTTACGTCGTAACAAGATCATTACTTTATGTCATTTTTCAATTAGACCAAAGCTTCAAATACTTTTTGTTTTTCACTATTACTAAGAATTTGAAATATAAAAGTTTATTAGTTTTTATAGGTTTTTAAGGTTTATTAAAATTACGCAATTTTATTTGTTACCATCTTCTGCTATAGTTTTTTATTCGTTTTAAACAAAGTTATATTCTAAATATATTGTACTTTCTCTACTAAAGATGATCCCATGAATTATTAGAATAAAATATTAAGGCTTATTACACTACTGGATGATTAACCATTAAATACATTTGTCATTTCTACGGAGTATTTGTTTGCAATAAATATCTTGTACTTGCTATGTACATTTTTGCATTAATTTCAGGCAATTAATTCATAGGTATTCAAATCTTTTCATAAGCTACTGTAAATGGTTCCAATTATAGAAAATAGAGCAGCAGTTGTATGTATTTCTTTGTTCGTGATGTGTCTTACATACAGAGACATTTTTTTAGAAGCTTTATTACATGAAAACCATTCTGTTTAGTTTTGGCGACTACATGAACGGAAGTATTTGTATAATATTATTGAATTGTTTGCAAAGGCCAATGATCCATTTTTTAAATAATGTGATAAATGTCTTAACTAAAAATTTAGTATAAGAATGAAACATGATAGAAACATGATTTCCACACCGAAATCCAACAGGTACATCAACACCAAAATACTCAAATTCATCATATAACTGAAATGTATATTAATTTAATATTCTTCTATTTTTCTAATCTTTAATTTGTATAATTCTTTTAATTCTCTAATTTGTATCTCCCTAATTTTCGTATACGATATTTTATTCAACTAACAGGAACTCACATTTAAATATATGTATTCAATTGACAAGAAATTGGATAATTAAGCACTAACTAAAATTTCGTTGCAATAGATAAATCCAAATAAATAGAATTTTACTGTACATGTAGTTCGTTTCATACGTTGAAAATATTTGATGAATCAGGTGCTGTTACAAGATTCGTTATTCATGAGTTGAAGACACAATTATATTGGGTTGAGTTATGAGTAGTTATGAATGCAAAAAATTGAAATTTCCTGGAAATTTTGACCATCTTAACTTATCCATTATGACCTTTTCGTTTATGTTATATCTAAGAATAAGTGTTTGAAATTATACGATTAAATATTATTATATAAAAGTATATAACACTGATCAGGAATATCCTTAATCAATTGATGTTTATGTATATTACAAGACTATCCTGAGAATCACGTACATCTTATTTTCAATTTTTTAATAAAAATAGAAACAAAATTAATGTAGTTCTAGTTCAAAACGGTAAAAGAATCTTTAGTGTACATTGTTTATGAACACATAGTAAAAATAAACAACCATAATATTTACGCATATATGAATAAAATCAAATTGAAGATATAAGAGATGTAAATATTTTTAAGGAAAGAACTTGTAGACTTTATTTTATCGGATTGTCTGTAATATGCTTAAAATGTTATACCAAATTAAAGATGATGTACTATAAAATATATTCAATATTTGGTAAGTTTATAACTTTGGATAAAAAGAGTATAAATTAACTTAAAGTTGCCAATGTGCAGAAGTTTTAAGATGTTAATTATTCTTGCTAACTGTAAGTCATTATTATATAGGGTGTTCGGCTACAGGTGTAAAAAATTTAAGGGGTGATTCTTGAAGCTAATTTAAGATGAAAATTAAGAATAAAATAATTGCGTTTTCGCTTTTGTTTTTTCCAGTTATTTACAATTAAAAATTGGCGGAAATGTCCCTGTACGCGAACAAACATCCTTACAAGAACGAAAGTAGGTGAATCTAAGCACACGGATCCTCAAATCGAACGATACGTGGGCAGCAGCTTACCTCGTATAAGTCGTAGGGAAAAAGATTATGACGTTCGAAAATGTAACTCGTTACGCTTATTCATTACAATCCATAACAGTATATCGAAAACCGCTTCTATTTTCGAGAGGATTAATTAAATTTTAGAGAAGATTAACATTTCCCCTAATCATTTGTCTCCATAAATAAGTAATAAATAATAGTATATATAAACAATGTTTGTACAAATTTCATACACGCACAACAAGAACAAAGATCACACATGCACCGCGAATGTCCAGACTATTCTTAGAAAAAGTGTAACGAAAATAGTAATCGTTTTATATTACAATAAATGTTCAATATAGCCTTTATTTTCTTGCAAACAAGATTATTTTATTTTCTCGCGTTGAAATTAAATAAAAAACGATTTAAAAGTAATAAAAAATAACAAAATGAAGGAAATAAAAAAGTTAAAAGAACTAAAAATAGGAAAAGCCCAAAAAAGTCTACAACTGAATAACTTAAAGCTACTAAATCTACAATTAACTCCAAGTTTATATTTATACAATTCTCGCAATGTTTCTGTTTGGCCGCTGAAATGATTCTGTCCTTCCAGAACTATTTCATCTTCTTATTAAGTTTCTAAAATCACTAAAACATACTACGTAACAAGGTAGTAATGAAAAGTTCATACAGAAAAAAAATTACGATGATGTTTGCTAACGCTTCCATTTTCTTTGTATAATTTTCTCGAAATTAGCCAGTCATGATACCTGAGTGGTTCCTTTTTAAGGCATAGTTGGGTATGTCTATTGCGAAAACGAACAGGCTATTCACCAAATGTGTTTAAAAATGCTTAGAACTGCCTTGCAAGGATAGTAGCATTTCAGCAATAAAAGTAAAATCTTAAAGGAGCTATTCAACGCGGTAAATATAATTTTTCATTTGGTTGTACATTAATTTGTATTATTACACATTACTCTATAAAACGATACGCTTATTAATCCCTCGATTAAACACGTTTTTTAAATTTTCTTTCAGTTTTTCTCACTTTCATTTCATGTGTATGTATGTGAACATTGCAATATGCAGTGATCAGTAAATTTGGTTAAATGTGGTTCACACAAGGCAGTGCTCGGCCACATTTAGTAGCATCTCAAGAATACTTGATGGATATGCGATTTTTCTGCGAATAACCCCAGACGGGACGATCGCGGTGCGTGTATGAAATTTATATAAATATTGTTTATATGTGCTATTATTTATTACTTATTTATCGAAACAAAGGATTAGAGGAAACTTCTCTAATAAGTTAATTTTCTCTAAAATTTAATTAATTTCTCTCGAAAATAGAGGCGGTTTTCGATATACTGTTATGAATTTTAATGAGTCACCATAACGAGTTACATTTTCGAACGTCATAATCTTCTTCTCCATAACATATACGAGGTAATCTGCTGTCGATGTATCGTTCGATTTGAGGATCCCTGTGCACTCCGCTGTTTAGGCTGGCCTCCTTTCGTTCATGTAAGGAGGTTTATTGGCGTACAGGGATATTTTAGCTAATTTTTAATTGTCAATAACTAAAAGATAAAGCCGAACACGGAACCTTTTTATTCTTAAGTTTCATCTCATTTTAGCTTCAAGAATTACCACTTAAATTGTATACCTACACCTTGTATTTACCAAACACCCTGTATTATAAAAGGCCTTGAATTTAAACTTAAATTTATAACTAAATACATAAATGAGTAATTAATTCACTAGTCCACTATTTCAAATCGATTAATGGTTTTTAATGAATTTTTTATTTTACATAAAATTATTTAAATACTATTTTGCATAATTTAATATGTTCTTTATTGGGAATCGTTTTACCTAAACACGTATACGATCGCGAATAACCAATTTCACACAATACGTGACATTTTCACTAGTTTCCGATATCGCATTGTGTGTGCTGATGGTATCCATGAATTACAGTGCTTTAAAAATTCTTCGGGACGTGCAATTAATTGAAACGAAATGTCATAAACTTGTAACAGTTGACGAAATACTCGACGTACAAATATTTTGACATTTGGCATGTGTGAATTGGATTCAAATAACAGACCCGCGCACCAAACCGCTGTTAGATTAGATTCTGGGCCGAGAAATGTTTTCGTGAACTCCTCCTACAACCACTCTGTCACGTGACGCTAGGCGACTTACAATTACAATTAAGTAAGTTTTGAGATATCGAAGAGAGAACTTCGCATGCAATACATTCCACTGAAGAATGCGTTTACTGAGAACATTACCGCTTGAACACACATAGGAAGGCCAGGACTGCCCGATACATTATTAGGCTGTCATTAAAGGAAGAGCTAGAGCACATGACGAAGGATGATTGTGACTCACTGCTCGAAGGGTATCATCTTCCGCATCACGCGATGAATAAAGCAAATAGTTCAAGAATAGTTCAGAAAAATAAGTAAACAAAGTAACCTAATCCGCCAAAAGCAACTTGGGAATATCGTTCGATGATACGCTCATGGTTGTGCCCACGATTCAAGAGGACCTCTTCGCGATAACCACGTTTACGCAAACATAACTTCATTTTGATCGCCGGTAATCACATAACACGTTTAAGCTTTAAAGAGACTTGATTGCATTAAATTGCTTTTCAAGGCATAAACGATATCTCGCAATGCAACACAAACATACAAAATAAATAATTAATATGTTTAGCTTAAATTCTAAATAAATGTAGCTTGATGCGTCTACGAACATTTATAGCTTTCTGTAAATGGTGTGGTATAGTGTGATACTTGTCTTCCTTTCTTTATTTATGAGGCTTTCTTCTTAGCGCTAGTTATGTTGCTCGTTAGATATCACTGGGGCATCAACGATATGCTCAGAAAAGAATTTAGTCTAAACGAAGAATAATCGCGACGCATGCTGTAACAATGTTAAATTTTATTTAAACAAAAACTTAACAAAGGTATGATACACGGTACGAAACTTGGTTTAGACTTATGATTACGATAAGCAGGGCGCGGCCATGAGTTCGGGTCAAGCACGAGCACGTACTTGAAACGGATTAAACCGTGACGCGAAATCGCGACGGGGACCGCACATGAACCGAGTGCGGAATGTGATACGAAAAGCAGTGGTGAGGCGAGCGCGACTCACCGTGCCGATTGTTAAATTGGAGTCGACAACGCGTAGACAAAGGCGACGCACGTACTTGGTATTCTTCTGAATTTTCCAAGCTTTCGATGATTAAGTAATTAATTGACACGAGCCAAGCGTGGCTCTCCAGTTTATATGCCTGCGTGCCCTTCTTCCATTGGTTCCTTTGAATCTTCCAGAACACGCAGAGGTATGTAAAGGACTTGTGTAGAGGATGCTTGATCGTGAGGTTTATTAAACGAGATTGCTCGTTGTTAAAACCGTCGAATATATTTAAAATAAGTAAATAAATTAGTGTCGCGTGAAAAGGTCCGCGCGACGTCCTGCATTGTCTGACCGTCAAGGCCCAAACACCATTTGAGAAATCCTCAATAAACCTAAGGCCCCACTATAAACCGAGTTTATTAGCTTGCAGAAACCTTTAATCCTGCAAGTATTTTCGGTTTATAACTGGTACTTAAAAAGTCCTTAGGTCTATTGTACATTCTTCCAAATTACGGAGAAAGGAAGTAGTTACCTAATGGGGAAAACGAAATAGTTGCCTAACGGAAAAGCTGGTTTTTCCCATAAACAATGTCGCCAATGAACCGTTGGTAGGAGGCTTCTTCCTCCCATTTTCATTCCCAACAGCGTTCATAACTAATCGGCATCGCACATCATTACTCTCACTTTCCTAACTAAAAATGTGAGCAACGAATCGGCGTTCTTGGTTCAAATGGGACACCCATACCGAGCTTTTTTCCGCAATCAGATCAGAACGAACTTCAGAGTTCCTTCGACTCTCACAGTGTCTACAGTTCCAAGAGTTTCTTCGGCTTTTACAGCTCTCAGAAATCCGACAGCTCCTACAGCTCTCACGGTACCTAGAATTCCTACAGCTCTCAGAGTTCCTACACTTCCGGCTGTTCCTACTGTTCCGACTGCTCCTACTTCTACTGCTTCTACGCCATCAGGAGAGTCACTGTATTGGTTCTCATAACCAACGAACAGTCAAAGTTAACATATACATGGATTCTCTCATCTACGAATAATCCTTTTCTTCGTTACCTGTATCTTAATCAACGGCGTTACTACTTTGTGTGATTGTATAAAGTGTTGGAAATATATATTTTTATAACTCTGTGAATCACAGTGTTATACTACAACAACCACCCCTATTATCCTAACCGAAATAAGGAGATCGAACTATTCGTGGTGCCGATTATTACAATCGTAACGGAAATTTACGACTCCCGTTGACGCGTATTCTAGCGACCGCGTCTCCCCGCGATAGCTCGAAAATACAATTAGTATAAAGACAACATTCGCAGAGACGTTCGTACAGCGTATAAGTCGCAAAATAAGATCGTTGATAGATATTCGATAGATACTAGTCGATAACTGTTCGATAACTGTTATGTAACTGTTAGATAACTGATTGATAACTGTTAGATAACTGGTTGATAACTGCTTGATAACTGAATTCTTTTTTATTGCGTCTGTTTATTTATACTGGTCGGAGGAGAGTCAGAAAATTCAAATTCGTCTTTGTTCGACGGTTTCACATAGCGGCGACATTGTTTTGCCCGGAGTTTATTTATTATTACATTACGTGTATCCTAACGATCTTGATACTCCGAGACAACACAACAATATGATTTGAATTGTCCTCTACTCATGTGCCGCTACAGGTCTAAACAGTTTGAACGATTAAGATACAAAAAAAGTCAACGACAGACGTGGAACCGTAAACAATGGTCGCTCGCCGATGTTCGCTATAATAAGGTGATGATCTGTCAAAGAGCTATGGCCGTTGTTCGCCAATCGGGCCACGGTACCGGCGTCAACAATGTCGGAAACTGCTGAACGAAGCTGTCGATTTCCAAATGTTAGAAAAACAAACGAAACGATCGGGCCATAAGAAACGAGGCAAAAACTGTGATAAGGTTCTTACTACCGAAACCTTCTAAGGATAGAACGGTTTAACGTTTCTTGTTCTTAAACAGTGCCCCTTAATCTACTTGAAATCTATGGAAACAAAGTTTATATTTTTGGTTTGTTTCGATTTTTTGGTTTTACATGTATAAGACAGGAAAAACTGTTAAAAATTTGTTATGTGTAGGTTAAACGTCAATGTATTATTGACAGTGGAAGACAGGAGATATTTTCTTTGCTACTGCGAAGTAATTTTTTATTAATTCTACGATACAATTCATTCCAGGAATAATCATACTTCTGTAAAAGAACTCGTTACCTTAGTTTGATAATGTAAATTGATATGTCCCAATATTCTTGCAACTTGAAAATATATATTCTTCTTCGGTTTATCTTATAATGCTCAGGTAACAGTACATAATTAGTTAAGAAATTTTGTATGTTTAATAAATTTCAAATCACTGGGTCTTTTATTTTTGTTATCTATCAACCGTATTACAAATATGTTATGTATATGTATATTTTTACAATATTGTATGTAAGTAACCAAAAAAGAAATCTATGCTGATTTATTACCCGTGTATTCGAAAAAATCGAAGAAAAATGAATTTAAAATTTACGATAATAATCCAATATATTACAAATTTAAGTTATCAAATTAAAATAATGAGCTTTTTATAGAATGTCTGGACTAGAGAATAGAGAAGACTGGATTACAGAATTAGTAAAAAAATAATAAACACTAAGGAAGAATGATAAATTCGGCTACTAGAGGAATAAATGTTAGAAATCTCTGTGATTAACGACTAAACCGTTAGTTTTTTGTTAATGGGTATGGGCTTGTTCAGTCTGTTTATTGCGGCCACGCACGTCGTGTCGAATAGGTTATTGGCCGAGGCACATGGTAATCTCAAAAAATAAAACATTTCTAAAACACGTGTTATCTAATGCAAGTTACAATTTTTTTTAATTATAAATGCAATCCTTGAGTCAGGAAGTTCCTCGTTGCGTCGCAGAAATGAATGGGAATGAGGTTCGAAGTGCTCGATAAAGAAAAGTATAACACGTGGAATTTTAAATGCGTGCGGTTTTAACAAAGACGGATGAATGGAGCGGCAGCTCCTTGGTACGTGAGCGGCAGGATTTCCAAGCGGGAATTTATGCAGGGTAGTGCAGCATCGGTGCAAGGAGTGGCAAGATAAATCGAGAACGATTTGAGAGCATATTTGAATTTTGTGCTCATTATTAGTCCGTCGGAAATTAAGCAGATAAAGAGATATGAGACTGTAAGAGAGATTTGATTAAAATTAAAGAACATCTATCAGTAAAAAGGGCCAACGTGAAAGGTCGTGCTTTTGAATCATCTGGAGTTGTTGAAAATGCAAAATGGTTACGGTGTGTGGCGAACGTTTCCGACGTTTCTTCGACGTGATGGATAAGTTAGCGCAACTGAAAATCAAGATCAATCAAGATACTATTGGTGGCATTGTCGTATATATAAGTCTGGAAATTCCCACGATGATGGTAAGGCTTTTAATGATCGGACACTGTTGCTCCATTAGTCCCCAGTAAACCGCTTTAGTCGAAAAGTTAGAATTCATTGTATGACGTCATCGTGTAAAAATAGCCCCGACTCGGTTGTCTCTGTCTTTTTCTCTCTCTCCTTAATGCGGTCGCGTATTCGACTCACGGGCTGAGTAGGAAAAGAGATGAAAGCAAAAAACAGTACCACAATAATAATAATAGAGACAATATTTCGTCTTAGATATATGAATATTATGATTATATTATTATTATTTTGTGCCTAACTAATGTCTAATAAATATCATATAATATAAATACTTTTTTCATTTTTATTAAAAACCTTTGTAAACTTTAAAATTATATTATAACTTTGATTTTTCAATAAAAAATTTAATAATATTGAAAAGTTTCAGTTGTGAATAATATTTTGGACATGATATTATTTACATATATCATAGAGAGTATTAATAATTAAACAATTTTCTAATGAATAGAAAAACTAAAAATAAAGTTGCTTTCCAATATACGCGTGAAATATAAAAGTATTAAATACATGTGTACATATTTGATTTGGAAATTGTAATATCATTAAACTTTTCTGTTGAAAATAGAAATATATGTTTAATAATGATTCAAAATTAATATTCATCTAAACAGCATTTTGCTGTACCAAATAAAATACTGCATATGTATATACTGTAAATAAATGGTGAACAATTATGAAAAGTAGTTTTGTCATTAAGTAAGCTCAGTGTTTAATTTCTATTCTTTTCTTTCAATGCTTTTACCCAAGGATGACGTTAAATACGAAATCTTAACTTCACAATCACAAAGTTTTATGGTGGCTAATTTGTAAAGTAGAACTCCCAACATTAAAAACAGACGTGTGTGTACGATCGTGGTGATCATGCGGTTGCGTAGCGTATCCTGCAGCTTTGAAAGCTTTGATTGTGCCATGTCTGTCCATGACGCATTGTCATCTCTTGAAACGTTGCAAATTAAAATTGTGGAAGAATTCGATACGTAGAGCGAAATGAACTTAAACGTGGAATAAAATGTGATGATGATAGCAAAATAGAAACGTAGAAAAGCACATCATCGCAAGAATTGTCGCGGAAAAATTGGATCGGACCTGGAAAAATTGATATCGCGAAAAATGATTTTAATGTGAAGTGTTTCAGTTGCGGTATTTTCGGACATCTTGTGAAGGGTTGTCAAGGAGTAAGAAACCAGAAATGACTGTTCGCCAGTGACACCGATAATTTAAGTTTATTTGCATTTTCGGACGTGTTGGTAAACAATGTTTCGTATTACAATGATAATGCGAAAAGTAACGTTTGGTGTTCTGACAATGGGTGTACATTGCACATGTGCAATAACGTCAAATTGTTTCAAGGCCTGATCACGGATTACATCCTGAGAGTATTGAATCTTTCTAACAGTGCCCATGCAAAAATAATGGGAAGAGGCATCGTGTCGACCATCACGAATGTTGGTGAAAATAGATAAGAGTTTCATCTCCCGGACAATCAATATTTTCCGATTTTCGACTGAATCTTATTTCGATAAGTAGGATTACCAACAAAAAACGCAATGCCCTTCTACCCGGGAAAGGTCTGAGGTCATTAATCGAGATGGTAATGTTATGCTTACCGCGACGTGAGAGAATAATCTTTATTCTGTAACACAATTCTTTGGGAATCGCCAAATGTCGAGTGCCGTAAAGTTTCAAAAGATCTACTCTTGTATTTTCGAGCTATCGCGGGGAGACGCGGTCGCGAGAATACGCGTCAACGGGAGTCGTAAATTCCCGTTACGATTATAATAATCGACACCACGAATAGTTCGATCCTCTGATTTCGGTTAGGATAATAGGGATGATTCAGTTAGTATAACACTGTGGATTCACAGAATTATAAATTATGTATTTCCAACACTTTATATAATCACACAAAGTAGTAACGCCGTTAATTAAGATACAGGTAACGAAGAGAAGGATTATTCTTAGATGAGAGAATACGTATATATGTTGACCTTGACTGTTCGTTGGTTATGAGAACCAATATAGTGACTCTCCTGACAGCATAGAAGCAGTAGGAGTAGAGGCAGTCGGAGCAATAGGAACAGTATGAGAGATGAAGGAACTGTAGGAATTCTAGGCACCGTGAGAGCCGAAGGAACTCTCGGACATGTAGGTATTGTGAGAGCCGAAGGAACTCTGAGAGCTGTAGGAACTGTGAGAGCTATAGGGACTCTGAAGCTCGGTCTGCTGTGATTGCGGAGGAAAGCTCGGTATGAATGTGCCCTTTGAACGAAGAACGCGGATTTGTTGATTACGCTTATTTGTTGCTTTTTAGTTAGGAAAGTGAGGGCAATCATCCGCGATGTCGATTGGTTATGACCGATGTTGGGAAGGAAGATGGGAGGAAGAAGCCTCTTACCAACGTGATTCATGGGCGACATTATTTATGGGAAAAACCAGCTTTCAGTTAGGCAATTATTTCATTTTTCCCATTAGGTAACTACTTCCTTTCTCCGTAATTTGGCAGAATGTATAATAGACCGAAGGACCTTTTAAGTACCAGTAATGAACCAAAAATACTTGCAGGATTAAAGCTTCCTGCAAACTAATAAGACTCGGTTTATGGTGGGGCCTTAGGTTTATTGAGGGTTTCTCTAATGATGCTTGGGCCTTAACGGTCAGACAATGAAGGACGTCGCGCGGACCTTTTCACGCGACGTAACATTCTCCCCCCGTTGAGAGGGCACCGATCAAAATTCTGTATGTGGGTGGTATCTGGTTCGTCTTAATGAGGCCATCGTCGCTAGGGTGGATTCGATGATACGGCTGAAAGGCGGGTGCGCTGAGGGTATTTGTCTGTCCTGGAGTCTGGTTCCCGGTGCGTGAAGGGCTCGTTGAAGTTCACGATCCAGCAAGTGTCGTGAAACAGCTTGGCCCATGAAGTATCGTGGAACACCTCGGCGCACGAGGTGCCTTTGAATAGTTCGCCCCAAGAGGTATCATTGAATGAAACTCCGGTGTTGCATGGTATAGGTTCAAACACGTCGCAAGGTTTTGTATTTGATTGGGGGACTGAGCTCCCCCCGATGATCTGCCTGAATTGAGTTATCTTGTCCCACGTGTTGTAGGTTGTTTAGTGGTAAGACTTTGAGAAGGTTTCGCCTTCCTTGTATGGTATTTCCGCAACATCAGACCCGTGAAAGTATTGCATGTCATTTGGACATCCTCGTTCTCGTTTTGGCTGTGGAAGCGTGAAGGAGGTCATGGTTGATTGAGGGAGAAGGCTGCCCCTGTTGATCCATCTGGATTGCGCCTTCTCGCTGATGCCTGATGGTTGTACCGGCGTGGTCCAACAATCCGCAAAAGACAAAATCAGAGATTTGCCCGACATAGTGATCTGTGGGCTTAGTGGACAAGTGTTGAGATCAGCTGGCGCGTTCTGGAAACTACCGACAATTAAATGATTAGTCACAGTGGTAATAACGTGGAGATTATCTCGATTTGGGTCACTCGCGTGGCTACTCGCGGCCATGGCGATGGAAAATTCTTCACGTTAGGTCCCGGAGAAAGACTCTCTGATATGATGTCCATGTCAGGTGTAACATCTAAAGTGGTGTTCTCCGTCGGCGGAGTATAACCGTTTTTGTCCTGGTCGTGATTCAGTTCCTTCCGGTCTTGCAGATCTGGAGCGTTCGGGTGATTCGAGACGTTTTGTGGAGTTGAATCAGATGGTTGCAATGCTGACGATGGGAACGTGGTTGTCGTCAAATCGCGTGTGGATGACACGTTATGAGTGTCACGCGATGAGCTCCGCGTGGTATGCGACGGGATCGCCGTTTGAGTGGATGCGATGGTTTCCGTCGGCGGAGTTTGATTCTTGTTGTCCTGGATGGGATTCAGTTCCTTCCGGTCCAGGGGATCGTGAGGGGTTGGCTGATTCAAGGCATTTCGTGGCGATTTGATACCGGCGGCTGATTCACTGTTTGTCGGTCTCGATGACGGAGCTTGTCGTGCGATACGTTGGTTACGTCTTAGCCGATCGTATATATCCTCATACTGCTCTTTGATTTCGAGATCGCGCGTTTGTTCTTCCGAGTCTAATAATTCTATCTCGAGTTGGACAGTTTCGAATTGATGCGTTGACTCGTGTTGGAATTTTTGGACCTTTGTTAAATTTTCATTGCGGTCCACTGTGGATGAGAACGTGTCATAGAAATAGGTCCAATTCTCGAGGGCACCGTCGAACTGAGGCAAGCGGATCTCTGGTAAAGTGATTGGTGTCGGCTCTGGTTTCACGCATGAATCGCGTGTTTTTGTTGTCGAGGGGGTTGTTGCTGGTATTTAGTCAAAGAGATCTAGGAGCCGTATGTCAATCTCCTGATGCTCTTGCGATAAAGAGGCTGTACGAGCAATTTCCCCCTCATCTAACACTTCTAACTCGTCTTGAACCGCGCTTATCTTCCTCCAGTTCTCGTCGAACGATTTGCAGCAAGATATCAAAAAGTTTTTATTTATGCGTCCAGACTCTTCATATTCGTTGAGTTGACGCTTCATGTTTGCAAATCGGCTGACTAAGGCGTTTCGTCTCCGCCGCAATGTGCTGATCGATTCAGCGTGAGCCATATTTGATTTTAATAGTAGGAACGATCTTACCTTAATCAAATGGACGTTGATCTGGGAATCGGTTGCTACTCGCTACAGTGCGGCGTGGACTTGTGTAGATGCTGAACGAAGGAGGTGTTCCTCTCCGGTGGCGGCTCCTTTGGTCAGTTGACTAAGGTGTTGGAATGTGGATTTCACGTGACACTGTATAGCCACTGGTCAGTGCACTTTTTTAATGGCACGTAATCCGGCTCGAAGGACCATGTATTTTCGAGCTATCACGGGGAGACGCGGTCGCGAGAATAATCGTAACGGGAATTTACGACTCCCGTTGACGCGTATTCTCGCGACCATGTCTCCCCGCGATAGCTCGAAAATACAACTCTCATTAAAGAAACATAGGACATGGTCGCTAGAACCATAAAGAGGACAGTCATCAGGAGTCGTTTCGTGTTCTATAGCAAATGTACCACAAGTTGTTGCTAAGGGATATTCGCAGCATTGGAGAAATCTCAGCGCAGAAAGGACTTCCACAAGACTTACGCTCTGGTTGCGCGTCTGAGCTCTATAAGATGAACTATCGCATTCGCGGCGAATCCGGCTATGTGAACAAGCGACAGAATATTTCAATGGCAAGCTCGATGAGGAGGTCTACATAGAGGTACCAGATCGGATGAAGGAAGTCCTCCAATACATCGTCGAACATAACGAAAGGCAAAGTACAATTATTGCTAGGGATCATGCTGGACGAGATTACAGCCACAACATGGTCTGCCGCATGAAAAAGGCCTTCTACGTTCTGAATAGGGTGAAATAGGGTCGTAACCTAGGGTCGTCACACTGCGTTTATCAGAAAGGCCAAGTGAAGCAGCTAATAGTCATCGTCATCTATATGAATGACATCTTGATTATGTGGCACGAATCTAATGCAGCTGCTCGGCAGAGGCTAGTAAATTTCTTTGAAATAAGTGACCTTGAGGAGATAAAGCTATGTCTCGAAATAAACTTCACCAGAAATAATAAGAGAATTTTCATGAACGGACATGGGAGAACATATATTAAGGATGTTTTCCAACGGTTTGGAATGCAATACTGAAATTTGGTATCGACATCCCTGAAGATTGAGGTAAGACTGATCCGAGGTGAATTGCGGCGTGACTTGAATGACAATCTGTTAAACTGTGAAACGATAACTCCAACGTGCAAGGGTGCAACCTCATGTTCCATGCACGGACGAAGCACATCGATATTTATCACTATCCTGTACGTGGAGTCATCAGATCAGATCAAGCGGTTTTGAAACACGTCTGGTCCAACGGCATATCATCCGACGTAATGACCAAATCCTACGAAGGACGAACTACGAGCGCCGCTAGATCTTCTGGGTTTAACAGATAGACCGAAACGTGAACAATGGACTTATCCAAGGGTAATGTTGTAAATGTTGCTGTCATTAGCAAACCAACTATTTGGCTTTTTTGAATCCGCAAGTGACTTCATCCTGGAAGCCCCGTGAACGCACATCAGGTGCCTCCTCGAAAACGATAACCCAAGGTCTCCTTGAGTTCTTTTCAAGCTCGTCTGTGCACCTGCTAATAAATTGTAATTGTAGTGCTATAAAATACCTTTGCTGGCCTCTTGAATTGACGGTAACGAGTAACACTATAACATTTCTAATATTTTATTCTTTACAATATTGTTATGTTATAATGAGCAATATTTTTTAAATCTTTAAGAAAATTAAAAGATACATGCCTAGCTTCAAAACCAAATATAAAGTCATTTTTGTTAATATGAGATTAGTTGATAACGTACTGTGTTTTAAAACTATTTCTCTGTAATAAGTGAAAATTTATCGAATTATCTTATGATCTTCATTCGGAGAAATAATGCATATAAAACAGATAAAATTCATCATTTTAATCATTCCCGAAGTATACACATATCATATCAACGATTACGGGCCCACTGTTTCTATTACAGTCTGTACCAAATTAGTCTAGTCAAATTAGCCCAAGAAAAAGTCAAATTCAACATTAAATGGTATTTGAAATGTTCTTACGCGAACTTATAAAAGTCGTGTTCGGAAATCTTATATCTTTGTTACTTAGGATTTCTTGCACGGGCTTTGCAAACGCTCTCCAAATTTGTCGGAAACAGATTTTTTGCATATAATGAATTTAATAATCGAATCGCAAAAAATTTCCAATAAAAATAGTAGATATGAAACATCTATTGAATAAGATGTCACACGTTAAGAATAATTAATTTCTTGAGCCATAAATAAATTAGGAGCCATCAAAAATCGACACTATTTTCAATTGTCAATTATGCACGTAAAATTGATTATATAAAATTGAAACTTTGTGAAAATGTAGCTTTTGTTACTCTGAAAAAGTGTACAAAATTTCATCTTCAAATATTTGTTAGTTTTTACAAGAAGCTATTTAGCAACTAAAAGACGTTCCTGTAGAACTTAATTTCTATAATTTTTTAAAGTTGCATATTCTCTGTCGAGTGTTTTTTCTATTATTGAATAGTTGCACTATCATATACGACTCGAAACTAATCGATTTTGTAATTTTTAATTATTCAAAAATGACGCCAGATACTATGTATCATTTTTTGTCATAGATAAAAGGAATAACTTCTGCAATTTTGATCGTTTTGAATTTACACATGGATCATAATGAAGCTAATATTTTTCCATGAATTTAAAAAACTGTCTTCTTTCACACCAATTGGGAGACGAGATAACTTTTTTCTAGGAAAGGTCACTACAGTCTTAATTTTCAAGATTAAGAACTAAAAGGTATACGGAAATATAGTTGAAATAAATGGTAACAAAAAAGTTATATCATAAATCATACTAATTAAAAAATGGGCCAGTAAATAATTAATAAAACCGAGGGATGTCCGCGAGATATGACCCAATCGCAGAAATCCATACGAGGATCCCTAAGAATTGATCTGGCGCATTCAAAATGGATTGACGTTCATTATTTTAATAACTAACAGTCGAAATGAGACGTTGTTTGATATAGCTATAGGAGAGTTCATGTAGATATTTACAAATTCACATGCATTACACCGCACTAATACTCTTCGCGTTATATTGTATTAGGTTGTCCGAAAAGTTTCTTTTGTTTCACAAGGAAACAATAAATGCACGTTTTTTGTTTTATATTATTTTGATCCATTACTTTCCTTATCCTACAATTTATATCGCATGATCCCTTTTGCATTACGTGCAGTATATAAATACGTGTAATAAAATATAATATAAAAATGTTTCATTCATTTATTGTTTCATTCTAAAATGAAAGAAACTTTCCGGACAACTTAATATACACCGAAATTTTATACACTAAGATAGAATTTTTTCTTACGTTCATGTTCTAGATTCTTTTTATGTTCTAGATGTTTTTATCTCCTTATCCACTTATATCTTTACGTGTTTATATTATTATTACTATACATTTATATTTTTATACTTTTATACGTTTATATCTAGAAGTCCACGAAATTCTGACTCTCTTAGCAACAATAATTTTATGAAGTCATTGAACACTTATTCTATCGCTTAAGAAATTAACAGTTGCCTGTAATGGTCAAGGACATAGGACTTTTCTTGTTTTTAGTTTTCTATTCCAGTTCGTTCGTGAGTGCCGAGGCGTGCAGACGTGCCCGGCAAAGTCCACAAAGCAGCAAGTGACCATCCAGTTGCTGCTGAGTGCCGAGACGTGCAGACGTGTGTCCAGTGCCCTGTGAAGTTCACAAAACTCCACGTGACGCCCAGCTGACGAAAGCGAATCCAACTAACCTAGCCAGGGGTTAACAGCCTCTCGACTAGTTCTTTCACACAGAATTAACTAGCTCGATGATGGCTCTATCATTTCCAACAGGCTCCCCGGAGCAAAATTATAACACCGCCATGTTTCCTCCCCCGTGGCAAGAGGGCAACGCAACTATCCTGGTAAATGACCACCACACGAAAAAACGAAAGCTCGAACCGACCAAGACAAATGTAAACAAGATTCAAACCAAACCATCAGCCAGCCAAGTGACTACCTACAATAGATTCTCAATTCTGGAGTCCACGGAAGACTCCATGATTACAACCGAAAAGGTAAATAATCTCCATACTCAAAGAACTCCCCCTCCCCCACCGATATTCATTAACGACGTAATCGACATACAGTCAATGATTAAAACTATCGAAAAAGACATCAGCAAAGAAGACTACAAGCTAAAGATTAACAACAACCAAGTGAAAATACTGCCGTCCCACCCAGACGCCTATAGAAAGTTAACCAAGCTATTAAAAACGTTAAACGCCAAATTCCACACGTACCAGCTCAAACAAGAAAGACCATTTCGAGTGGTGCTACGCAATATCCATCACTCAGTCGATCTAGACGAACTAAAATGCGAACTGTCAAATCACGGCCACGAAGTAACTAACATCAGTAACATTAGGCATAGAATCACAAAAAACCCACTATCCTTATTTTTTATAGACCTAAAACAAAAAACAAACAATAAAGAAATCTACAATATCAATCGGCTGATGAACTCCATAGTTAAGTTCGAGCCACCTCTTGTAAAGAAAGAAATAATACAATGCAAGAGGTGCCAAAGGTACGGCCACACGCAGAAATACTGCAATCACAACTTCCGGTGCGTAAAATGTGCAGGTAATCACCCCACTGACCAATGCACTAAATCCCCGGAAACCCCCGCCAAGTGTATCCACTGTCAAGGAGAGCATCCTGCGAACTACAAAGGATGCTCAGCCTACAAATCGCTACATAATATAAAGTATCCAAAACTGAGACCCAAGGACATAAACATACAAGAACCTAAACCCCAAAAACTCACCACACCAACAGTATCCTATGCGCAGGCAACGCAAGGAAACGCATACAACTCGAAAACACACAGTGTACACACAGAAAATAGAATTCCCACCCCACAAAGCACAGACAACTTTACCAGACTCGAAAAACTTATCGAGAAGCAAACTGAGCAAATTAACAACTTGCTGTCCCTACTCACACGCTTCATGGACAAATTCATAAGCACAGAAGCAAAATAAAACCAATGCGAATAGCCCTGTGGAACGCCAACGGTCTAGCTCAGCACAAAGCCGAACTAGAACTATTCTTAAAACAACAGCAAATCGATGTGATGCTCATATCCGAAACCCACTTCACCGACAAAAACTATCTCAAAATACACGGCTACAACTTCTACCACACCCAACACCCCAGCGGAAAGGCTCACGGCGGCACCGGAATCATAATCAAGTCAAACATCAAGCACTACGAACTTCAACCATTCCAGAAAGACTACCTCCAAGCAACAAACGTAGCAATAGAAGACTGTCATGGTACAATCACCACCTCAGCTGTATACTGCCCTCCCAGACACCCCATCGCCAAAGAAGACTTTGACCACTTCCTGGACACCCTGGGCAGCAAATTCATAGCCGGAGGAGACTACAACGCTAAACACACCCAATGGGGCAGCAGACTGGTTACAGTAAGAGGCAAAAACCTCCTCAACAGCATATTAACCAACAACCTCAACTACCTTACCACATACGAACCCACGCACTGGCCCACCGACACAAACAAAATACCCGATCTCCTTGATTTCTTCATAACTAAAAATATCTCGTCAAGACACGTCCAAATCAATTCCTCGGCTGATCTCTCCTCTGATCATTCCCCCGTGATAGTAACAGTCAGTTCAACTATCATCGAGAATACACCTAATGGCTCCATTCATAACCAACACACCAACTGGCAGCTCTTTAGAGAAGTCTTTACCCACACAACTTCAGCCTCAACCTCACTAAAAACCAATGATGAAATCAAAGCAGCCACGGAATACCTAAATGCGAGCATAATAAACGCTATCCGCGTCTCCACACCGGCAAAAACGTCCACCAGCAACCACGAATACCCCCAGTACATACTAAAAAAAATAGCAGAAAAACGTAGACTAAGAAGGATATGGCAGACCCATAGAACACCGGAGGACAAACGCAAACTAAACAACGCAACTACAAAACTATCCAAAACCATAAAGAACTACAATAATGACCGTTTTCACAAATACCTCGCCAGCCTGTCCCCCACAGCCGACTCAAACTACTCACTATGGAAAGCCTCCAGGAAACTCACGCGCCCCCCACAAATAATACCTCCAATCCGCCGCCCGCAGGGTGGATGGGCGCGTAGCCCTATAGAAAAAGCCAACCTATTTGCCAAACATTTGACTGAAGTATTCCAACCCCATTCCTCTATAGCCGCAGCGGACGTCACCGAATACCTGCACACACACTCCCTTCCAAATGTCCCCTCCTATTCAACCCTTCACTTCTGCAGAGATCATAGAAGCAATCAGTCGCCTAAACCCCAAGAAAGCAGCAGGTCACGACCAAATAGGAAATAAAGCAATCAAGGAACTTCCCATAAAAGGGATTGCACTCATCGCATCAATCTTTAACGCCATCCTCCGCCTTGAACACTTTCCTAAGGCGTGGAAAATCTCACTAATCACCCTCATCCCCAAACCCGGTAAACCAACATATGAAACCAGCTCCTATCGCCCAATCAGTCTCTTACCTACCCTGTCTAAACTATTCGAGAGGATGCTCACGAATCGTCTCCTTCCACTCCTAGAAGAATTGAAGACTCTCCCAGATCACCAATTCGGCTTCCGAAAACAACACTCAACAGTAGAGCAAATCCACCGCATAACCCACATGATCAGCCAAACCCTTGAAAAGAAAAAATACTGCTCAGCCGTATTCCTAGACATCCAACAGGTATTCGATAAAGTATGGCATGAAGGGCTACTCTACAAGCTTAAAAAAATCCTACTCCACCCATACTACTCCATCTTAAAATCCTACCTAACCAACAGACAATTCATAGTTAAATGTCTAGGCGCCACTTCCGCAACATTCCCAATAAAATCCGGCATACCGCAAGGTAGTGTCCTCGGACCCCTACTATTCTCCATCTACACTGCCGACTTACCCATATCAAACGAGGTAACAATAGCAACATTTGCCGACGACACAGCACTACTAGCTACCCACGCAGACCCGGCAATTGCGTCATCCACTCTCCAGCGAAGTCTCGACTCCATGGAAAAGTGGTTCCAAAAATGGGGTTTTAAAATAAACGAAAAAAAATCCTCCCATGTAACCTTCACGCTCCGAAAACAAACCTGCCCCCAGGTCACCATTAACAACACAATAATCCCAAGCAAGGACTCCGTAAGATACCTGGGCATGACCCTGGACAGGAGGCTAACTTGGGAAAAACATATCTCCGAAAAAACAAAGCAACTAAAGGAAAAACTAAGAAAATTCTATTGGCTCACGGGCCGACGCTCCAAACTAAACATACAGAACAAAATAACCCTCTACAAGGCCGTAATAAAACCTGTCTGGACCTACGGAATCCAACTATGGGGAACAGCAAGTAACTCCAACATTGAAATACTCCAACGCTTCCAATCGAAAACGCTAAGATCCCTATTAAATGCACCCTGGTATGTTACCAACGAAACAATCCACCGAGACCTCAAGATACCTACAGTCAAAGATGAAATACACAAGTCCAGAAGCAGATATAGCACAAGAGTCAACAACCACCACAACCCACTAGTCACCCAACTACTGGACACGACGGACCAGATCCGCAGACTAAAAAGAAAATACCCACTAGATTAAACCATTAGTCCTACTAGAATCAACAATATAAAACTATTATAATCCATGTCATTGTATCACGCCAAATTAAGTTACTGAAAATTCTCAACGAGAATTGATTGTAAATATTCTAATAAATAAAAAAAAAAAAAAAAAAAAGTTTTCTATTCCAGTATGTATTCGTCGAATCTCAACACTTCATAATGTTTTATTGCTTACAACGATCGATGGGTAACACCCGTGAAGTTCTCGTACATCCCGCTCACGGGTCGCATTGTACACCCTCACGCCTATAATGCGGAGGTGGTCACTTGCAGAAGGAGAATTACTACTCATATTATATAGCCCCTACGAATTCGGAAATATTTAGATAACCAGCCCGGCGCGTCTTATTTCCATCAACGTGTCTCGTCCGAAATGTCATCAAATATTTTTCTCGGACGATTCGTTACTGTTTATTCAGACATACGTACTTACTCAAATTCACTTTCAAACTAGAAAGTCAGAAACATTTCATAGTAAACACGTTCAGTTTACATATTACAATCCACTTAAAATAAATCTAATAGCTTTTTGGACTGAAAAATAATCTTCGTCAGTTTTCCCTTCTTGAGACAAATAATCTTACCTGCTACATCCTTTTGAGCCTAGGGTCTCAAACATTTGATGAATCTCTCGAATCTAGCATAATTTAAAAATGAATTGATTCCAGAAAAGAAATTTTCCTTTGTTTACATTCAATATTTTACTTTCGTCATTAATTTATTATTAATCATAACCATTGCCTCTATATAAAAATTATAACGAACATTATGAAAAACATAATTGTTGTAGTATTATTAAATAACTAAAGACTTTTAAGAATTGTTATTGTAATTATGCACTTATTCCTGTCTGTATTATTCAATCCCAATAATTTTTACATTTTTAATATATATATTAATGATAAATGTTATATTCTTATGCACTTGTATCTATTTTATTCATGATCTTATCTATCTATTTACTTATATTTTTTCTATTATAAACATGTTTTATCAGTATTAATGGACCTATAAAAGATTAAATCATGTATAATTTTTGATGTCATTTTTTAAAACTACAATTACAAAATCAATTAGTTTTGCGTTCTATGCAAATAATAAAATAATAATAAGAATAGAAGAAATACCCGACATCAATGCTATACGATTACTGAAAATTGCAGAAATTATGTTTTACGGAGACGTCTTTTTAGTTGTTAAGTAGCTTTTTCTGCAAAAACTAATAAATATTCGGAGATGAAGTTTTTGACACTTTTAAGAATGACAAAAACTACATTTTTACAAAGTTTCAACTTTATATACTAAATTTTACATGAATAATTGAGAATTGAAAATAGTGCGATTTTAGATGCTTTTTGATCATTTCCAGCCTAGTGAATTAACCAATCTTATTGTATGATGCATCATTTGATAAATATTTTTAACATCTATAATTTTTATTCTAAATTTTTTTGCGATTCGATTATTAGGTTCGTTGTGATATGAAAAAACCTGTTTCAAATAACTTGGGAAATTGTTTACAAAATCCGCGAAGGAAATCTTGAATAGCAAACATGTAGGATTTGTTTCAAAACATGATTTCTATGAGTTCACGCAAGAAAATTTCAGATTCCGTTTAATGTTGAGTAAAAAGCTAATTTGATCAGACTAAATAGGGAAGAACGAAACATGTTCATTGGTCATAAAGCATGATTTACGAGATAATTCTAGAGGAATTAGAGCGCAACAACAATCCGCATATTTATTTTTTTCTATACACATAACAGTTGTCCACGGTGTTTATGCAGGGTTAATAGATCGTGCATATTTCACCGGACATTACTGAAAGTGTAAACAGATCATGGCAACATGCACACGTTCGTCAAATAAATGGCATCATGTTTGAGATAATGTCGCTTTGATTGATCGAGGCAAGTACACTTCCATACCGGTTGTTTCACTGAGTTTAGAAAATACCAATCCTTGTAAATTCAGTATATACATTCACCATATAGTGTAACTCCACTTACTTCAACGAAATTTTAGTTAGTGACCGATCAAATGAAGTCCTGTTAAGGTTGAATTTACTTGTCTGAACGTGAATTTCTTTTATTTGAATGAAAGATCATAGATGATAAAAAGAATCAGTGAAAAATTGAGTTTTCTAAAACCAAATTCTATGCAGTGACTGCAAAATATATTGTCACGTACTCTCATTTTTCAACGAAACGACTTTTTCTTTATCAGATTCTATATTTTATTTCATAGCATCAAATTTTTGCAGTTTATGAAAGTGCTATTAAATGATACGAAATTTAATATACTTGAATTTAACTAAATGGTATCTAAATGCTATAATAAATACAATGGCATGTTAATATTTTTTGTGACTACTGTAGGTTTGTGAGAGAAAATTCCTAGAGCTTTAAGATTGAACTAGATTGAAAGATCTGAACATCTTAAAATTAAATAATACATCTCTGAAATCTTGAAAAAACAGAATCGTAACTAATATTGTGACAATCAATATCTTTAAAATATTCAAGAGAGTAATAAACATGTATTTAATCTCAAATTAATAAAAAGTGAGCTTTAATAATATGGAATTGATTAAATAAATGGAATAATATGGAATTGGACAGTATCCTGAATTTTAAAATTTCTCTGCTATAATACAAACACGATACAATCATTTTTACTGTTCCCTACAAATGAAAGTGGAGTGTAAAATATAGCGATTTCGCAGACCAAACAATGTATGTTCTTTGATCAATCTATTTTACATAATAATATTCGTTTATTGACTTTAGGTTTCGTATCTTTATTATAGTTTTTTTTATGAAGTGTTTATGGGCCTATGTTTATATAAGGTCTCTTCTCATTTCTAACCATAGAACATATTGATGAAGTTTGTCTTTTTTAACTTGGCATACCCTACATACAAAAAAGATAAAATTTATTTTTACTATATAGTTTCATGAATTCTTTATTAATTTGATATTCTAGTATCCCGAATTATGGAACATTTTTTCATATTTGTGATTATTATTTAAATCACATTTTTATACCAGCTTTTAGGATTGTCCCATTCTTTATAATTAATTCCTTTATTTCTTTTTATGTATGGAATAAAGATCTTCTGTTATAAAAATTACAAACAAACTCTTTCCGTGGATAATATCGTTGTGAAATGTACGATATTCGAGTTAATTTACCATGCACATTTTATTTTAATAATAGACTAGTATCAAAAATGTTTCCTTAGTATTAGGCAGAATTAAATTAATAAAAATTTTGAATCTGACAACCGTTACAATTTTATTCGAACTGAATCAAATATTGTTTTCGTAATTTATTGGCAATACAATACGAATATGTGCACACAAATATAAACAAATATGGGATAAGTGTTTTACATATTCGTTAAAGGAAATTGTTTGATGAAAATCAACATAATTTCAAAAGAGAATACAAATAAACTACAGAAACTGAAAAATGCGTTATCAGGTAAATTATCGCTGACAATAAAATTTTTGACAAGTATTCTTTAATATTTGGTATTTCTATTATGTAACTCTCAATTTATTTAAGATATATGAAATGATTTATCTTAGATAAATGCATATTTTTCTATTTTTTTAAATTTCAGGCGAACATCATAAAATAGACAATTTTACTTCGTCACTCAATATTTAATCAAACTTTTTCATTAAGGATGCAAAAAATATTCAAAATTATCTCTCTTTAAGAAAAATTAATTGTATTTAGTATATGGATTTTTAAAAGTATTTTTATATCATGGTTATATGTATACAGTTTTAAAGAATTATGTATTTAATATTTTTTTGATCAAATTTACTTTTTGTAAATGTAATTTTACATATTTATATATATGCATAATAGTATACATAATAGTATTATGTACGTGTTATAAGTATGATTCTAAAGTACCGAAAATCTGTATCCGTATACATATCCGTATCTTGGCAAAACAATGTGTAAGTTACATTGTTTATATTTTTTGAACATGTTGTGTTTACACAACTTTTATGTATTATTTCACTGCTTGGTTATTTCAATCCATTAAAAATTAAATAAAGATATTCTGACCGCGAAAACAAGTATTATCAACATTTTCTTGAAATGTCATTTACCCTCAGACAATCTATAAGATCTACTAAAGGATATAAATGAATCATTCCCAGTGGGAAATTTTACAACTCTTGAAACATCATCGCGATCTTCCCTGATGACATATCTACGTCGAAGTCTGTGTACGAAAAAAAATTCATGCATGTGTTTCTGACTTTCCGTATTAACTATTTTTTTATGGAATGCATTTTATTGAACCTATAAATAATTTAATAGTAGTTTTCGTAACAATTCACACAGAAAATTCTCAATAAGAAAACTTTAATTTGCCTTCATTTAAACAAAAAAGGAATAAATAAAATAAAATATTTTTTGTTGTAATAAAAGATTATTATATATACATATTTATCTTAATATAATAAAAATTTAAAATTTTAATATAAACACTTACTTTTATATTTTCATGCTACGTGAAGATTATCTATTTTTTATATCGACATATTTTAAGCTTTTTATTTATTAAGAATTATATATTGTTAAGTAAGAATAAAAGAGTTCATTAGACAATCATTGGAAAAGCAATAACAAGAGCTGTAGTATAGTTAGCAAGCATTCAATACTCCCGATCAGCAGGAGGTGGGTAATTGATTCAGACCCGTGTTCTTAATTGATTAAAATCTTCCCTGCCACCTGCAGGTGTTCGTGATATACGAATCGTTATATAAAAGCTATATATGTAACGAATCTCACATTTAGATGAAGAAGCAAACAGTTAAACAATCAATTAACAAACGTACATAAAGTTAAACATATTCTATGAAATTTTGATATGAACGTTTGTGATTTCAATCATTTTGACATTTTTCCTAAATGGCTATAACGTACCTAAGTAAGTAATGGAAGATTTACATTTGAAGAATACAGATACAAGAAGAATGTGACAAGTCTATTTAATTTCTTAATTTCGAACGACCTGTTCAGTTCATGAATATAAACTTTCTCAAGTAGGTTATACATCTATGAAATTTTTCAAAAGATCAAGTAAAGAGTTTTTTCTTGAACATTCGATAGACTGTACAATTGTATACAGTTACTCACTTTAATATTCGAACACATTTTAAAACAGATACGGCTCAGCAACTTGATTTTTTTAGAAGTTAGTAAGATTTAGTTTATTAGATAACGTAGAAAATTTTGAAAAAATTGCAATTGATTGAAATCGCGAAGAAATAAAAAAATATGTTTTGATACTGCGTTCGAAAAATATGTAGATTTATGTCAATCATACTAAAAAATTTTATCGAAACCGCTTGTTGCAGAAACAAGTAACAGGCACCAGAAGATATGAAATGGTATTAGATTTATTACAGTTATAGGCCAAAAGTTGTGACAAACTGCGACTTTTGCTATTTTTAACTGCACGTAGTTCATGGCAAAGTTAGTTAACTAGGCATGTACATAAATCGATACACCGGCAAATTGAAATTCAATCATTTTTCAAGTAACAAATATATCTATACTAATTCTTATGAAAAGCGCTATAAAGTAAAATGATGGAAAGCTCAATATTGTATATTACAACATATTTCATTGTTTGACATAGTTACTGTGGTTTGAGTAGTAAAACATTGCAGAGGTACATTTTACGCATTTTACACAAGTTTTTAACATTTACCATTGAATAATTTAGTTATCATTGTATGGTTATAAATTGAATAATATGTATGTTCAAATGTAAAATAATGTGAGGCAACATGAGTATTATGATGAAGTCTAAGAGCGATGTTAGAAAATACAGTGACAAAATGATCCAAAATAAAAATAATAATTGATTCAATGCAAGTGCTGGATAATAAAGCGATGTAATGGAAAATGTAGAAAATAGTATAAAAAATATTCATAATGTAACAGTGAAACATTTAAATATTTATTACAAGTTTTAAAAAAATGAAATATTTAATTTTATAAACTATTAAGTTTTTCTGATTTTACCTTACATCTAGTTATATAATGACTCCAAAATTGAATTTATCCAAAAATAACATGAAAAGGAAAGAACGTAATTACATTTTGCAAGTGTATCAATCTAGAGATTGAGATATCTATTTCTCTTTCTTCAATATTGTCGGGTAGCAATAAACCGTAGGGTCTTGCTGTTTCACCAAGTAGTAATTCTAACGGACACGATTTAGTCACACGATTGATGGTGAGTCTTGCCATGACCGCCCGGTCGTTTCTACTGTTGTAAACATATTTTTCAGCGTACCCATGATACGTTCTACCTGCCCATTAGCTCTACTAGCACCGGTTACTATTAAGTGGAGCTTAATTTGTTTAGCTGGATAGTAATCCTGAAATTCTTTAATCAACGAACACTCCGCTTCAGAATCGAAGTAAAATGGAAACGACTCACTCGACTAGATGACTTAATCTACCAGTTGAAGCTGCGACTACGCAAAAGTCGACTCGACGCTCGTTATTGAAATTATAGTTTCCTTCGGGGCGCTGTCTTGTAAAGGATTTTCCTCTATAATCAGATTGACAACTGACACCATGCAGCTGAGTCGGAGCCCGCGATTTCAGGGTTAAAATGCTGTAGCGATAAATTTTTAGGTTTCGCACTCGGTTTTTGCACTAGCGTCTGAATTAACTGGCGCATGATAGTTATATGCTCTTGCATTGTTATAACCGGCACTGATCCCACTTCTGATGTCGGGTTAAGCGTTAGATTCGTGGGCGTATAACAAATCTTCATTCGGACTAGCCATCATTATTGTACAATAGAGATTATATTTACGCATATAAATATTGATTTTTACAAAGTTTGACAAATAACCGTGGTGATTAAACACTCGAGATGTTAGTGATAATGTTCTTAGGTTCAATAACAAATCCACGGTCAACGGGGTAACTCTTGGTTAAACGTAGAATATATTTTGAAGCGCAAGGTAACGTTTGCTGTGACGCTCGGTATAATAATGGACGTAAAGACGACGTGTAAAATTTTCCAAGGCGATCGCAAGAATAATAGACTGATGGGAATTTTCCCCTCCTTACGATAGCGTTTATTCGTTGCATATTGCCCGGGGATATCAACAAAATTCCAGCCGCCGTTGCTAGGCAGACCCGCGTACAGCTAACATTGCTCCTGCCCTAGGTTTGATTGTTAATACAACGTGTGTGCCACAATACTGGCACTTCTCTGTTAGGTAAAAATGTTCATTCCATGACCGTGGCTACGTTCGGCGACTAGTTGTGTCACCTCGACCCCAAGCCCGTCACAAATCTCGGGCAAACATTGAATCATAACAACTATTTCTAAGTCTTATCATTTAAGTACAGCTATAATAAATAGTCTAGACTAAAGTATTGGGGATCTTCCCAAAAATTCCAAAAGAAAGGCCCCGATGTTCCCTGATCTCCGACATATATATACATGAACATACAACAACACGCAACAATACATAAAATCATTAAATTTTTGGTTTCAGTCAAATATTAGCAACCAAACATATGCGTAATGTTATGGTAGAATTTCTTCGTCAGTATAATATTAATTATTTATATTAATATTATTACCCATTATTATGGCCCATTATTTTCTAAGGAATTTTCTTTATATTATTATTTTCCGAGATATTCATGTCAAGTTTCTTTTCTTAAACGGAAATTTATTCTCTTCAAATTATTTGATAGTGTTTCTGAAGACGAATTCATTAACTTTTCGAGTGTAGGGTCGATTTCAATTTGCTTAAATTTATTGATTTTTAGAGAAGAGACTTTTTTGGGAAGCACGGATGGCTGCTTTGTTATGTTAAACATTGCCTTCTGCAACACATATAAAGGATCTGTATCAAAAACTGTAGCAGTTTTGAGTAGCTCAGCTTAAATTGATTTTGGCTGAGACCATACGAGCGTTGGAACGATGCGCTTGTCACGTAAACTTGAGACTTAGATTATAAAGAAAGAAGGTTGAACCGTAACCCTATAACCCTTAACTTTCCTTTTCTCAAACTATAAATTTTGTGATTACAATGATTTTACAGAGGTAGAATTATACTGCATCAGAGAAAGGTGGAACAAGAACTGCTCCAGCTGGCTGAAGTCTCGGCTTATATGCATTTTGGTTTGGGGATGTTGTGGGGCTCGGTGCAGGTTATGATATGCAAAAGAGTCTGAAGGTCGGGGGTCGATGTCTTATCTCTGGTGTAGATTAACGATGTGGTGGATGTCACACGCTGTGCGTCAAGCGTAGAAGAAATAGGCGTTGTAGAAATAGGTACATCGTTGTATATGAGAGTACACAGACGAACGTCATGCGATACTGTCAACGCTGAGTTAGAGTCAGCATAATAACCGTGTATGTAAAAATTCGAACAGTTTGTAATATTCTGTGATCATAGGTGATTATAATACGCTATGCTTCTTTAGTTTTTCTTCGAATAATCAAAATTAAGGGCTTTTTTTAAGAGCTTCCCTATTTAGCGATATGGGATAAATGATAGACTTTTCTATTTGGTGGTACGCAGTAACAGTATTCCATAGTAAATTTGATGGAATGACCGTATTGTATTTTCATATTTGGTAATAAGGAATTACGATACTCATTCCACACATGCATTTCGTATTGCACTTTAATATTTGATAGATTTATAACTTTATATTACAACATAATGAAGTATACGATGTTTATTGAAAGTGATTTAAATAAGAATAGGCAAGATTTCATTTTTTTCACAATGAGTTGACGAAGACAAGCATTGTTCCATTTTTAGCGGTATGGAACAAATAAGCTCTGTAGGATTTTTCACTATATTATGTTATTTCATCCCTCAAAGTCTCAAATAGTGTTTATTTTGTTTAGAAATGTGAGAAAATAATGAAGATATCAGCTTCGCAAATGGAAAAATTCAATAAAAAAGAGGCCGCCTAGTAAGAAGATTCGTTATAGATTTTATATGTCTCATACCGCACACATTAACAACTTTATTTACATGTATAAAATCGACGGTAACAACAAAAATTGTATTATAGTGTCGAAAATCCAAATTCCAGTTTATTTGCATCTTGTAGAATTGTTTGGAGCTTATGGATATTCAGGTACAATGCAGCAACATTTTACAACAAAAATTAACAATGTTGTAGAACTGTGAACGAAGTAATTTTGAACATTGAAAGAAACTTTCTGTGGATGCTCGTTTCACACGCAGAATCAACGACGAGTAATGTGATAACAATGTGAAAGTGATAACAATAAATAGTTTAATATGTATCTGACACAAGTAAGATTTAATAATTTTACATAGATTTGGGTATTCGTAATTAAATGAATTGATGCTTGCTGAATTCTATCTGATGACAATTCGATTTGAGTATCGCTCCCTCCCTTCCATGAGCACGTGATGCCCTTTCTCCTGGTACGGTTAGCACGCTGTCTAATATTCGTCCAGATCCCCAGACTTCAGTAACTTGTACCGTTATATGTATCTTCCCATTACTCTCCGGAAATCCTAAGTTTGTAACTCGCCATTGTTTATCGAGATTATAGAGATTGATTTGATCATGGAAATTGATTATCGCGTGCGAAATAGATTAGAATTTTAGAGTGTGCTGTTTATGATTTCCCCTTCCTTAAAGGATTGAAAATCCATCTCAAAAATAACTGTCTTAACGATCATGCTACGAGTTTTACCGACAAAGACTTCACGTTGTTCTTTTGTGTGTCTTTCGAATACAACAGATGTAATTCAGTGAGATTTAGTTATTTGGTAGGAAATGATATGTATCGTCTCAATTATGTATCTCATACATGTAGGAATGTAGTATAGTGTAGTATCGTGGACAGATTCCCTGGGAGATATCAGGTGTGTGTTGTCAGCGTTGTCGAGGAGTGTTGTCAAAGTTGTCAAGGAGTGTTGTCAGCGTATTAAAAGAGAACGATTGTAACGAGACTAGTGAGTGACGAATTGTGACTGCGTAAACATAGATTGACGGAGCATCAAACAATATTGTAACAATCATACCGTTACCAAACCTACTAGCATTATATCATTTTTTACATACATATATAATTACATTGAAATTGATAAAATTACAAAAGATTAAGAAAAATTTAAGGAAATAATAACAAATAATAAAAATTAAGGAAAAGATTACAAAATCATGTACTATTCAGTAATAAATATTTAGTACAGCTATGAAATTTTCAGAGAACCGATTATGCATTTTTATCTTACCGATAGCGGTGTACGTATAAAAGTACGGTACAGGAAAAGGAAAATTCAAATTGAAAATGTCTCACGAATTAATATTGTACCTCGACACTTTTCGACGCAGAATGTTCTAAAGAATTCTCATATATAAAGTGTTCGGTTACAGGCGTCACAAAATTTAAAGGATGATTCTTGAAGCTAAAATAAGATGCAAATCAAGAATAAAAAAATTGCATTTTCGATTTCCTTTTTTAATTATTGATAATTATAAATTAACCGAAATATCAACACGAACGAAAGCAATTCAGCCTAAGCACAAGGATCCTCAAATCGAACATCACATGGGCAACAGTTTAGATGGTATCAGCTGAAAAGTGAGGTGTAGTTGTATGATCGTGGAAAGATTCTGACAAGGAACACAAATTTAATAAATACAATATGAGCAGACGAAAGATTGCCAAAGAATTGCGAAACAAGTATAATTGGTCCACTATTTCAAAAGGAAATAAAGATAATATAATGAACTATAGAAAGAACCCTACAAGAAATAGGACTAAATTAGAATAGAGGAAGTTCTGCCCGAGCAGCCGAACTAAACGAACGTGTGAAACAGTGCTTCAGTGAAAGTGCGTCAATCGGTGAAAATAGAGTGACTAACGACAACGCCCATCGTCAAATGGTGGAAAATGCAACAGCAAATTCCACCAATAAAAATAACAATCAAAGATGAAACATATTATTTCATAAACAGAGCTACAAATACAACAAATCTAAGACAATCACTAAATGAAGATCAGGAGTGCTCAGCTATAAATGAAATGGAAATGGAAGCATCACAAAATAATGAGGAGAATAAAATCAACAGCGAACTAACCCACCAGGATGAAAACTGGAAGATGGTAACTTCCAACAAAAAACGTAAAATAACTCCAGGCACAAGTGCCGCAGGAAAACTAGATACAGAAAAGCAGCGATGGCTGCAAGAATTACCATTAACACTAGGTTTACGGGCGTTTCGTATATACCTATCTCTACGGGACCCGTCAAATTGACGGGTAAACGAAAATACGCAGTTTTCATTAAAAAATCGATTTATTAAAATTAAGTCTGAAAGGAACAATATTAGGCTTCACATTTAAATAAATTATTAATAAATAAAACGTCTTTTTTTAAAATTATCACTAAAAAAAATAACAATAACATTAACACGACCCGCCAATTTGTCGGATTTTGAACTTCGAAATGAAATATCTCAAAAACCATAGCATTAATTTTAACCATTTTGCATCGTAAATTAATCATTTCATCTAAAGAATTTATGCACAAAATTATTTTTTCCTAGGCTTTCTAATTTTTGAAATCTGTTTGTAGTATATCTATCTCTACGAGACTCATCAAATTGACGGCTTAGCTGATTTCATAAACAATTCGTTTTTCAAAGATAATGTGCAAAAGTTTCAGTTATCGTAGACATTTCCCATTATTGTCTTCACTTATTGTAAGTATTTACAATAGGATAATTGAATCTGGGCACAATATTTTCTTATTTTGAACAATCCCCCTTTTCTAGCAATCATGAGTAAATTCAAGAGATATAATAAGATATTGGACAAAATATCAGCATCAATGAAGATTGTTCTGAGGATACCTCCGAAGAAGATCAGTATGAATTAGGCCAAAGCGAAGCTGACAGTGAAAGCTTTGAATACATTGAAAGTGGAGAGATAAAAGGATCTTCGGATAGTGAAGAGGAACACTTCTTGAAAGTGTGTCGTAACAAGAAAAGGATGCGTATTCTTTTTAGTTCTGACTCCGAGGATGAAAGGACGAACATTCCAAGCATATCCCAAAATGTAATAGGTGAAATTGAAATTGCAATCGACGGGACATAGTGCATAAAACTGAAAGCAGGCGAATCTAGGGATAGGACGCCCGTTCGTATGATATTCAAGGATATCGCAGGGCCTACTGGCTATGCTAAGAGCCGACATAAATATTATGTCGGGTTATGTAACTAGTGCTTTCGAATTAATAATTGACAGACACATAATGGAACACGGAAACGATTGCACTGAAACCGAGGCGCATCGAGTTTTGAAAAAGAACTGGACAATCACAGTTGCTGAGTTGCGTAGTTTTCTAGGAATTCTATATACCCGGGGCGCATATGAAGCGAGATCATTGAAAGCCTCCGAAAGATTACAAACAGATAAATTTGCGCTGATATCCGAAATATGGAACAGATTTATAAGTAATAGCCAGGCCTGTTACAAGCCATATGAAAATATCTCAATAGATGAACAATTATTTCCAACGAAAGCCTGATGCAGGTTTACGCAATATATACCGAATAAGCCTCATAAATTTGGCATTAAGTTTTGGTTAGCAGTTGACGTCCAAACAAAATATATTTTGAATGGTTTCCCTTATATGGGGAAAGATGAAACTCGATGCTCAAGAGAAAAAAGGACAAGATGACATTGTTTTCCTCAAATTTATATAAATCAGAAAACTGCACACTTGCTGTGTATAAAAGTAAATCTAAAGTAAAAGTCCTCCTTCTAAGCACCAAACATACAGGTGTACGAATAGAAGATAATTATAAACGTGTTCCAGGAACCATTGCTTTTTACAATAAAACAAAGTATGGTGTTGACCAAATGGCACGCAAATATAGCGTGAAAGCAAGGAGTTTCCGATGGCCCCTTCAAGTCTTTTTCAATATTTTGGATTTGGCAGCGATAAACGCGTGGATACTATATAAAGAGTGTACCAGATCGAAAATATCCAGAAAGGAATTCATATTTTGTTTAGCCGAGGAATTAACTGAAGAAAACAAGGACAACATTTGCCAAAGATCAGACGCTTCATTTCTGTCACCTTCAACGTCAGAAGTGCGAAAATGTTGCCAAGTGGATTATTGCAAAAAAAATAGAAGTAATAATTATTGTTTATATTGCAAAAAGATCGTATGCGGAAAATGCACAAACAATATTCAGTATATTTGCAAAAAATGTGCTCAATAGATATAATTAGCCTGTACTGTTAATGTTATTGTTATTTTTTTAGTGATAATTTTAAAAAAGGACTTTTTATTTATTAATAATTTATTTAAATGTGAAGCCTAATATTGTTCCTTTCAGACTTAATTTGAATAAATCGAGTTTTTAAAGAAAAATACGTATTTTCGTTTACCCGTCAATTTGACGGGTCCCGTAGAGATAGGTATACCACATACAGATTTCAAAAATTAGAAAGCCTAGGAAAAAATAATTTTGTGTATAAATTCTTTAGATGAAATGATTAATTTACGATGCAAAATGGTTAAAATTGGTGATATGGTTTTTGAGATATTTCAGTTCAAAGTCCGAAATCCGTCAAATTGACGGGTCCCGTAAACCTAGTGTTAAGAAACTCCTTCAGCTCACTAACGGAAGAAATAGACTCTGACCCGACAAGTGAAACCACAACTCATTCAACTCACATTGCAAAACCACCACCAATATTTGTTGAGGTCCAAATAATAGACCCGCTTATTAATCTACTAAACAATATAGTCGGGAAGAATAACTACACAATAAAACAAACAAAATTAGAACAAGTAAAAATTCAAACAAACGCCCCAGAAATTTATAGGAAAGTGATAAAAGTATTAAAGGAAAAAAATGCTATATACCACACGTATCAGCTCAAAGCGGAAAGGAACTACAAAATAGTTACAAGAGGTTTGCTTCCAAAAATCAACACAAAAAAATTAAGTGATGAATTAGCAACAATTGGCCATCAAACAAGAGCAATAAACAATATAACAAGATACGATACGAAGGAACCGCTACCATTATTCTTAATAGAACTTGAACCCAGAACCAATAACAAGGAAATTTATGAAATCAAAAAATTCTAAACACAATAGTAACAGTGGAACCACCACGCTACAAAAAAGATATACCACAATGCATGCGGTGCCAACAATACGACCACACAAAAAATTATTGTAACAGAAGCCCGGCATATGTTAAATGTGCAAAAAGTCATTTAACAATACACTGCCCATGCACAGGAAAAATAGAAGAAGTTAGATGCTGTAACTGTAACGGAAACCACCCAGCCAGCTATAAAGGGAGTGAAGTCAGGAAACAATTACAACGTAAACTGTTTCCGCCGCTACGAAACAGGACATACAATAACTTACAAGCGCAACAGGATAGCACAAAATCTGAGACAACACCAAATTCACAGCACGCAATGAACATAAACCACGGTAACACCAACACCTTTGGTAGTCGAAACTACGCGCAAGTAATCAGCCAATCGCCACCCTTAGACAACCAAAATCAGAACAATAATAGCAACGACACTACAGAAATCAAGAAACTTCTCAAACAATCCATCAAAAACACCGAAATGCTAACTAAAATGATAAGCGAACAAAACGCAGTTCTCAGGCAGCAAACGCAACAAATCACAGTCATGCCACAACTGCTTACAAACATGCTAAGCAAAAAATAAAAACGGACACGTTGAAAATAGCAGCCTGGAACTTAAACGGCTTACAACAACGGGCCCTTGAAACTAAAACATGCCTTTATAACAACAATATAGACATACTACTTATCTCAGAAACACACTTCACTCCAAAAAGCTACATGAAAATACCATACTACACCATATATGATACCAAATAACTCTCAAGAAAAACGCACGGAGGGGCCGCAGTGATAGTAAGAAACGATATCAAACACCATTTACACAGCCAAGTTAATAAGGAATATACCCAAGTAACCACCGTTACAGTTCAAACTAGCAACAACCACTTCCAGTTGTCAGCAGTATATGTATCACCGCGACACAAAATAACATCACAAATGTGGGAGGAGTACTTCCAACACTTAGGGGACAAGTACATCGCAGCGGAGACTACAACTCAAAACACACGCTATAGGGATCAAGAATTATTACACCTCGAGGCAGAACTCTGGAAAAATACGTTAGAAATAATAACCTCAATATACTAACCACAGGAAGACCGACATACTGGCCGACTGACCTGAACAAAAAACCTGATCTACTGGACTTTGCAGCTACAAGGGGACTAAACACAAACAAACTAAAAATAACATCCAACCTCGAGCTCAGCTCCGATCATACACCCATAATAATTGAATACAGAAACAAACCAATACTTTATAGCAAACAAGAAACACTATGCAATAAAACCACCAAATGGCAAACTTTCAAAGAAATAATTGAAAGCAAAATAAACTGCAACATCCCGTTGAAAATTCTTGAACACATAGAACAGGCAGTAGCAACATTGACAGCAACTATTCGAGAAGCAGCAAGGACAACCACTACACCCAAATCAACCAGCAGACAAACAATAACAATCCCGCAAGAAATACTCGACAAAATTAGAGAAAAAAGAAAAGCGATAGCAAAATGGCAAAAACACAGAACTCGAGAAAACAAAAAACACCTAAACAAACTTGCAAAGGAAATGAAAAACAAAACGAAAGAGCACAACAATAACGAATTCGCAAAGTTCGTAGGAACACTCTCTACACACGAGAACTCCAACTACTCCCTATAGAAAGCCACGAAAAAAAATAAAGAAGCCAATAAAACCAGACCCATCAATCAGAAAAGCGGATAACACATGGGCAAGAAGCAACGAAGAACAAGCGGAAGAATTCTCCAATCACCTTTGCAACACATTTACACCACACAATATCAACAACAGCAACCTCAAATGTCATACGGATGAGGATGCGCAAACCACTAGTACCTCAACTGACAAGGAATACACCATACCTAAAACAACAGCACTAGAAATTAAAAGCATAATCGATAAAACAAAAAACAACAAAGCACCAGGAATCGACCTGATCAATGGCAAAATCTTGAAAAACCTTCCGCTAAAAGCGATAAGACTAATGACAATAATATTCAATGCAATTCTAAGAATTCAATACGTCCCCAAACCATGGAAATTAGCACAGATCAAAATGTTACATAAACCAGGTAAAGACCCGCACCAAACTGCATCTTACAGACCAATATCACTGCTTCCAGTATTTTCCAAAATACTGGAAAAAATAATATATTGCCGGATAAAAACAATAATAGAGACAAAAAAACTAATACCGGATCACCAATTTGGTTTCAGAAACAAACACTCCACGATAGAGCAAATGCACAGGCTTATAAACGAAATAATACTAGCACTAGAAAACAAGGAATACTGCACAGCCCTCTTTATAGACATAGAGAAAGCATTCGATAAAATTTACCATGAAAGTCTATTACAAACAATTAGGAAACAATTCCCGGAGCAAATACACCAATTAATAAAATCCTACCTAAGCAGCAGAACCTTCGTAATAAAAATCAAGGACACATATTCTGAAGTTAAAGACATCAAGGCAGGGGTGCAACAAGGAAGCGTCCTAGCCCAATACTATACACATTATACACGGCGAACATACCAACAACTACCAATAGCACAGTACTGACATTCGCGGACGATACAGCTATACTAGTCAGGCATACGAACTCAGAAAAGGCAGTCAAATTACTACAAGAACATATCACAAAAATAGAAAAGTGGCTACAAGAAAAACAAATAAAAGCAAACCCCAATAAATGCAACCATATTACATTCGCACTGCGAAAACAGATACCATCAGACAAAGTACAGACCGCAAGGAGACAAATGCTTTGGCTAACAAGTCGAAAATTCAAATTAAGCATAGAAAATAAATTAAAAATATACAAAACGATCATAGAACCAATCTGAACGTACGGAATACCACTATGGGGGACAGCAGCAATGTGCCATATAAACAAAATACAGATAATGCAAGCTAAAATTCTTAGAACTGAGGTGCTATGGTCCGTGATGATCGTCCGTAATCGCTGGTCCTCGTCCGGAGTAATTGTCGCTAGGAGCTGTAGATGTTGTTGCTGGGGTACTGCTGATTTTCCTTCTAATTTAGTTGTGTAGAAGAAAAATCGGACTCCGGGATTCGAACCCGGGTTCCGAACATTCGTAACCTAGAGCGCTAACCACTTTTTTTTGTTTATATTTATTAGTTTTTGTGTATTACATATTTGTATTTTCCATTATAAACGATGAATTCGGTTGTGAGGTGGTTCAGGCAAAAGTACCGATACGCGACGGCACGACATAGCCATGCAATATTACATTTTTTTTTAGGTTTACACTTGTAACTTAAATTTAAGTCGCTGTAGAGCGGTGCTTATGTACGATATTGTTTTTTTTTTCTTTCCATTTTTGTCTTGAAAACTTGGTCGCAAAAACATTACAGTTCGTTAGTCTATTTGGGAAGGGATGAGAGAGGGTGGACTGGGAGGGGAAGGCAGTGGTGTCCTGTGGAATTATTACAATATTTATTTACACATTTACAGTATTTACATATTTACAATTTTATACGGTGATAGATTTGACATGCCGTTCTGTGGCTCTTTATCTTATTGTTTTTATTATGGTTTCGGTATCCATCAATATTTTTTTATGTTTTTTCTATGCTTGTCTTCTGTGTCTTTTTTTGGGGGGGGGCATGTTGTATCTCCGCCTAGTGTCTGCAGTCCGTCCATCTAAGTTTTCCTCGCAGAATATTGATTTAATCCCTATCTTTCTTTTTATATGTATTTTTATAATATGCATCGTTTGGAAATAAGCAACCGAAGATTAAGCTATTTTCTTTTATCTTCGCAGCTTGCGCGAAGTGGTTTCTTGTTAGTTTTAAGATGTGACAATCGATGCGGTGGATGTTGACTAAGTCGTATATTTTTTTACTTTTTACGTATTTTTTGTATCCGCTGTGTTCTGATCTGTAAATACTCAGGCAAGCTCGGATGCATTTTCTTTCGAATATTCGAATTTTTTCCATTAGTGAAGCTGGTATGTTGCACCAGATTGGGCAGCCGTAAGTTATAATAGGTTTAATTAGCGTTTGATAGCACAGGATTTTTACTTTGTTATTGAGATGTCTGGAGTAGAACAATCTTTTCGTTTTCCAGAATGCTTTGCTGGCTTTGGAGAGTTGAATTTCGATGTGTTGCTTATAGTTTAGTTTATCATCTATATTTACTCCTAGATATTTTACGCAGTTTTTGTGTGGTATGAGATCCCCTTCGTTTGCTCTTTCTTTTAGTTGGAATTTTTTACAGTGTTCCCTTTCTATTGAGCCGATTTTACTTGTCTTGGGCCTAAATAGTATGGTTTCGCATTTACTTCCATTGATTTTTAGTTTCCATATGTAGTAGTAATCGCTAATTTTGTTAAAGAGTTCTTGCAGTTCTGTTCTTATCGTTTTGGTTTTGCGGCCTGTTACGTAGATGATTAGATCATCTGCGAAGGCTATGGAGCGTTTATGGGTGGATGTGTTGAGATTAAAGAGATTTAGTAAGTCGCTATTGTAGATACTGAAAAATAGCGGGGAATTTACTGTTCTTTGTTGCAGACCGTTTTCTATGGGGAATTCTTTGCTTGATGTGTGTGAACCGTCGGTCATTAAGAATGTTTTGTTTGTTATCATGTCCCAGACTATTTTAATTAGGTATTCTGGAAAGTTCTTTTTAATCATTTTATAAATAAACCCTGGGATCCAGACTGTGTCGAAAGCTCAGGCGCTAACCACTGCGCTGTCGTTGTCCGACACTAGTAAGTGTCGAGTGGTGATATTTGGCTTGTCGAGTGCCGCCACAGAATGATAGTAAACGCCCCATGGTACGTTACAAATGAGGACATACAGAGGGATCTGGGAATACCAACGGTCAAGGAAGCAATTAGCAGTTATGCGGAAAGAAACAAGGAAAGAATAGCAACACACCCAAACCGGCTAGCTGCGGAAACGATCAGCACCTCAAATATGGAAAGATGACCGAAAAGGAAACACCCAGCAGACCTCACAAAGGGTATAACCTAGCAAACGCGAGGATGGTACCCTGCTGGGGGTAACCACCATCATGTTAATGTAACTGCTAAAAAATTCTACCAAATGTCCAAATTGGACAAATTACTATTGCCTGAATAAATTATATTATATCGAATAACTATTGCTTGAATAAATTATATTATAAGTTTCAATTCATTAAATTATATTTTATGGAAAATCTTTTCTATTTCATTTACGACTACAGCTACAGACTACAGACTACATTTACATATGTATACAGTTTGAGGATAAATAAGCTCTCCATAATATCTTGGTAAATATTTTGTTAAAAAATTGTATCATAACCGGTTTCACTTCACAAATCAAATTAGTTGATTCCATATCTATTAGTTATTTATAAGTAATTTTGCTGTCATAATAATATAATACTAATACAGAATATCGTCATTATTTATTAACACATAATTATTAATTGTGATACTCTAATTAAATTACAGGATACTTTTGAGTGCTATTAGAGATACATTAGAATGGCGTTGATTATATTTCTTGAATATATTATTAGTATGGCAATTAATTGATTAATTATTAATATTAATAATTTCTATGAAGAACTAAAAAATTCGACCTAATGTCCAAATTGGACAAATTGTGAATATTAAGAAATAAATAAAAAAAAAAAAAAAATTTTGTGAGTCAATAAATTCTGGACAAAAGCAGGAAAGAAAAACTGTAGATTATGTAGTCGAGAGAAAGACACGATAGAGCGAACATTAATTTTGTAGACACAGCCACGTGGTAGCGCACCTTCAAGGATGAAAAATAAAAAAATAAGGTTATCTATTTGTAAAATCTAAAATCTAAAATATAGAATGGGGCGATAATCGTAGTATAACCGGATAGGGAGTTATTCTATGCTAAAAAATAAGAAAAACTTTGGCATAAATTTTTTTTATTTGAGGCTTTGTTTTCGAAAAAGTCAACTTTGAAGTTTTGATAAGTATAAGGTTTGATAAGTATATTTGGCTAATTTCGGACTGAACAAGAGTATGCAATCAACAGGTCTTTTAACTCCATTTTGAAAAAAAGTAAAAAATTGTAGAATAATATGTTTTCATAAGATGCTTTATTTTCGAGAAAAATAAACTTCAAAATGCATTACGCGTTTACTAGATTAGTTCATAACTGAATTTTATTTTGTTGAAAACAAATAATAACCATCTATGGATCTTTTACTTATACTTAGTCGATACTTAGCCAAGTTAAAGTATACTTGACAAATTTTCAAACTCGATTTTCTCGAAAATAAAGCATTATATAAAAAAATTTTATTCTAGACATCCACGTAAAATTGTCCCCGATTGTACTATTAGTATCGCCCCTTACTATATAGAATACAAAATATAAAATATGAAATATAAAATATGAAATGCAAAAAGTGTAAAGTATAAAATGTAAAATATAAATTAGAAATTATAAAACAAAAAATATTGAATTTAAAAAGTTTCCCTAATTAAAAAATATTGTAACACAAAATATTTCATCACTTTAACGTATTTAGATAATCTTCTAAAAGAGCGGAACATCTGCACGGAAGTTCTCGAAGTTTGGATGAGAGCAAATCAAAAATCCTGTGTAATTCGAGCTCATATGCAGGACGTGCAGATCCGTTTACAGGACCAAGTTGGGTTACGCTTCATTGTGGTGTACTCTTACAAAAAACGAACACCATGATGCAGTATAGTAATATACTCATACACATTGTCAGTACAAAAAAGGAGATTCATCCTACAGCCGCACTCTTGAAATTTTGAGAGGCTTCTTCCGTCCGCACGTGAACTGCTTAGTAAGAAAATGGAAGCCTTTCGTGACGACTAAACCGTCTTATAAATTATTTTTTATGCGATGCTTCTTGATCCAGAAAAATCGTTATATTTGAAATCGAAATGAAATCAGTATGTCCGTGATTTTCTCTTTCGGATCAAATAATGTAAAGTGAGACTGAAGGAAGTATTATGGATTTTTTTTATTTATTTCTTTTCATTCACAATTTGTCCAATTTGGACATTTGGTAGAATTTTTTAGCAGTTACATTAACATGATGGTGGTTACCCCCAGCAGGGTACCATCCTCGCGTTTGCTAGGTTATACCCTTTGTGAGGTCTGCTGGGTGTTTCCTTTTCGGTCATCTTTCCATATTTGAGGTGCTGATCGTTTCCGCAGCTAGCCGGTTTGGGTGTGTTGCTATTCTTTCCTTGTTTCTTTCCGCATAACTGCTAATTGCTTCCTTGACCGTTGGTATTCCCAGATCCCTCTGTATGTCCTCATTTGTAACGTACCATGGGGCGTTTACTATCATTCTGTGGCGGCACTCGACAAGCCAAATATCACCACTCGACACTTACTAGTGTCGGACAACGACAGCGCAGTGGTTAGCGCCTGAGCTTTCGACACAGTCTGGATCCCAGGGTTTATTTATAAAATGATTAAAAAGAACTTTCCAGAATACCTAATTAAAATAGTCTGGGACATGATAACAAACAAAACATTCTTAATGACCGACGGTTCACACACATCAAGCAAAGAATTCCCCATAGAAAACGGTCTGCAACAAAGAACAGTAAATTCCCCGCTATTTTTCAGTATCTACAATAGCGACTTACTAAATCTCTTTAATCTCAACACATCCACCCATAAACGCTCCATAGCCTTCGCAGATGATCTAATCATCTACGTAACAGGCCGCAAAACCAAAACGATAAGAACAGAACTGCAAGAACTCTTTAACAAAATTAGCGATTACTACTACATATGGAAACTAAAAATCAATGGAAGTAAATGCGAAACCATACTATTTAGGCCCAAGACAAGTAAAATCGGCTCAATAGAAAGGGAACACTGTAAAAAATTCCAACTAAAAGAAAGAGCAAACGAAGGGGATCTCATACCACACAAAAACTGCGTAAAATATCTAGGAGTAAATATAGATGATAAACTAAACTATAAGCAACACATCGAAATTCAACTCTCCAAAGCCAGCAAAGCATTCTGGAAAACGAAAAGATTGTTCTACTCCAGACATCTCAATAACAAAGTAAAAATCCTGTGCTATCAAACGCTAATTAAACCTATTATAACTTACGGCTGCCCAATCTGGTGCAACATACCAGCTTCACTAATGGAAAAAATTCGAATATTCGAAAGAAAATGCATCCGAGCTTGCCTGAGTATTTACAGATCAGAACACAGCGGATACAAAAAATACGTAAAAAGTAAAAAAATATACGACTTAGTCAACATCCACCGCATCGATTGTCACATCTTAAAACTAACAAGAAACCACTTCGCGCAAGCTGCGAAGATAAAAGAAAATAGCTTAATCTTCGGTTGCTTATTTCCAAACGATGCATATTATAAAAATACATATAAAAAGAAAGATAGGGATTAAATCAATATTCTGCGAGGAAAACTTAGATGGACGGACTGCAGACACTAGGCGGAGATACAACATGCCCCCCCCCAAAAAAAGACACAGAAGACAAGCATAGAAAAAACATAAAAAAATATTGATGGATACCGAAACCATAATAAAAACAATAAGATAAAGAGCCACAGAACGGCATGTCAAATCTATCACCGTATAAAATTGTAAATATGTAAATACTGTAAATGTGTAAATAAATATTGTAATAATTCCACAGGACACCACTGCCTTCCCCTCCCAGTCCACCCTCTCTCATCCCTTCCCAAATAGACTAACGAACTGTAATGTTTTTGCGACCAAGTTTTCAAGACAAAAATGGAAAGAAAAAAAAAAACAATATCGTACATAAGCACCGCTCTACAGCGACTTAAATTTAAGTTACAAGTGTAAACCTAAAAAAAAATGTAATATTGCATGGCTATGTCGTGCCGTCGCGTATCGGTACTTTTGCCTGAACCACCTCACAACCGAATTCATCGTTTATAATGGAAAATACAAATATGTAATACACAAAAACTAATAAATATAAACAAAAAAAAGTGGTTAGCGCTCTAGGTTACGAATGTTCGGAACCCGGGTTCGAATCCCGGAGTCCGATTTTTCTTCTACACAACTAAATTAGAAGGAAAATCAGCAGTACCCCAGCAACAACATCTACAGCTCCTAGCGACAATTACTCCGGACGAGGACCAGCGATTACGGACGATCATCACGGACCATAGCACCTCAGTTCTAAGAATTTTAGCTTGCATTATCTGTATTTTGTTTATATGGCACATTGCTGCTGTCCCCCATAGTGGTATTCCGTACGTTCAGATTGGTTCTATGATCGTTTTGTATATTTTTAATTTATTTTCTATGCTTAATTTGAATTTTCGACTTGTTAGCCAAAGCATTTGTCTCCTTGCGGTCTGTACTTTGTCTGATGGTATCTGTTTTCGCAGTGCGAATGTAATATGGTTGCATTTATTGGGGTTTGCTTTTATTTGTTTTTCTTGTAGCCACTTTTCTATTTTTGTGATATGTTCTTGTAGTAATTTGACTGCCTTTTCTGAGTTCGTATGCCTGACTAGTATAGCTGTATCGTCCGCGAATGTCAGTACTGTGCTATTGGTAGTTGTTGGTATGTTCGCCGTGTATAATGTGTATAGTATTGGGCTAGGACGCTTCCTTGTTGCACCCCTGCCTTGATGTCTTTAACTTCAGAATATGTGTCCTTGATTTTTATTACGAAGGTTCTGCTGCTTAGGTAGGATTTTATTAATTGGTGTATTTGCTCCGGGAATTGTTTCCTAATTGTTTGTAATAGACTTTCATGGTAAATTTTATCGAATGCTTTCTCTATGTCTATAAAGAGGGCTGTGCAGTATTCCTTGTTTTCTAGTGCTAGTATTATTTCGTTTATAAGCCTGTGCATTTGCTCTATCGTGGAGTGTTTGTTTCTGAAACCAAATTGGTGATCCGGTATTAGTTTTTTTGTCTCTATTATTGTTTTTATCCGGCAATATATTATTTTTTCCAGTATTTTGGAAAATACTGGAAGCAGTGATATTGGTCTGTAAGATGCAGTTTGGTGCGGGTCTTTACCTGGTTTATGTAACATTTTGATCTGTGCTAATTTCCATGGTTTGGGGACGTATTGAATTCTTAGAATTGCATTGAATATTATTGTCATTAGTCTTATCGCTTTTAGCGGAAGGTTTTTCAAGATTTTGCCATTGATCAGGTCGATTCCTGGTGCTTTGTTGTTTTTTGTTTTATCGATTATGCTTTTAATTTCTAGTGCTGTTGTTTTAGGTATGGTGTATTCCTTGTCAGTTGAGGTACTAGTGGTTTGCGCATCCTCATCCGTATGACATTTGAGGTTGCTGTTGTTGATATTGTGTGGTGTAAATGTGTTGCAAAGGTGATTGGAGAATTCTTCCGCTTGTTCTTCGTTGCTTCTTGCCCATGTGTTATCCGCTTTTCTGATTGATGGGTCTGGTTTTATTGGCTTCTTTATTTTTTTTCGTGGCTTTCTATAGGGAGTAGTTGGAGTTCTCGTGTGTAGAGAGTGTTCCTACGAACTTTGCGAATTCGTTATTGTTGTGCTCTTTCGTTTTGTTTTTCATTTCCTTTGCAAGTTTGTTTAGGTGTTTTTTGTTTTCTCGAGTTCTGTGTTTTTGCCATTTTGCTATCGCTTTTCTTTTTTCTCTAATTTTGTCGAGTATTTCTTGCGGGATTGTTATTGTTTGTCTGCTGGTTGATTTGGGTGTAGTGGTTGTCCTTGCTGCTTCTCGAATAGTTGCTGTCAATGTTGCTACTGCCTGTTCTATGTGTTCAAGAATTTTCAACGGGATGTTGCAGTTTATTTTGCTTTCAATTATTTCTTTGAAAGTTTGCCATTTGGTGGTTTTATTGCATAGTGTTTCTTGTTTGCTATAAAGTATTGGTTTGTTTCTGTATTCAATTATTATGGGTGTATGATCGGAGCTGAGCTCGAGGTTGGATGTTATTTTTAGTTTGTTTGTGTTTAGTCCCCTTGTAGCTGCAAAGTCCAGTAGATCAGGTTTTTTGTTCAGGTCAGTCGGCCAGTATGTCGGTCTTCCTGTGGTTAGTATATTGAGGTTATTATTTCTAACGTATTTTTCCAGAGTTCTGCCTCGAGGTGTAATAATTCTTGATCCCTATAGCGTGTGTTTTGAGTTGTAGTCTCCGCTGCGATGTACTTGTCCCCTAAGTGTTGGAAGTACTCCTCCCACATTTGTGATGTTATTTTGTGTCGCGGTGATACATATACTGCTGACAACTGGAAGTGGTTGTTGCTAGTTTGAACTGTAACGGTGGTTACTTGGGTATATTCCTTATTAACTTGGCTGTGTAAATGGTGTTTGATATCGTTTCTTACTATCACTGCGGCCCCTCCGTGCGTTTTTCTTGAGAGTTGTTTGGTATCATATATGGTGTAGTATGGTATTTTCATGTAGCTTTTTGGAGTGAAGTGTGTTTCTGAGATAAGTAGTATGTCTATATTGTTGTTATAAAGGCATGTTTTAGTTTCAAGGGCCCGTTGTTGTAAGCCGTTTAAGTTCCAGGCTGCTATTTTCAACGTGTCCGTTTTTATTTTTTGCTTAGCATGTTTGTAAGCAGTTGTGGCATGACTGTGATTTGTTGCGTTTGCTGCCTGAGAACTGCGTTTTGTTCGCTTATCATTTTAGTTAGCATTTCGGTGTTTTTGATGGATTGTTTGAGAAGTTTCTTGATTTCTGTAGTGTCGTTGCTATTATTGTTCTGATTTTGGTTGTCTAAGGGTGGCGATTGGCTGATTACTTGCGCGTAGTTTCGACTACCAAAGGTGTTGGTGTTACCGTGGTTTATGTTCATTGCGTGCTGTGAATTTGGTGTTGTCTCAGATTTTGTGCTATCCTGTTGCGCTTGTAAGTTATTGTATGTCCTGTTTCGTAGCGGCGGAAACAGTTTACGTTGTAATTGTTTCCTGACTTCACTCCCTTTATAGCTGGCTGGGTGGTTTCCGTTACAGTTACAGCATCTAACTTCTTCTATTTTTCCTGTGCATGGGCAGTGTATTGTTAAATGACTTTTTGCACATTTAACATATGCCGGGCTTCTGTTACAATAATTTTTTGTGTGGTCGTATTGTTGGCACCGCATGCATTGTGGTATATCTTTTTTGTAGCGTGGTGGTTCCACTGTTACTATTGTGTTTAGAATTTTTTGATTTCATAAATTTCCTTGTTATTGGTTCTGGGTTCAAGTTCTATTAAGAATAATGGTAGCGGTTCCTTCGTATCGTATCTTGTTATATTGTTTATTGCTCTTGTTTGATGGCCAATTGTTGCTAATTCATCACTTAATTTTTTTGTGTTGATTTTTGGAAGCAAACCTCTTGTAACTATTTTGTAGTTCCTTTCCGCTTTGAGCTGATACGTGTGGTATATAGCATTTTTTTCCTTTAATACTTTTATCACTTTCCTATAAATTTCTGGGGCGTTTGTTTGAATTTTTACTTGTTCTAATTTTGTTTGTTTTATTGTGTAGTTATTCTTCCCGACTATATTGTTTAGTAGATTAATAAGCGGGTCTATTATTTGGACCTCAACAAATATTGGTGGTGGTTTTGCAATGTGAGTTGAATGAGTTGTGGTTTCACTTGTCGGGTCAGAGTCTATTTCTTCCGTTAGTGAGCTGAAGGAGTTTCTTAACACTAGGTTTACGGGACCCGTCAATTTGACGGATTTCGGACTTTGAACTGAAATATCTCAAAAACCATATCACCAATTTTAACCATTTTGCATCGTAAATTAATCATTTCATCTAAAGAATTTATACACAAAATTATTTTTTCCTAGGCTTTCTAATTTTTGAAATCTGTATGTGGTATACCTATCTCTACGGGACCCGTCAAATTGACGGGTAAACGAAAATACGTATTTTTCTTTAAAAACTCGATTTATTCAAATTAAGTCTGAAAGGAACAATATTAGGCTTCACATTTAAATAAATTATTAATAAATAAAAAGTCCTTTTTTAAAATTATCACTAAAAAAATAACAATAACATTAACAGTACAGGCTAATTATATCTATTGAGCACATTTTTTGCAAATATACTGAATATTGTTTGTGCATTTTCCGCATACGATCTTTTTGCAATATAAACAATAATTATTACTTCTATTTTTTTTGCAATAATCCACTTGGCAACATTTTCGCACTTCTGACGTTGAAGGTGACAGAAATGAAGCGTCTGATCTTTGGCAAATGTTGTCCTTGTTTTCTTCAGTTAATTCCTCGGCTAAACAAAATATGAATTCCTTTCTGGATATTTTCGATCTGGTACACTCTTTATATAGTATCCACGCGTTTATCGCTGCCAAATCCAAAATATTGAAAAAGACTTGAAGGGGCCATCGGAAACTCCTTGCTTTCACGCTATATTTGCGTGCCATTTGGTCAACACCATACTTTGTTTTATTGTAAAAAGCAATGGTTCCTGGAACACGTTTATAATTATCTTCTATTCGTACACCTGTATGTTTGGTGCTTAGAAGGAGGACTTTTACTTTAGATTTACTTTTATACACAGCAAGTGTGCAGTTTTCTGATTTATATAAATTTGAGGAAAACAATGTCATCTTGTCCTTTTTTCTCTTGAGCATCGAGTTTCATCTTTCCCCATATAAGGGAAACCATTCAAAATATATTTTGTTTGGACGTCAACTGCTAACCAAAACTTAATGCCAAATTTATGAGGCTTATTCGGTATATATTGCGTAAACCTGCATCAGGCTTTCGTTGGAAATAATTGTTCATCTATTGAGATATTTTCATATGGCTTGTAACAGGCCTGGCTATTACTTATAAATCTGTTCCATATTTCGGATATCAGCGCAAATTTATCTGTTTGTAATCTTTCGGAGGCTTTCAATGATCTCGCTTCATATGCGCCCCGGGTATATAGAATTCCTAGAAAACTACGCAACTCAGCAACTGTGATTGTCCAGTTCTTTTTCAAAACTCGATGCGCCTCGGTTTCAGTGCAATCGTTTCCGTGTTCCATTATGTGTCTGTCAATTATTAATTCGAAAGCACTAGTTACATAACCCGACATAATATTTATGTCGGCTCTTAGCATAGCCAGTAGGCCCTGCGATATCCTTGAATATCATACGAACGGGCGTCCTATCCCTAGATTCGCCTGCTTTCAGTTTTATGCACTATGTCCCGTCGATTGCAATTTCAATTTCACCTATTACATTTTGGGATATGCTTGGAATGTTCGTCCTTTCATCCTCGGAGTCAGAACTAAAAAGAATACGCATCCTTTTCTTGTTACGACACACTTTCAAGAAGTGTTCCTCTTCACTATCCGAAGATCCTTTTATCTCTCCACTTTCAATGTATTCAAAGCTTTCACTGTCAGCTTCGCTTTGGCCTAATTCATACTGATCTTCTTCGGAGGTATCCTCAGAACAATCTTCATTGATGCTGATATTTTGTCCAATATCTTATTATATCTCTTGAATTTACTCATGATTGCTAGAAAAGGGGGATTGTTCAAAATAAGAAAATATTGTGCCCAGATTCAATTATCCTATTGTAAATACTTACAATAAGTGAAGACAATAATGGGAAATGTCTACGATAACTGAAACTTTTGCACATTATCTTTGAAAAACGAATTGTTTATGAAATCAGCTAAGCCGTCAATTTGATGAGTCTCGTAGAGATAGATATACTACAAACAGATTTCAAAAATTAGAAAGCCTAGGAAAAAATAATTTTGTGCATAAATTCTTTAGATGAAATGATTAATTTACGATGCAAAATGGTTAAAATTAATGCTATGGTTTTTGAGATATTTCATTTCGAAGTTCAAAATCCGACAAATTGGCGGGTCGTGTTAATGTTATTGTTATTTTTTTTAGTGATAATTTTAAAAAAAGACGTTTTATTTATTAATAATTTATTTAAATGTGAAGCCTAATAATACTGTTCCTTTCAGACTTAATTTTAATAAATCGATTTTTTAATGAAAACTGCGTATTTTCGTTTACCCGTCAATTTGACGGGTCCCGTAGAGATAGGTATATACGAAACGCCCGTAAACCTAGTGTTAATGGTAATTCTTGCAGCCATCGCTGCTTTTCTGTATCTAGTTTTCCTGCGGCACTTGTGCCTGGAGTTATTTTACGTTTTTTGTTGGAAGTTACCATCTTCCAGTTTTCATCCTGGTGGGTTAGTTCGCTGTTGATTTTATTCTCCTCATTATTTTGTGATGCTTCCATTTCCATTTCATTTATAGCTGAGCACTCCTGATCTTCATTTAGTGATTGTCTTAGATTTGTTGTATTTGTAGCTCTGTTTATGAAATAATATGTTTCATCTTTGATTGTTATTTTTATTGGTGGAATTTGCTGTTGCATTTTCCACCATTTGACGATGGGCGTTGTCGTTAGTCACTCTATTTTCACCGATTGACGCACTTTCACTGAAGCACTGTTTCACACGTTCGTTTAGTTCGGCTGCTCGGGCAGAACTTCCTCTATTCTAATTTAGTCCTATTTCTTGTAGGGTTCTTTCTATAGTTCATTATATTATCTTTATTTCCTTTTGAAATAGTGGACCAATTATACTTGTTTCGCAATTCTTTGGCAATCTTTCGTCTGCTCATATTGTATTTATTAAATTTGTGTTCCTTGTCAGAATCTTTCCACGATCATACAACTACACCTCACTTTTCAGCTGATACCATCTAAACTGTTGCCCATGTGATGTTCGATTTGAGGATCCTTGTGCTTAGGCTGAATTGCTTTCGTTCGTGTTGATATTTCGGTTAATTTATAATTATCAATAATTAAAAAAGGAAATCGAAAATGCAATTTTTTTATTCTTGATTTGCATCTTATTTTAGCTTCAAGAATCATCCTTTAAATTTTGTGACGCCTGTAACCGAACACTTTATATATGAGAATTCTTTAGAACATTCTGCGTCGAAAAGTGTCGAGGTACAATATTAATTCGTGAGACATTTTCAATTTGAATTTTCCTTTTCCTGTACCGTACTTTTATACGTACACCGCTATCGGTAAGATAAAAATGCATAATCGGTTCTCTGAAAATTTCATAGCTGTACTAAATATTTATTACTGAATAGTACATGATTTTGTAATCTTTTCCTTAATTTTTATTATTTGTTATTATTTCCTTAAATTTTTCTTAATCTTTTGTAATTTTATCAATTTCAATGTAATTATATATGTATGTAAAAAATGATATAATGCTAGTAGGTTTGGTAACGGTATGATTGTTACAATATTGTTTGATGCTCCGTCAATCTATGTTTACGCAGTCACGATTCGTCACTCACTAGTCTCGTTACAATCGTTCTCTTTTAATACGTTGACAACACTCCTTGAAAACTTTGACAACACTCCTCGACAACGCTGACAACACACACCTGATATCTCCCAGGGAATCTGTCCACGATACTACACTATACTACATTCCTACATGTATGAGATACATAATTGAGATGATACATATCATTTCCTACCAAATAACTAAATCTCACTGAATTACATCTGTTGTATTCGAAAGACACACAAAAGAACAACGTGAAGTCTTTGTCGGTAAAACTCGTAGCATGATCGTTAAGACAGTTATTTTTGAGATGGATTTTCAATCCTTTAAGGAAGGGGAAATCATAAACAGCACACTCTAAAATTCTAATCTATTTCGCACGCGATAATCAATTTCCATGATCAAATCAATCTCTATAATCTCGATAAACAATGGCGAGTTACAAACTTAGGATTTCCGGAGAGTAATGGGAAGATACATATAACGGTACAAGTTACTGAAGTCTGGGGATCTGGACGAATATTAGACAGCGTGCTAACCGTACCAGGAGAAAGGGCATCACGTGCTCATGGAAGGGAGGGAGCGATACTCAAATCGAATTGTCATCAGATAGAATTCAGCAAGCATCAATTCATTTAATTACGAATACCCAAATCTATGTAAAATTATTAAATCTTACTTGTGTCAGATACATATTAAACTATTTATTGTTATCACTTTCACATTGTTATCACATTACTCGTCGTTGATTCTGCGTGTGAAACGAGCATCCACAGAAAGTTTCTTTCAATGTTCAAAATTACTTCGTTCACAGTTCAACAACATTGTTAATTTTTGTTGTAAAATGTTGCTGCATTGTACCTGAATATCCATAAGCTCCAAACAATTCTACAAGATGCAAATAAACTGGAATTTGGATTTTCGACACTATAATACAATTTTTGTTGTTACCGTCGATTTTATACATGTAAATAAAGTTGTTAATGTGTGCGGTATGAGACATATAAAATCTATAACGAATCTTCTTACTAGGCGGCCTCTTTTTTATTGAATTTTTCCATTTGCGAAGCTGATATCTTCATTATTTTCTCACATTTCTAAACAAAATAAACACTATTTGAGACTTTGAGGGATGAAGTAACATAATATAGTGAAAAATCCTACAGAGCTTATTTGTTCCATACCGCTAAAAATGGAACAATGCCACGAGTTCCGCCTGGGCAGGCGACCTAAACGGACGTGCGAAACAGTGCTCCAGTGAAAGTGCGGCAAGAGGGAAGAGAAAGGGACAAAATAAACGCCCATCGACAAAACGTGGAATCATGCAGATTCCACCAATAAAAATAGTTAATTCAGGAGAAACATATTTCATAAATAGAGCTACAGACTCTACATATGTAGAGAAAAAGGACGATATTATGGAAACAACACAATCCGACGGGGAGCAAAACATACCAATACACCAGGAAGAAAGCTGGACGGTGGCAACCTCCAGCAAAAAACGGAAGGTAACCCCGCTCGCAAGCGCGAGGAAAATTGATACATTTGAAAAAAAACAATGGCTACAAGATATCAAGCTGCATAATCCATTCAGCGCACTGCCAGAAGAGGCAGCAACGGACCCAACGGAAAGTCCGACAAACCGCATCCCCAAACCACTACCGATATACATGGATGCAAAAATAATTGACACCCTCATCGAACAGTTCCGCCTGGGCAGGCGACCTTAACGGACGTGCGAAACAGTGCTCCAGTGAAAGTGTGGCAAGAGGGAAGAGAAAGGGACAAAGTTAACGCCAAAAATAGACAAAACGTGGAATCATGCAGATTCCTCCAATAAAAATAATTAACTCCGGTGAAACATTTTTCATAAATAAAGCTACAGACTCTACATATGTAGAGAAAAATGATGATATTATGGAAACAACACAATCCGACGGGGATCGAAACATACCAATACACCAGGAAGAAAGCTGGACGGTGGCAACCTCCAGCAAAAAACGGAAGGTAACCCCGCTCGCAAGCGCGAGGAAAATTGATACATACGAAAAAAAACAATGGCTACAAGATATCAAGCTGCACAATCCATTCAGCGCACTGCCAGAAGAGGCAGCAACGGACCCAACGGAAAGTCCGACAAACCGTATTCCCAAACCACGACCGATATACATAGACGCGAAAATAATTGACCCCCTCATCGAACTACTAAACAACACCGCAGGGAAAGACAACTATATCATCAAACAGATAAAAATAAACCAGGTGAAAGTGCAAACCAACACCCCAGTTGTAAATATTCAGAAAAATTACAAGATCACTAAAGGGAAAAAACGCAGCATATCACACTTTTCAACTCAAAACCGACAAAAGCTACAAAGCAGTAATCAGGAGACTACACCCAAAATAAATACCGGAAAAACAAGTGAAGAACTGGCAAAAATCGGACATGTCACAGTCATGCTACAACTAATTACAAACGTGCTAAGCAAAAAATAAAAACGGACACTCTAAAAATAGCAGCCTGGAACTCAAACGGCCTACAACAACGGGCCCTTGAAATTAAAACATTCATATATGTTGAAGTGGTCACCACTTCTAGGAAAACTCCACATCTGGTCTTTTTAGCTTTCTCAAGCGCTGAAGCCATCGACAGCACATAGACAAAAGAATAGCAGGGAGGCAGACCATAAACTGTAGACAGGCGACGTTGGCTTCGGGGTTTTCAGTCATAAAGTAACACTGCTAGCGTGCGGATCTGGACCAGCTCAAATTGTATTCCTGTATTTCATTATTAAGTCAAATATATACTTTGTATCTTACACTTCATCCACGCGTTTTTCTCTCTTTATATACTGAATAACCTCAACAGGTTATGGGCCCAGGGCTGTAAAGTGTAAGATAGCAACGCGAAGTGAATAAATTGTCAAAGTATTGTGCTTAGTAAAGTAAGTGATAGTGCCAAAATGGAATCTGCAAGTGCGAAGATCGAAATGTTACGTGGCGAAGAAAACTGGCTCCAGTGGCGTTTTGTCATGCGTACACTTTTGGAGGAAGATGACGACCTGATCGACGTGTGTGAAGGGAATCTGTGTCATCCAGGTAACAGTGCGGAGAAAGAAATCGCCCGTAAAAGATTTTTGAAGGCAGATCGGCTAGCGAGAAAATTAATTGTGACCTCAGTAGGAAAGAAACCGTTGGATCTTCTTTTATGTTGCACAACAGCACATGAAATGTGGAAAAAGTTGAATACAGTATATGACATGAAGTCGGATGAGAATCTAAGTATGGTCCAGAAGCAGTTCTTCAATTTTAAATGGGAAGAATCTGAAAATGTATCTTACAACTTATCAAAGTTGGAATTGATAGCGGCGAAGATGAAAACTCTTGGGAGTGAAATTGGCGAGAAAATGCTGATAACACGCATTTTATCGGTGTTACCGAACAAATTTGACCATTTTCACAGTGCGTGGGATTCGGTGGAAGAAGAAAAGAAGACCTTAGACAGGCTTAGTACCAGGCTGATGGCGGAAGAAATCAGATGGAAGAAAGACGACCAGGAAACATCGGTGGCGCTGGTAACAAAAGGTAACAATTATAAAAGGGAACAGCAGAAGCAGTCAAGCAAACGTGAATACGAGAAACAAGGACCAAGCTGTTTCAACTGTGGAAAAGTTGGCCATCTAAAGAAAGATTGCTTTAGATGCTTTACATGCAAAAGGAAAGGCCACACCAGCAAAAATTGCTTCAAAAATAAGAAAGGAAACAACAGCAGAGACAACCAGGAACCCAGAAATGAAAATCGAGATCACAGCGGAATTGGTCTATTAGGAAGCACCTCAACGATACAAGTGGCAAACCATGATGCTTGGATAATCGACTCAGGAGCTACGGATCACATGACAGGACGACAAGAATGGTTCAGCGTCTTCGAAAAATTCGATAACACGGTAAAGATAGAAATCGGCGATGGTACGTTCATGGATGCGTACGGCAAAGGAAAAATCAAGGTAGAGACTTTTGTGGACGGCAAATGGGTAGCATGTACAATGAACGATGTCTTGTATGTACCAGGTATGAAAAGAAATCTATTTTCCATTAGATCTGTTGCAAGAAGAGGTATAGATTTCTGTATTCTAAGGGAAGGGAAAAACTGCATGTTTCTACAAAATCAGAAAATAATAGCAAGGGGTTCTGTTATTGGAAATTTATATAAGGTCGACATGCGAGTTATCATACCGTCAGTTTGTAATCTTAGCAATAGAGCGGAGTCAAACGCGGACACACTGCAGTTATGGCACGAACGGCTATGTCATCAAAACATCAGACACGTTAAGGAATTTTTAAAGAATTCGAATATAAAAGTTGTAGAGGATAGTAACTTTTTCTGTGAAGGTTGCGCGTACGGGAAACACCATAGATCGAGTTTCCACCAGAAAACCAAGCGTGCGACTAAACCTCGCGAAATTATTTATACGGATGTATGTGGACCCATGGAAGTCGAGTCATTAGGCAAAAAATTGTATTTTCTTGCGTTTAAAGATGATTTTTCCAAATTCACAAAGATTTACTTCTTACGACATAAGTCAGAAGTAATCGAAAAGTTAAAAACTTTTTGCCTAGAAGTCGAAAATCAATTCAATGATAAGATTAAAGAAATTCATAGCGATGGAGGGAAAGAATTCAAAAATAAAGAAGTTAAAGAATTTTTAAGAAGTCAGGGAATTAAGCATACGATTAACGTCCCATACACTCCTGAACAGAATGGCGTCGCAGAAAGAGAAAATAGAACAATAGTAGAAGCAGGAAGGTCGATGTTATATTCGAAATCTAATCTACCGCTGTTTTTATGGGCCGAAGCCATGAACACCGCAGTGCATGTCATAAATAAGACCGGGCCGACAAGACAAGACAAGAAAACACCATATGAACTGTGGTACGGGAAATCGCCAGATGTAGAAAAGTTTAGAGTTTTTGGTACTGAGTGCTTTGCACACATACCTGCGGAAAAGAGAAGGAAATTGGACAGAAAGGCTAACAAAGGATATTTGGTAGGCTATCTAGATGACGGACGAGGGTATCGAGTGTACGTGCCGACCGTAAGAAATGTAATATTAAGCCGTGACGTAATATTTAAGCCCGAATTAGAAACTGAAAAATTCGTTAATTTAAGTTTACCGAAAATTGTCGAGCGCGAAGATGTGCGTGCACAGAGCGATAGAGTATGTACGCATGAAAGTGCAGAGAGTGAAACTGAAAAACAACCTTTTATAACTAGCGAGAATGTGAGACAATTGAGAGATAGAGATAAGATCAAGCGAACCGATTTTTATGGTAACCCAGTAACGTACGTAGCGGAAAAATTACCAGTGGATTTTAACGAAGCGATGAGATCCGAAAAGAGAGAGTTATGGGAAAAGGCTATGAATGATGAAATGAAATCGCACTATGAAAATAAGACGTGGATTCTTGTGGAAAAACCAAGATTTGAATATTTAAGACAAAAGCTAGGTTTGAAAAATAAAAAGGATGTTAAGAGGTAATTGCTTATAGAGATGTAGAGTTTTTAGGGAGGGTGTCGAAGTGACTATCACTTCTAATATATATATAAAAAAAAAAAAAAAAAAAAAAAAAAAAAAAAAAAAAAAAAAAAAACTCTACATGATCTGTTTAGTCTTCTCGTAGTTTTTTTTAGTAATAAATTAATTTGAATGGAAAAGAGAAAGGCAGCTGGCAAATGTATTTGTGAAGACATTGACAAAATCAAGGTTCAGATATTTACGACGAGAGTTAGAAAATATACAGATATAATTGTTTGTTGGGATGTAGAGTTTTAGGGAGGGTGTTGAAGTGGTCACCACTTCTAGGAAAACTCCACATCTGGTCTTTTTAGCTTTCTCAAGCGCTGAAGCCATCGACAGCACATAGACAAAAGAATAGCAGGGAGGCAGACCATAAACTGTAGACAGGCGACGTTGGCTTCGGGGTTTTCAGTCATAAAGTAACACTGCTAGCGTGCGGATCTGGACCAGCTCAAATTGTATTCCTGTATTTCATTATTAAGTCAAATATATACTTTGTATCTTACACTTCATCCACGCGTTTTTCTCTCTTTATATACTGAATAACCTCAACAATATACAGTAACAATATAGACATACTACTTGTCTCAGAAACACACTTCACTACAAAAAGCTACTTGAAAATACCATACTACACCATATATGATACCAAACACTCCTCAGGAAAAGCTGACGGAGGGACAGCAGTGATAATCAGAAACGATATCAAACATTATCTACACAGCCAAGTTAACAAAGAATATTTACAAGCAACCACTGTTACAGTTCAAACTAGCAGCAACTACTTCCAGTTGTCAGCAGTATATGTGCCTCCGCGACACAAAATAACAACACAAATGTGGGAAGAATACTTCCAGGACCTAGGGGACAAGTACATCGCAGCGGGAGACTACAACTCCAAGCACACGCTATGGGGGTCAAGAAACATTACACCTTGAGGCAGAACACTTGAAAAATACATTAGAAATAATAACCTCAATATATTATCCACAGGAACACCGACACATTGGCCGACTGACCTGAACAAAAAACCAGATCTTCTGGACTTTGCAGTTACAAGGGGACTAAACACAAATAAACTAAAAATAACACCCAACCTCGAGCTCAGCTCCGATCATACACCCATAATAATTGAATACAGAAACAAACCAATACACTATAGCAAACCAGAAACACTATGCAATAAAACCACCAAATGGCAAACTTTCAAAGAAATAATTGAAAGCAAAATAAACTGCAACATCCCGTTGAAAATTCTTGAACACATAGAACAGGCAGTAGCAACATTGACAGCAACTATTCGAGAAGCAGCAAGGACAACCACTACACCCAAATCAACCAGCAGACAAACAATAACAATCCCGCAAGAAATACTCGACAAAATTAGAGAAAAAAGAAAAGCGATAGCAAAATGGCAAAAACACAGAACTCGAGAAAACAAAAAACACCTAAACAAACTTGCAAAGGAAATGAAAAACAAAACGAAAGAGCACAACAATAACGAATTCGCAAAGTTCGTAGGAACACTCTCTACACACGAGAACTCCAACTACTCCCTATAGAAAGCCACGAAAAAAAATAAAGAAGCCAATAAAACCAGACCCAGCAATCAGAAAAGCGGATAACACATGGGCAAGAAGCAACGAAGAACAAGCGGAAGAATTCTCCAATCACCTTTGCAACACATTTACACCACACAATATCAACAACAGCAACCTCAAATGTCATACGGATGAGGATGCGCAAACCACTAGTACCTCAACTGACAAGGAATACACCATACCTAAAACAACAGCACTAGAAATTAAAAGCATAATCGATAAAACAAAAAACAACAAAGCACCAGGAATCGACCTGATCAATGGCAAAATCTTGAAAAACCTTCCGCTAAAAGCGATAAGACTAATGACAATAATATTCAATGCAATTCTAAGAATTCAATACGTCCCCAAACCATGGAAATTAGCACAGATCAAAATGTTACATAAACCAGGTAAAGACCCGCACCAAACTGCATCTTACAGACCAATATCACTGCTTTCAGTATTTTCCAAAATACTGGAAAAGATAATATATTGCCGGATAAAAACAATAATAGAGACAAAAAAACTAATACCGGATCACCAATTTCGTTTCAGAAACAAACACTCCACGATAGAGCAAATGCACAGGCTTATAAACGAAATAATAGTAGCACTAGAAAACAAGGAATACTGCACAGCCCTCTTTATAGACATAGAGAAAGCATTCGATAAAATTAACCATGAAAGTCTACTACAAACAATTAGGAAACAATTCCCGGAGCAAATACACCAATTAATAAAATCCTACCTAAGCAGCAGAACCTTCATAATAAAAATCAAGGACACATATTCTGAAGTTAAAGACATCAAGGCAGGGGTGCAACAAGGAAGCGTCCTAGGCTCAATACTATACACTTTATACATGGCGAACATACCAACAACTACTTTTTTTTTTTTTATTTTTTTTTTTAACTTTGTTTATTAATTCCAGGTTTTTTACATATTTTTTTTACATGATTTTTTTTCCAGAATAAACGCTGAATTCTAATTGTAGGGTGGTACAGGCAAAAGTACCGATACGCGACGGTACGACGTAGCCATGCATTATTACATTCTTTCCTCTTTTTTTTTTTTTTTTTTTTAAGATTATTATTGTTAAATAAGATAAAATAAAGCCGCTGTTGCGCTGTGCTTATGTACGATATTTTAATTTATGTCCTGAAAGCCTGGACGCAAAAACAGGACAGTTCGCTAGCCTATTAGGAAGGGGCTGGGAGGGGATGGACTGGGAGGGTGGGGAGGGGTGTTCTGTGGGATTAGTATAATATTTGTTTATCTATTTACATATTTACATATTTACATATTTACACTTTTATTCGGTGAGCGTTGCCGTTCTGTGGCTCTTTATCTTGTTGTTTTTTGTTGTGAATTCCGTATCCACCAATATTTTTTTGTGTTTTTTCTGTGTTTGTCTTCTGTATCCTTTTGGGGGAGGGCCATGTTGTATCTCCACCTAGTGTCTGCCGTGTGGCCATCTAGGTTTTCCTCGTATTGAATAGATTTCATTCCTATTTTCCTTTGCATATGATAAATTATGGGTATGTTGTTTTGGTCTTGGAGATAGTTTCTTTCGTCTAGGTATAGAAAGGCTTCGGGGGGGATGTAGCCTGTTAACAGCGTGTTTTTGAAGTATGCGTCGTTTGGGTATAAGCAGCCGAAGATTAGGCTGTTTTCTTTGATCTTCGCGGCTTGCGAGAAGTGATTTCTCGTTAGTTTTAGGATGTGACAGTCGATGCGGTGGATGTTGGCTAAGTCGTATATTTTTTTGTTTTTTATGTATTTTCTGTATCCGCTGTGTTCTGATCTGTAGATGCTCAGGCAAGCTCTGATGCATTTTCTTTCAAATATGCGAATTTTTTCCATTATTGACGCTGGTATGTTGTACCATATTGGGCAGCCGTAGGTTATAATGGGTCTTATTAGCGATTGGTAGCACATGATTTTTACTTTGCTATCGAGAATTCTGGAATAAAACAGCCTTTTTGTATTCCAAAAAGCTTTGCTGGCTTTGGAGAGTTGGATTTCGATGTGTTGCTTATAATTTAGTTTTTCATCTATGTTTTTTTTTTTTTTTTTTTTTTTTTTATTTATTTATTTAAATTCACTATTTGTCCAATTTGGACATTTGGTGGAATTTTTTAGCGGTTACATTAGCATGTTGGTGGCTACCCCCAGCGGGGTACCATCCTCGTGTTTGTTAGGTTATGTCCTTTATAAGGTCTGCTGGGTGCTTCCTTTTTAGTCTTCTGTCCATATTTGTGATTTTGTATGTTTCCGCAGCTAGCCGGTTTATGTGTGTTGCTATTCTTGATTTGTATTTCTCGGAGTATCTGCTGATTTCTTCCTTGACCGTTGGCATTCCCAGGTCCCTTCGTATATCTTCGTTTCTGACGTACCAAGGTCCGTTTACTATTGTTCTGAGGATTTTAGCCTGTATTACCTCTATTTTGTTTATATGGCTCATTGCTGCCGTCCCCCATAGTGGTATTCCGTACGTCCAGATTGGTTTTATGATCGTTTTATATATTTTTACTTTATTTTCTGTGCTTAGTTTGGATTTTCGGCTTGTTAGCCAATACATTTGTCTCCTTGTTTTCTGTATTTTTTCTACTATTGATTTGATGTGTAGTTTCCAGGTAAGTTTTTGATCTAAGTGGAGTCCTAGGTATTTGACATGCTTTGTTTGCGTTATATGCGTACCGTTCAATAGGATGTTTGGTGGTATCTTTTTCCGTAGCGTGAATGTAATATGGTTGCATTTATTGGGGTTTGCTTTTAATTGTTTTTCTTGTAGCCAATTTTCTATTTTTACGTAATGTTCTTGTAGTATTTTGACTGCCGTTTCTGGGTTAGTATGCCTGGCTAGTATAGCTGTGTCGTCCGCGAATGTCAATACTGTGCTGTTGGTAGTTGTTGGTATGTTCGCCGTGTATAATGTGTATAGTATTGGGCCTAGGACGCTTCCTTGTGGTACCCCGGCCTTGATGTCTTTAACTTGAGAATGTGTGTCCTTGATTTTTATTACGAAGGTTCTGCTGCTTAGGTAGGATTTTATTAAGTGGTGTATTTGCTCCGGGAATTGTTTCCTAATTGTTTGTAGTAGACTTTCATGGTTAATTTTATCGAATGCTTTCTCTATGTCTATAAAGAGGGCTGTGCAGTATTCCTTGTTTTCTAGTGCTACTATTATTTCGTTTATAAGCCTGTGCATTTGCTCTATCGTGGAGTGTTTGTTTCTGAAACGAAATTGGTGATCCGGTATTAGTTTTTTTGTCTCTATTATTGGTTTTATGCGGTCGTATATTATCTTTTCCAGTATTTTGGAAAATACTGGGAGCAGTGATATTGGTCTGTAGGATGCAGTTTGGTGCGGGTCTTTGCCTGGTTTATGTAACATTTTGATTTGTGCTAATTTCCATGGTTTGGGGAAGTATTGAATTCTTAGAATTGCATTGAATATTATTGTAATTAGTCTTATTGCTTTTGGCGGGAGGTTTTTCAAGATTTTACCATTGATTAGGTCGATTCCTGGCGCTTTGTTGTTTTTTGTTTTATCAATTATGTTTCTAATTTCTTGTGCCGATGTTTTAGGTATGGTGTATTCCTTGTCGGCTGTGGTAGTAGTGGTTTGTGGATCCTCCTCCGTATGACTTTTGAGGTTGCTGTTGTTGATAATGTGTGGTGTGAATGTGTTGCAGAGGTGGTTGGAGAATTCTTCAGCTTGTTCTTCGTTGCTTCTTGCCCATGTGTTATCTGCTTTTCTGATTGCCGGGACGGGTATTATTGGCTTCCTTATTTTTTTCGTGGCTTTCCATAGTGAGTAGTTGGTGTTCTCGTGTGTGGAGAGTGTCCCTATGAACTTTGCGAATTCGTTATCGTTGTGCTCCTTTATTTTGTTTTTTATTTCCTTTGCAAGTTTGTTTAAGTGTTTTTTGTTTTCTCGGGTTCTGTATTTTTGCCATTTTGCTTTTGCTTTTCTTTTTTCTTTGATTTTGTCGAGTATTTCTTGCGGGATTGTTATTGTTTGTCTGCTGGTTGGTTCGGGAGTAGTGGTTGTCCTTGCTGCTTCCTGAATAGTTGCTGTCAATGTTGCTACTGCCTGTTCTATGTGTTCAGGAGTTTTTAACGGGATGTTGCAGTTTATTTTGCTTTCTATTATTTCTTTGAAAGTTTGCCATTTGGTGGTTTTGTTGCATAGTGTTTCTGGTTTGCTATAGTGAATTGGTTTGTTTCTGTATTCAATTATTATGGGTGTATGATCGGAGCTGAGCTCGAGGTTGGGTGTTATTTTTAGTTTATTTGTGTTTAGTCCCCTTGTAACTGCAAAGTCCAGAAGATCTGGTTTTTTGTTCAGGTCAGTCGGCCAATGTGTCGGTGTTCCTGTGGATAATATATTGAGGTTATTATTTCTTATGTATTTTTCCAGTGTTCTACCTCGAGGTGTAATGTTTCTTGACCCCCAAAGCGTGTGCTTTGAGTTGTAGTCTCCCGCTGCGATGTACTTATCCCCTAGGTCCTGGAAGTATTCTTCCCACATTTGTGTTGTTATTTTGTGTCGCGGAGGCACATATACTGCTGACAACTGGAAGTAGTTGCTGCTAGTTTGAACTGTGACAGTGGTTGCTTGTAAATATTCTTTGTTAACTTGGCTGTGTAGATAATGTTTGATATCGTTTCTGACTATCACTGCTGTCCCTCCGTGAGCTTTTCCTGAGGGGTGTTTGGTATCATATATGGTGTAGTATGGTATTTTCAAGTAGCTTTTTGTAGTGAAGTGTGTTTCTGAGACAAGTAGTATGTCTATATTGTTATTGTATATGAATGTTTTAATTTCGAGGGCTCGTTGTTGCAGGCCATTTGAGTTCCAGGCTGCTATTTTTAGAGTGTCCGTTTTTATTTTTTGCTTAGCACGTTTGTAATTAGTTGTAGCATGACTGTAATTTGTTGAGTTTGTTGTTTTAATACTGCATTTTGTTCGCTTATCATTCTGGTTAGCATTTCGGTGTTCTTTATGGATTGTTTGAGTAGTTCTTTGATTTCTGCAGTGTCATTGTTACTATTGCTGTGGTATTGGTTGTGTGTATGTGTTGATTGGCTGGTTATTTGAGCATAGCTTAGACCACCAATGGTGTTGGTGCTGATAGGTTTGGTGTTTGTTGCTTGCTCTGTACTTGGAATTATTTCAGGATTTGTGCTGTCCTGTTGGGCTTGTGTGTTAGTGATTGTTCTGCTTCGTAGGGGCGGGAACAGTTTACGTTGTAATTGTTTTCTTACTTCACATCCTTTATAGCTGGCTGGGTGGTTTCCGTTACAGTTGTAGCATTTAACCTCCTCAATTTTTCCCGTGGATGGGCAGTGTGTCGTGAGATGATTTTTTGCGCATTTAACGCATGCCGGGGTTCTATTACAATAATTTTTGGTGTGTCCGTATTGTTGGCATCTTATGCATTGTGGGATTTCTTTTTTATGCCTGGGTGGCTCCACTTTTACTATTGTGTTTAGTAATTTTTCTATATCGTATATTTCCTTATTGTTGTTTTTAGGTTCTAGTTCGACTAGGAATAGCGGTAGTGGTTGTTTGGTATCGTATTTGTTTATGTTATTTATTGACCTTACTTGGTGTCCGATTTTTGCCAGTTCTTCACTTATTTTTCCAGTATTTGTTTTTGGGTGTAGTCCCCTGATTACTGCTTTGTAGCTTTTGTCTGTTTTGAGCTGAAAAGTGTGATATGCTGCATTTTTTTCCTTTAGTGATCTTGTAATTTTTCTGAATGTTTCTGGGGTGTTGGTTTGTACTTTAACCTGGTCTATTTTTATCTGTTTGATGATGTAGTTGTCTTTTCCTGCGATGTTGTTTAGCAGTTCGATGAGGGGGTCAATTATTTTTGCGTCTACGTATATTGGTGGTGGTTTGGGTGTACGGTTTGTCGGACTTTCCGTTGGGTCCGTTGCTGCCTCTTCCGGCAGTGCGCTGAATGGATTGTGCAGTTTGATATCTTGTAGCCATTGTTTTTTTTCATATGTATCAATTTTCCTCGCGCTTGCGAGCGGGGTTACCTTCCGTTTTTTGCTGGAGGTTGCCACCGTCCAGCTTTCTTCCTGGTGTATTGGTATGTTTTGCTCTTCGTCGGATTGTGTTGTTTCCATAATGTCATCATTTTTCTCTACATATGTAGAGTCTGTAGCTTTATTTATGAAAAATGTTTCACCGGAGTTAATTATTTTTATTGGTGGAATCTGCATGATTCCACTTTTTGTCTATTTTTGGCTTTAACTTTGTCCCTATCTCTTCTCTCTTGCCGCACTTTCACTGGAGCACTGTTTCGCACGTCCGTTTAGGTCGCCTGCCCAGGCGGAAAAGGATCTATGTTTATTCCTAGGTATTTTACGCAATTTTTGTGTGGTATGAGGTTCTCTTCGTTTGCTTTTTCTTTTAGGCGGAATTTCCTGACTTGTTCCCTTTCAGCTGGGCCGATTTTGCTTGTCATGGGTCTGAATAGTATGGTTTCGCATTTGCTTGCGTTAATTTTTAGTTTCCATGTATGATAGTAATCGCTGATTTGGTTAAAGAGTTCTTGCAGTTCTGTTCTTATCGTTTTGGTTTTGCGGCCTGTTACGTAGATGATTAGGTCATCCGCGAAGGCTATGGAGCGTTTGTGTGTGGATGTGTTGAGGTTAAAGAGGTTTAGTAAGTCGTTATTGTAGATGCTGAAGAGTAGCGGAGAATTTACTGTTCCTTGTTGCAGGCCGTTCTCTATGGAGAATTCTTTGCTTGAAGTGTGCGAGCCGTCGGTCATTATGAAAGTTTTGTTTGTTATCATGTCCCATACTATTTTGATTAGGTATTCGGGGAAGTTCTTTTTAATCATTTTGTAAATGAGTCCTGGGATCCAGACGGTGTCGAAGGCTTTTTCGATGTCTATTAGGCAGGCGGCTACTCGCTGATTTGCGTTAAGTGCCCAGCAGATATCCGACGTAAGTTTATTTATTGCGTGGATTGTGGAGTGTTTGTGGCGGAAGCCGAATTGGTTTTCCGGGATTATCTTATTTTTTGAGCAGAAGGCTGCTAGGGGGTTGTTTATGATCATTTCGTATACTTTGCTTATGTTGGGGAGGAGGCTTATGGGTCGTAGGTTTGCAGGTGATGAGCCGTCTTTATTTTTTTTTGTAATGGCTATGAGTTTGGCTTTTTTCCATTTTTTGGGGAAGTACGTATTGTTTAATGCATTATTAAACAGTACTGTGTAGTACCATTTTATTTTGTTTGGTAGGCGTTTGAGCGAGATGTTTGGGATGCCATCGAAGCCGGCGGATTTTTTGTTGTTTAGCGTGGAGAAGATTGTGCTTAGTTGATTGAAGTTTGTAAAGTAGTTTATTTCTGGGTCGGGCTGTTTGGGGTCGTCCGATGTGTTTTCGTTTGAGAATGTGCAGACTGTTTTGTTTAGCGCTATGTCTTGTTTTATTTTATTTTTTAGTATGTTTGTTTCGGCGATGATAATTCTGTTTAATTGTTCCCGGCCCATGTGTTCGTTTTGTGTGTGAGTTTTGGCGAAGTAGGTGCCGATAATGTCTAGTTTTTCCGTTGTTTTTGATATTATGAAGTTGCCCTCTGTGTCTTTGTTGGTGTTGTGTATCTCGATGCCTGCTTCTTGTATGAGGGAGGCTTTTTCTGGAGGCAGTTTGAGGGGCGGGATGGAGTTTTATTCCTTTGGTCTGAAAATTTGATTTATCTGCGGGAACATGCTAGCAGAGTCTTTTTTGGAGATATTTTTTATTTTATTTGTCCAGTATTGATTTATAGAGTTTGCGAATTCTTGTTTTAGTTGTGATTTTATTTCGTGTAGCAGGTACTTTAGGAATTCTATGTCTTCTCTTTTGTCGTAGGAGTAGTTGAGTCTTAGGTTGTTTAATTTCGATAGTATGTAGCTTTTATCTCGTTGTAGATTTTTTATTTTATAGTTTATATATGGGTCGCAGGAGTCTTTTTTTTTAAATGTCGGTACGGATTCTTGTAGGGCGATTTGTATATGTTTTTCTATTTCGTCTATGAACGAGTCGATTTGTCTGTCTGTTAGGTTGACATTGTTGTAGATTTTTAGGTCGCAGTTCTGTTCAAGCAGGTTTTAGAACTTTTTCCAGTCTGTCTTTTTGTAGTTGTACCTGGGTGTTTCGGTCTGCGTTTCGAGTGTTAGGTAGTCGGATGTGCTTTTGCTTATCTGAAATACTATGGCGTTATGGTCGCTGTCGTAGTCTATGGTTTTGAGAGTGTTATTTGGTCGTAAGTTTTGGAATTTTATTCGGGCGTCTGCTAGGCATATGTCTAGGTAGGAGCGTCCTTTTGGGTAAGATGGTAGCTCGGAGCCATAGAGGTTTGTTTTGTAGAAAATGCTTTTATTGTCTAGCCAGGTTCTGACGGAGTTTCCTCTCGTGTTGTTTATTTCGTTTTTCCAGCTGGTATGTTTGGCGTTAAGGTCACCGGCTATTATGTAGTAGTTTTCCTGTTTGTCGAGCTGTAAAAGTTGGAAGAGGTTGTCGAATTCGTCGTTAAATTGTTTCTGGTTTCCGTAGGCTGCGTAGGCTGCGGAGATAAATAAGTTTTCCTTATTGTTTATTTTTATTTTTATGATCGTCGTCTCTAGGATTTTGAAGTTTGTTATTTTGTCGTTTTGTATTGTTTTGAACTTCAGGGGGTTTTTTATGAGGATTGCCGTTCCTCCTCCTTGGGTAGCGTTTGGTCTGTCGTGTCTTATTATAGAGTAGTTTTTGTATTGCACCTTATGTCTATAGTTCAGTTTGGTTTCTGAGATAAGTACTATGTCGGGGGTTTCTTTCTTAATTAGTGTTAGCAAGCTGTATCTTTTTTGGTTTGAGATTAGTGAGTTGGCGTTTATTGATATGATTTTCAGTGTTTAACTTTTATCTGGTTTATTTTCTGCTGTGATTGGTGGGTGGGTGTGTTTTGGCTAATCTTCGTCTATATTTTCGATGATGTTGAAGATGGAATCGATTCTTTCTTCATGCGTATTTAGTGCTTTTTTGATTTCGTTTAGTTGTGTTTGTTGGTCGCTTAGAGCTTTTAGTATGCTTTTTTTGAAGTCTTCAATGACATTTATTATGCTTATTTGGGGTGAGTCTATTGTTGGGTTAGGGTTTTGTTTGACTTGTGCCGCTATGTTTGTTACTTGCGGACTTGTCTCGTTTATACTTGTTCTTTGCTTTACTATGTCCGCGAACTTTAGCTCGGGGACGTACTTACGGCTTATTTTGGCGATTCTTTCCATTTTTGTTGTTTTTGCTTTGGTGATTTTTTCATTAATCTTTTTCCGTAATTCGACGAGTTTTGGACATCCTTTGTATGATGCAGGATGTCCGTAGTTTTTGCAGTTTACGCAGTAGATTTTTTCTTTGCTTACTGCCGCTTCTTCTTTTATTTTGCACTCGCCTGGCCCGTGCGGTTCAGTGCATTTTACACAGCGATAGTTTAGGTTACAGTTTTGTGCTGTGTGGCCTATTCGCTGGCATTTGTAGCACTGCGTGATATCGTTTTTTTTAATTTTTTCCCAGGCTATTTTCAGATAGTTAAGTCTGTTTATTTTTAGTAGGTTCCCAATGTTGGTATCGGGGGAAACTTGGATTATATAGATTGGGAGCAATGTGTTGTTCTCCCTTGATTTTCTAGTTGTGAATCGCGTTACTTTGGTGAAGTTAACTTCTTCTATTTTCAGGGCTTTTAGGTCTTCTAGGATTTCCACTTCTGTGTAGCTGTTTCCTAGCCCTTTTAGTAGGTATGTGTGGGGTTTTTGAGATTTTGGGGTATATGTGAAATAGGCCGTGTTGGCTGCGGTCAGTATTTTTTTTGCGTTCGCGTGGTCATTTAGGTTTTGCAGATAAAGTACGTGCTTACCTGAGTGGATTCTTTTGATATGGAAGTTCTTGATTTTGAGGGACTTTTCCATTAGTGCTATAGTGTCTTTCGGGTCTTGTAACGTTATGTTGATGGGGGGTGGCCTGGCCCCTTTTGCTGATGTGGGGGGGGGGTCTGCCTGGTCTTCAGCGGGGTGGCTGGGTGGCAGGCCCTTGTGCGTTTGGTTTTTCAGTACTGATGAAGGTTGCGGTGTTGTTTTTTTCGGCGGGGCGGCGGGGGGGGGGGGGGGGGTGCTTGTCCGGGCGGTATAGCTTTTGCTTGTGGTTATTGGTGGCGTGACCGGGGGAGTGGGCTGTCTGGTTGCCTTTTCCCTTAATACGTCGTTTTTTTTTTTAATGTTATCGATAATGTTTTCATGCGGTTGCGGTGTGCTGGGGTCTTGGGCTTGGAGGGCATCGAATCTGTTTTTTAATGTGATAGTCATTGGTTGAGGTTGTCGGCTTCTTCTTTGTTTCATATTTTCGTTTTTATCGTCGCGCTCTTCTTGTGAGTCGCTTTCTTCTCCTTTTAAATTTTCTAGTTTGGGGTTTATTTTGTTCCTGGTTACCAGGTTTGGGGACGGATTGAGTTTCCGCGTCTTTTGTGTAGCAGTTCTTATGCTGCTATCTTTAATTATTTGTTGTTTTTCTATTTTTCTTTTGATTCCTTTTTTTGACGGGTTTATGGCGGATTCCGCCTCCTTGGTTTCGAATTCATTCCTTTCTTCAGTCGCCGGAAACCAGTTCGCTGTCGAGTGCCGAAGCGTGCAGACGTGCCTCTAGTGCCCAGTGAAGTTCGAAAACAACACGTGTCGCCCAACCGTCGAAAGTGAACACAACGTGCTCCTATCTTCCCAAGTGTTTCCTATCCGCCAGAGAGAAGAAAAGCCTACGCACCTAACCCCAACCCGATCCCTGCCGCATAGCCTCACGACTAGTTATTCATATTGAAATAGCTAGCTCGATGATGGCCCAACAATCACGACCAGGCTCGCCTGTCCAAACCCATCACTACCCCGCGCTACTCCCCCCGTGGCAGAAATTCTGCAGATCCCCCCGTGCCAACGACGCCAATAAGGCGAAAAAACGCAAAACCGAACCAGCAGACACAAACTCGAACGAACATCCACCAACGCAAATTAACACCCACAACAGGTTCGCAATTTTGGAATCCACCAACGATGCCATGGAAACCGCAGACTCACCACTTAACCACCACGCACAGAGACGCCCCCTCCCCCACCAATATTTATTAACGATGTCATCGACATCCAGACAATGACCAAGTCCTTAGAGAGAGATATCTCCAAGGAGGACTATAATCTGAAGATAACCAACAATCAGGTAAAAATCCTGCCTACGAATCCAGAAGCTTACAGGAAGCTCACCAAGACACTCAGGGCCCTGAACGCCAACTTCCACACCTACCAACTCAAAGAAGAAAGACCTTTTCGGGTGGTGCTACGAAACATCCACCACTCCGCAGACATCGACGAACTAAAAATAGAACTATCGAAACTCGGCCACGAAGTCACCAATGTCAGCAACATAAGGCATAGAGTCACAAAAGACCCGCTATCCCTATTTTTCATTGACTTAAAACAGAAACCAAACAACAAGGAAATCTACAATATCAGTCGCATAATGAACGCCATCGTTAAATTCGAACCACCGCAAACCAAAAAGGAGATAGTCCAATGCAAAAGGTGCCAAAGATATGGGCACACACAGAAATACTGCAACCACACCTTCCGCTGCGTCAAATGTGCAGGTACACACCCCACCGACCAGTGCAGGAAATCACCGGAAACCCCAGCGAAGTGCATCCACTGTCAAGGTGATCATCCTGCCAACTACAAAGGCTGCTCAGCCTACAAAACACTGTACTCAAGCAAATACCCCAAACTTAGAACAAAAGAGGAAAATTACCAAACACCCAGCTCGCCGAAATCCACCGTTATCCCAATCCCCCCAACCAATCAAACACCCAGCTCTATCAAACTCACTACTCCCTCAAACTCCTATGCCCAAGCGGTACAAGGCACTCAAAATACACCAAATAGCCACAGGGATCCTCCCCAAAATAGTGCCCCCACCTCACCTAACACAGACAACGTCTCTAGACTTGAAAAGCTAATAGAGAAACAATCAGAGCAAATAAACAATTTGCTATCGCTATTAACAATCATAATGGAAAAATTAATACGCCCAGACACAAAATAAAACCAAGACGCATAGCTCTGTGGAACGCCAATGGTCTAGCGCAACGCAAACTTGAGCTAGAACTCTTCCTAAAACACCAGCTAATCGACATAATACTCATATCTGAAACCCACTTCACCGACAAAAACTACCTGAACATAAACGGATACAAGTTCTACCATACCCAACACCCCAGCGGAAAGGCCCACGGCGGCACCGGAATCATAATCAAAGCAAACATCAAGCACTACGAACTTCCACCATTCCAGAAAGACTACATCCAAGCAACAAACGTAGCAATAGAAGACTATCATGGTACAATCACCACCTCAGCTGTATACTGCCCTCCCAGACACTCCATCGCCAAAGAATACTTCGACCACTTCCTGGACACCCTGGGCAACAGATATATAGCCGGAGGAGACTATAACGCTAAACACACCCAATGGGGTAGCAGACTGGTTACAGTAAGAGGCAAAAACCTCCTCAACAGCATAATAACCAACAACCTCAACTACCTTACCACATACGAACCCACACACTGGCCCACCGACACAAACAAAATACCCGATCTCCTTGATTTCTTCATAACCAAAAATATCTCGCCAAGACACGTCCAAATCAATTCCTCGGCCGATCTCTCCTCTGATCATTCCCCCGTGATAGTAACAGTCAGTTCAACCATCATCGAGAATACACCTAATGGCTCCATTCATAACCAACACACCAACTGGCAGCTCTTTAGAGAAGTCTTTACCCGCACAACTTCAGCCTCAACCTCACTAAAAACCAATGACGAAATCGAAGCAGCCACGGAATACCTAAATGCGAGCATAATAAACGCTATCCGCGTCTCCACACCGGCAAAAACGTCCATCAGCAATCACGAATACCCCCAGTACATATTAAAAAAAATAGCAGAAAAACGTAGACTAAGAAGGATATGGCAGACCCATGGAACACCGGAGGACAAACGCAAACTAAACAACGCAACTAGAAAACTATCCAAAACCATAAAGAACTACAATAACGACCGTTTTCACAAATATCTCGCCAGCCTGTCCCCCACAGCCGACTCAAACTACTCACTATGGAAAGCCTCCAGGAAACTCACGCGCCCCCCACAAATAATACCTCCAATCCGCCGCCCGCAGGGTGGATGGGCGCGTAGCCCTATAGAAAAAGCCAACATATTTGCTGAACACCTGACTGAAGTATTCCAACCCCATTCCTCCATAGCTGCAGCGGACGTCACCGAATACCTGCACACTCCCTTCCAAATGTCCCCTCCTATTCAACCCTTCACTTCTGCAGAGATCATAGAAGCAATCAGTCGCCTAAACCCCAAGAAAGCAGCAGGTCACGACCTAATAGGAAATAAAGCAATCAAGGAACTCCCCATAAAAGGGATCGCACTCATCGCATCAATCTTCAACGCCATCCTCCGCCTAGAACACTTTCCTAAGGCGTGGAAAATCTCACTAATCACCCTCATCCCCAAACCCGGTAAACCAATATATGAAGCCAGCTCCTATCGCCCAATCAGTCTCTTACCTACCCTGTCTAAACTATTCGAGAGGATGCTCACGAATCGTCTCCTTCCACTCCTAGAAGAATTGAAAACCCTCCCAGATCACCAATTCGGCTTCCGAAAACAACACTCAACAGTAGAGCAAATCCACCGCATAACCCACATGATCAGCCAAACCCTTGAAAAGAAAAAATACTGCTCAGCGGTATTCCTAGACATCCAACAGGCATTCGATAAAGTATGGCATGAAGGGCTACTCTACAAGCTTAAAAAAATCCTACCCCACCCATACTACTCCATCTTAAAATCCTACCTTACCAACAGACAATTCATAGTTAAATGTCTAGGCGCCACTTCCGCAACATTCCCAATAGAATCCGGCATACCGCAAGGTCGTGTCCTCGGACCCCTACTATTCTCCATCTACACTGCCGACTTACCCATATCAAACGAGGTAACAATAGCAACATTTGCCGACGACACAGCACTATTAGCTACCCACGCAGACCCGGCAATTGCCTCATCCACTCTCCAGCGAAGTCTCGACTCCATGGAAAAGTGGTTCCAAAAATGGGGTTTTAAAATAAACGAAAAAAAATCCTCCCATGTAACCTTCACGCTCCGAAAACAAACCTGCCCCCAGGTCACCATTAACAACACAATAATCCCAAGCAAGGACTCCGTAAGATACCTGGGCATGACCCTGGACAGGAGGCTAACTTGGAAAAAACATATCTCGGAAAAAACAAAGCAACTAAAGGAAAAACTAAGAAAATTCTATTGGCTCACGGGCCGACACTCCAAACTAAACATACAGAACAAAATAACCCTCTACAAAGCCGTAATAAAACCTGTCTGGACCTACGGAATCCAACTATGGGGAACAGCAAGTAACTCCAACATTGAAATACTCCAACGCTTCCAATCGAAAACGCTAAGATCCCTATTAAATGCACCCTGGTATGTTACCAACGAAACAATCCACCGAGACCTCAAGATACCTACAGTCAAAGATGAAATACACAAGTCCAGAAGCAGATATAGCACAAGAGTCAACAACCACCACAACCCACTAGTCACCCAACTACTGGACACGACGGACCAGATCCGCAGACTAAAAAGAAAATACCCACTAGATTAAACCCTTAGTCCTACTAGAATCAACAATATAAAGCTATTATAATCCATGTCATTGTATCACGCCAAATTAAGTTACTGAAAATTCTCAACGAGAATTGATTGTAAATATTCTAATAAATAAAAAAAAAAAAAAAAAAAAAAAATTCCTTTCTTCTTCTATTTTTAAATTGATTCTAAAGTGGTTGATGTTGTCACTATTTTTTCACTGTTTAGCACTCTTTTTGTTTTTCCTTTTTTTTTTGCTCTCTCACTGTCTACTGTGCACTGTATAGCTTGCCGCGCTCACTGTTAGGGCCTACGCTTGTTTATCCCTTAGGGCCGAGAGGTCCGACCTGCTCGGAGGATTACGGTCAACTGATACCAACAACTACCAATAGCACAGTACTGACATTCGCGGATGATACAGCTATACTAGTCAGGCATACGAACCCAGAAAAGGCAGTCAAATTACTACAAGAACATATCACAAAAATAGAAAAGTGGCTACAAGAAAAACAAATAAAAGCAAACCCCAATAAATGCAACCATATTACATTCACGCTACGAAAAAAGATACCACCGAACATCCTATTGAACGGCACGCATATAACGCAAACAAAGCATGTCAAATACCTAGGACTCCACTTAGATACACAACTCACATGGAAACTACACATCAAATCAATAGTAGAAAAAATAAAGAAAACAAGGAGACAAATGCATTGGCTAACAAGCCAAAAATCCAAATTAAGCATAGAAAATAAATTAAACATATATAAAACGATCATAAAACCAATCTGGACGTACGGAATACCATTATGGGGGACGGCAGCAATGAGCCATATAAACAAAATAGAGGTAATACAGGCTAAAATCCTTAGAACAATAGTAAACGGACCTTGGTACGTCAGAAACGAAGACATACGGAGGGACCTGGGAATCCCAACGGTCAAGGAAGAAATTAGCAGATACTCAGAAAAATACAAATCAAGAATAGCAACACACCCAAACCGGCTAGCTGCGGAAACGTACAAAACCATAAACATGGACAGAAGACTAAAAAGGAACCACCCAGCAGACCTTATAAAGGACATAACCTAGCAAACACGAGGATGGTACCCCGCTGGGCGTAGCCACCAACATGCTAATTTAACTGTTAAAAAATTCCACCAAATGTCCAAATTGGACAAATTGTGAATTTCAATAAATAAATAAAAAAAAAAGATACCCACAGTCAAAGAAGAAATATACAAGTTCAGAAGCAGATATAACGTAAGAGTCAACAACCACCACAATCCATTATTCACCCAACTACTTGACACGACGGACCAGATCCGCAGACTAAAAAGAAAATACCCTTTAGATTGAAGTATTAGACTCAACTAGAATCAGCATAACATAAATTATTATAAACCAAGTTATTGTACCATGCCTAATGAAGTTACTTAAAATTCTCAACGAGAATTGATTGTAAATATTCTATCAAAAAAAAAAAAAAAAAAAAAAATAAAGACGTTACTTAACTCGTTGATGAGATTGTAACGTAAATCACGTCAGCGACCAGGACACACACACACACCGCGGGCAAGATGGTGTCCCGATCGGCATACTTCGAACCTGATGGACCGATGAGGGAAACACATGGCGACCTTGGCGACAATGTATATTGCCGGAGTACCTGAGGATTCATTTATGGCCTAACGGTCCTTCCACCAAATGTTCTAGAAGCGTAGCAACGGTCACGTACGCCTACAGGGTAGTGGGGATAATGAGGGAACAGATGTCACCGAAAGTAAAAAGATTGTAAGAGCCTCAGTCTCGTACGGTCACGGCTAGAGCTCAGAAGTGTCTTATAAGTGTATAAACGAAGGAAAAATAAAGTTTTCTTCTTTCTTTTAAATTTCCTTTTATTTTACGTGACAAGATCGTACGAGAGGGAGTCTGTTCGTCACGGTGACGCTGTCGAAGAAAACTGTGATGGGTGTGTCTAAGGGCACGAGATCATTGGATTCGTGGAGAAGTCTTCGTTCGGAAAGTGAGGGAAATTGACGTTGCTGTTAATTGCTCAATTTCCATGTTGGTGGTTAGAGAAGGATGCTAGCCGCCCTTAAGAGAAAGTTGCTAGCGAGAAGCGTCGTTCGTGAGAAAAATAGATTTCTCCTATCTTCCCGTAGTTGGAACGAGGACTGTTTGTTTGAAGGACTTTAGTTAAACAAATCTTTGGATTTATAACGGGTCCTCGGGCTAGTTGAACATGTACTGTGGAGATGCGTCGACATCTGGTAATCATCTTACCCGAAGAATAGGGCCTGCGTGTGGCAAGTCACGGGACAGAAACCGTTGGAATGTTTACTGTCGAGTGCCGCTACAACTATTTCTTTTGAAGGAGAGCTATACTATTACTTCATACCTTTGTTAGGCAAAACATTCATCCTTGATCGCGGCTACGTTCGGCGACTGGTTGTCGCCTCGATCCTAAATCTCGAACAAATACAATCGGATTGAATGACGACAATTGCTTAATTACGGCTATGGTAGAATCTAGATTACAGTGTTAAAGGATTTTCCCAAAGTTCCAACGGGAAGACTCCGGTGTCCTTTCATCTCCGACATATATATACATGCCTACTTTGTTAGTCTATTAGTCGCCCTTATTTAATAGTATTTTATATGTGTCTGCATTTAATTAATCTTTTATTAATGTATTGTACCGTGCGTTCGTTTGAGTGTTCGAATCGCCTCTCGCGTTATTTGCATGTGTAGTTTTCGTTTTTTTCGTTACGGTACGTGCGGAGCGCGGGATGTGACACTCCCCCTCTGGGGGTTCAAATTTCCAGAGGAAATTTGACTGGTCGTGTTCCGTTTTTATTTGTAAAACTCGACGCCCATTCTCTACATATACATAACAAAATTTTCCATTATTAACGTGTTTTGTATTTGTTGTTTTTAATCTTGTTCTTTTGAGCGATTTCTTAGTTAATTAATGTTGTCAATGTACAATAACATGTATCATTTCTGAGGGATAAATTTTTGGCTCCTTATATATTGTGTTCTTCTCCATTAATTCATCAATCGCGAATAGTTAGTAGTTTAATAGTTAATTGCAATTAGTTGCAATATTTTGATTTATTTTTTATTTCTCGTGGCTGATCTCAATTAATTTTTAATATTCTTGTTACCATATAATGGTGTATTATATCGTATTAATTATTATTTATTATTTTCTTGTTACAATCTTCCATTTGTTTTATTATCATCTTGTTAAATATTTATTCATCGAAAATATAATTTATTTTGCAACGTATAAAAGTTACTAAATGCACATGTTGATCAGCATCACTTCCAAAATGGCCGCTTGTGAATGTCCTTAATATATAGTGACTTTTATTAATATCATATTTATTATTTATCTCTTACTTATTTTAACTCTGTTTTAGGGCAATTGAGCATTGAAATGACAATAATATTGTTTTGTATTCATTATAATGTGTATGTTTACGGTGTGTTGCTTTAATATTAATAGCACGTGCATTGTGTTTTATTTAATACCAAAATGATCACATATTTGTTATTTGTTTCTACTTCTATTTTGGTGCAATTGAAAATGCAAATGGCAATATTATTATTTTGTTTGTTGTGTATATATACTGTGTGTTATTTTAATATAATAGTTTGTGGATTGTATTGCTATTGTATTGTTGAAATCTACAAATTATTAATAGCACTGTTGCACTGCTTAGTTATGAATGGTTTATATTTATATAACTTTTGTTTAATTGGTTTAATTTAATATGTGCATAGTGTATTCTATCACCGGTGACTATTATGTAGTATAACCTTACTTCTTTATACCAGATTCAATATAATAATACTATAATAGATCAATACAATATAATAATCTCTTATTTTAATCGTGTTTGTCGTTGATACTCAGTTAATCTGTCTTGATTAATTTCTAACCTATTTCTATATTTATTGGCTGTTTCTATATCTTTTTTATTAGTTTGTTGTTATTTCATATTTGTCATTTGCTGTTATTTCATATTTGTATGGTACAATTTTTGGAGCTAATCCATCATATATTATTAATTAGAGCTTGTTTATTGAATTATTATTGTTTATAGGTTCTCCGATTCTATTTTTTCAACGCTGAGTCGCTTGCTTGGAACATTTACACAGTGCGTCTTTTGCATCGTCTGGTTTTTCATTACATTGTCAACACTTATTATGACTACTTTTATTTATGTTAGATCTGTAAGTATAAAAACAAATGTCATATTTCGTAAGTATCTGCATAGTAAAATAGTCTGTCCTTTTTCTTGTTTGCAAAGACCGCTGCGTCAATGTTGAGTTATTTTGTTATAATGTCACTAAATTTTTCTTGGTTTTTCAGTTTCCTGTTGCCTTCTTAACCGTTCCAGTAGTATCTGCTTCAATATTCCATACATATTCACTTAAATTTAGTAGTTACCTTCTCGTAACTGTATCGACTTTTGTGTATACCTTTTCCATGTGAGTAATGAATTTCCTACTATTATCAATTTCTATTCCAAAGTATTTTATAATATTCTTTTTTTTCAGGTTATAATTGTCAATCTTAATATTTATTACCTTCGGTATTCTCATACCTGTAAGTAAAATGGTCTCCGTTTCTTTTTCATTGGCAAGTGTAAGTCTGTTGTCGCACATCAATTATTGACCGTTATCATCGCTTATTTTAGCTTAACTTTAATATTAAGTTATAAATATTTAATATCATTCTTTTTCCTTTTTTTTTATTAAGGCAATTGAGGTTAATCTATCCATTTCTTTCAGTTGACCATCGTATACTATGTTCTACAAAAATGGATCTATAACCAATCCCTGTGGAATTCCTGCATATACATTTCTTTCTACGATAATTAATTATGTACAAGCCTCATTGATTTATAAGGTACTTTTCTCTTTTTAATCTCTTCCAACATCTTTGTTAATTTTATTGAATTAACGCATTTTATATTTAAATAGTGGCTAGAATACATAGTAATTTCTTTTTTTTTCTTTTAGGTTCTCCTATCTTCATTATTCGGCAAGCAGCATTATACTATATACTACCATACTACGTCGTCTCTTAAAATCGTTTTGGCTATTGTTTATTTCGGTTGTGTGCTAGTTTTAACTTGTTTAAGTGTACTGTTCGCGGAATCTCCTTCACTTCAATCTTGACGTTTTGATTCTGCAAAATTTCTAACACTTTATGCGGTCCTGTATAGAAAATTTTCCTTTACTAGTTTCCTTCAGTAGATATACCAGATCTTCTAATTTAAAATTTTGCGGGTTGATTCGTCTGTCGTAATATTCTTTTGACTTTAACTCGGATTTCATCAAATTTTCTCTTGCCATTTGCTGCACGGTGTTGATTTTATCGAACAGGTTTCTGAGATATTCCGCATATGTTGGTTCCATGCTCTCTTCAATTATCATTTCGCCAGTAGGTTCTCTGGCCAAGTGCCCAAAGACTAATTCGTGCAGGGAGAATTTCGTTCCTTCGTGTACAGAGGTGTTATAAGAAAACATGGCTAATTCCACTCATTCGTCCCAGTTTCTGGAATTTTCGATGTATAACTTGAGATATTCGGTTAACATGTAGTGAGATCTTTCAATTGAACCGTTGCTTTATCTATGGTATGCCGATGTAGTGTATTATTTGATGCGAAATCTTTGCCACTTTCTTCATTAGCGAAGATGTAAAGTTCGCTCCCTGATCGGTAAGAATGGCTCTATGACCTGAATCGGCAAATAAATCGTTTTACGAAAACGTCCGCTATCTCAGCTGAAGAGATCCCTCCTATCGGAATCCCGATTGAATACTTTGTCAATAAATCTTGAATGGTTAATATATATTCATTTCCCTTTTGTATCCTTGGTAATGAACCGACGATATCCATACTAATTTTGTCGAAAGCTTTACCCGGTGTATCTGTGAGCACTATTGGTTATTTTGTTTTTATTCTAGTCAGCTTCTTCAACTGGCATTCCTTACATGTTCTTACATATTCTTGAATTTCCTTCTTCGTGTTTTTACAGTAATAATGTTGTCGTATTCTTTGATAGGTCTTTGTTACTCCTTTGTGTCCCGCTACGTATGATTCGTGTTTTTCTCGTATTATATTATTTCGTATTTCAACTGGTGGTGTGATACTTCTCCAGTGCAGATGGTTATGGTTATGGTTTTTTTCCATAAATAATTTTTCCCTTCAATTTCCTGATTGTGTGTCGCCAGGGTATTTCTTCCACATTTCCTGTGCTAATGCTAAAGGACGTTAATTTTTTTTCGTTTACTACGTCCAGTAAGGAACTCAATGAATTTAGTAAATTTTCTGGCGTTATAGGAATATTTCGGTTTTCCTTTACGGGTAGGGATACGATGTATTTTCCAGAGTTTTGATTCAACTTTGCTCTTTCCAACATTAGGTCTTCATAATGTGGCAGTTTCCCTGTTTCCCTCATTTCTAAGGCTCCTTTATCTATCGGAGCGCCCTGTATATCGACGAATATTACTTTATGATTAGTCACTCCCGTAACTGAAATTCTCGCGTTTCCGAAATTTTTAGTTCCACAAGTACCGTAGGTCTCGCGTCTTCTGCTCGTTGCTGAGAGTTGCTCAGAGTCCGCCGTAGAAGGCTCTTCCTCATTTGTTGTTTCGATTTCCTCTATTTCTCGATCGGCTACTTCCTCGCCTGTGTTTGCATCGATTTCGGCTAATACTTGGTCAAAATATGTTTCTTCTATGGCAAGGTGTTTTCCTTATTTTCTCGGATTATAAAACTGAGTCAAGACGCGTGGTTTAGCTTCAAATATGGAGAGTCCTCGGTTGAGGTATCCAATTGAAATCTTTTTAAATGTGGATATCGATCTGGTGGATATTGATCGAGCCTTCTCGCTTCTTGATTGGTAGGCACACCCCTGGTGGGTTTCTAGACAATGCATCTGCATTTGCATTTGTTCGTCTTTCTTTGTATTGGGTATCGAACTCCAAGTCTGATAATTTCAGTTTCCATTTCCAAATTCTCGACGTGGGATCCTCAATGGAATTCATCCACACTAACGGTTCGTGGTCTGTTACTATAGCAAATTTCCTACCATATAGGTATGGTCTGAAATGCATCGTGCAGTATACGATTGCTAGACACTCTTTTTCTATGGTGGAGTACTTTTGTTCGGCGGGGTTTAGTAATCTAAAGGCGTACGCGATTAGTAAATCCTTTCCAATTGGTCCCTGACTCAATACCCCGCCTATTGCGTATCCTGATGCGTCTGTCGTTCCCGCAGGGGGGGCTCGCTTATATGAGCCTATGGGGGCTGGCAAACCCACGTTCCCGAAGCCAGGGGGGACCATCGGGACAAGCGTCCCGCTTACGTGAGTCCCCTATGTACTCTGCAGGGAAGGTCACCGGGAGTGTAAGGCGTTTAATTACGGTTACATTCTCTCTACGTGGCCTTGGATAGTAGCGCACCCACGATTCTGAAGCCTGATGGGACCCGTCGGGATAAGTTCCCGGGTACAATGTACCTTGAGGCCCTCGCTTACGTGAGTCCCATCTGGAACTGCCGAGCTCGATTATCAGGTCGCCGGCCGGTAGTGACGTGGTCGTACATCCACACGATAGTCCCATCAATGACTAAGGATGGTACCACGGGGGTCGAGTTATAGCCCGGAGGAAGTAGCGACCCCTCTGCTCGGCCAATTAATGGGTATGGACTCGTGGTGTTAGTGGTTGATGGCCAAGATGCTGGCAAGTGGGCCGATTTAAGGTGTGTTGGCTCTACCGAATGGCCTTCGGCGGGTGAGCAGCATCCCACCTGCTCCGGAACTGTCCTGGAGAGACGGGAGGGTTTAGAATGTGCCCCGTTCGATCTGAGACGAGAGACAGCCCCTGCCAGGCTTAGCTAATCCAGGTAGCAAGGTACTGGGTGCCCTGTGCGCTGGTTGGGCGTAACCCCAACCCCTATGGCCCTAGGGGTGCCCGGGTACTGTATAGGAAATCTATCCTCGGAAAGAACTCGTTACCAAAGAATATACTACTTGATGCGTCTCTCGTGAGGTTGAAGGGTTTGGAAAAATTCGGATATTGTAGAATAGGTTTTGTCGTTAATGCTGTTTTTGAATTGTTGAATGCATTTTCTTGATTTTCCAATCATTTAAAGGTGATGTAATTCTTCAATAGTTGCGTTAATGGTTCTGTGATTTTGGAGAAATTAGGTATGAATCTTCTATAATATCCTGCTAGTCCCAGAAATTGCTTGATATCCTTTGCTTTCTTTGATCGTGGAAATTTTGATACTGCTTCGATCTTTGGATCTGATTTTACACCATTTTCACTGATTATATGTTCCAAATAACTTACTTCGTGTCGTAGGAATTCGCATTTATCGGGTTGCAATCGCAATTTGGCTTTCCTTAATCTTTCTATTAATTTGTTAAATTTACTTTCGTGTTCATGAAGAGATCTTGAATAAATCACTGTCATCCAGATAGACAAATAGTTCTACTCCTTGCAATCCTGATACTGAGTTCTGTACTGAGTTCATCATGCGTTAAAATGTTGCTGGGGCATTTTTTAATACAAAGGGCATAATTTTGAATTGAAAGTGACCGTACGGTGTTGAAAATGCCGTTTTGTAGGCATTCTCCTGTGCCATTCGGATCTGGTGGAAGTCTGATGCCAAGTCAAACGTGGAAAAATATTTCGCACTTCATAATTGATCCAATATTTCTGTGATGTTGGGGAGCAGATAAGCATCGCTGATTGTTTTATCATTCAGCTTCCTATAATGAATAGCTAATCTCCAACGTTTGTTTCCTTGCAAGTTTTTGGTTTCTTCGGCACAATCCATAACGGAGAATTGTGCAGAGATGTCGATGGTTCTACAACATCAGTGTCCAGTAATTCTTGAATTTAACGATTTATCTCTTCTCGATGTGCAGGCGGGTAACGATATTGTTTAATATTGATTGGTATATCATCCGTTGTAATTATTCGATGCTCTAGAATTTCAGTTCCTTCCAGCGTGTCTTCTGGAATATGAGATCTATCTTGATTCCTCCGAATTAATTCTTCGACGTTTTTTCTCTCCTCTTTGTTCAAGTGTCAAGTCGTAGTAATTCAATTATTTTCTCGAACCTAGTTTATTTTGATTTTGAAATTGCATTGCATGTCATGCTAGAGAGCGAGGTGAGGCTTTCAAATTCTTTAATTACCATCGTAGGCGTGGTAAATTCGTAATCTCTGGATGTGGTATTTATTACTCTCATATAACCTCGTCCCTTATGGTTCCTCACAACTGCATTACCAAAATGGACTCCCTTAATTGGCTCAATTTTGGGAATAAATCCCTCTTTTATCTCCGGATTTGCAATGTTAATTGAACACGGTACCGAACTTCGTTTCGGCACGATTATCTTTTCTCTTGTATCGAAGGGGATATAAATATTTCCCCACTTGATATGGTTTTTCTCGTAATCCAAACGAACCTTGCATCCTGCGAAAAATTCGGATCCCTGCGTTCTGTCGTTTGCTCATTTTAATTCCTGTGGTGCTTTAACGGCTTGGCGATACGCGTCTTCTAAGGAATGGTATCCTGCTACTTTTACTCGCAAATACACCTCATTTGGGAGCCCCTTAACGAAAGCCTGTCTTGTGTTCCAATCTATCGTATCTTGAACATCTTGGGATATGATGCCATATTCGCATCTTTCCCCCATCCATTATTGCCAGCCTGAGATTTCTGACGCGGTCCATATAATCTAATATATCTTCTCCCGGTCGTTGAAAGACCGTCTATATTCACCTTTATATTCGTTAACAGTTTTTGCTGGGTCGAACATATCTTTTAATTTGTTCCTGAAATCATTTAAACTCACTACCTCACTGTCTTCTGCGGCGAGAAACGCGTATCTGTGAAACTTATTCATTAATAATTTTATCAACTGAGGCTCTTAATGCCTTGGAACCATATTTCGCGCTCGCTTGAACGCCCTTAAAAACTTGGATACAGACGGTCGGTGTCCGTCGAACACTGGTACCGACACGATCGCGTCTTTTAACTTAATCGGTTGGGAGTTACTATCGGTCAGTCTCGTCTCTTGTGGTGGTATCGGTGATAATGCAGGTTTCTCGGTTTCGTTTGTTACCTTATTTATACGCACGTCTTCCTCTAATTTAGCAAGTCTTAGGCTTATGTCGGTCAACGCGCGCAAATTTTCATCCCGCGCTTTCAATATTTCTGACAACGTCAAAAGCGTATCCTCATTCAGTGAGTCTCGTGCGGTCGCCATGTTTCTTGTTTATGTTATTGTAATACCCGTGTGAACTTTAATCCTCTGTGGAAGTCTCCCATCGCTTCCACCAAAAGATTTATTTAGAATAACTTGTTACATTCTCAATGACTTGCCACGTTTATTTTCCTTGCTATTATGTTGTATACAATCGTTCTTTATTTTTGATTGATTTGATCGGTTCGCGGTTCGTTCTCTTCGCGTGTCAGTTTACTGATATGTTTTATTTAGTGGTCCGTATATACCTTTTAGCTTATTGATCGGTTTTATTTAATGATCCATACACTTTTTAGTTTATTAATCGATTCTACTCAATATATTTTCGCGTTTCTTATATATATATGTCGGAGATGAAAGAACACCGGAACTCCTCCTTGGATTCGCGGGAATACCGTAACGTTGCAACTTAGCATAAACAAATGTCGCTCCGATTGTTCGAGATTTATGATCATGAGCTTGGGCTCGAGGCGACAATCAGTCGCCGAACGTAGCCGCGGTCAAAGGGATGAGCGTTTTACCTAACAAAGACACAGAGTAACTCTATACCTCTCTTTAAAAGAAATAGTCGTGGCGACACGTGGCAGTAGGTACTTCAATAGTTTCTGTCCCGCGGCCCGCCACACGCAGATTTTGTCCTCCGGGTAAGATGATCGCCGGGTGTCGGCATGCCTTTGTAGTGTATGTTTAGCTAATGTGAGGACCCGCTATAGATCTTAAGATTTAGTCAAGCGAAGTCCTTCAAATAGACTTTGTTGCAACTACGGGAAGATAGGAGAAACCTATCTTCCACGAATGATGCCCCCCGTCAACAACCTCCCCTCAAGGGCGGCCAGCATCTCTTTCAAAACGCCGATATGGAGATCGACCAATTAGCAACAGCGCTAATTTCCCTCACCTTTGGAACGAAAGCTTTCTTTGACGAATCCGAGGATCTCATGTCCTTAGACCCACCCATTATAGTTTTCCTCGACGGCATCGTCGAGACGGAGAGTCACTCTCCGGTACGATCTCGACGACGATTCAAGTAACTCTCGGATACGTAGTGATTGCCCCATGCATTAACATTGAGTACAACCTAGACACTAAAGAAGAGTAGAGTTCGTCATCCCGTTGACCGTGGATTCGTTATTGAGCCTAGGATCATCGTCATTAGCTTCTCGAGTATCAAATTATCGCGATTACTTGTCCAATTCCATCATGGTCATGTTTGCACTGGTAAATATCTGCTCTATTGCATAACGATCACGTCCAGTGTCAATAGGGATTCGTTTTACGCCCTTAACCCTAACTTTAATCGTAACGCCAACCCGACATATATATGTCGGGTTTCGTTAGAAATTTTAGGCGTGAAATAGTTAATAAGTATAACAAAAGCTATTGACAATGTTCCTGGGCTCAATAACGAATCCACGGTCAACGGGTAAACTCTTTGTACAATGGAATACATTTTGTAGCACGCAGACACGTTAACTCAGACGCTGGGTTACTTTCAGACTCCCTCCAAGTCAATCACAGAAAATTCTCCAAGGAGATTGTAAATAAAAGACAGATACAGTCACACATGTCAAATACATATCGATGGGGAATATCAACAAATTCCCAAGCGCCGTAGCTAGGCAGTCCCGCGTAAACCAACATTGCTCCTGATCGAGACTCGATTGTTTATACAGCGTGTCCTCAACATCGGTACCTCCTCTGTAAGACATTTCGTTCATCCCGCGACCGTGGCTACGTTCGGCGACCAGTTATGTCTCCTCGAGCCCAAGTATTGTGGAACTTCCTAAAGAAAGGCTCGATGTCCCTACATCTCCGACATATATATACATCCCTATTTTGTTAGTCTATTAGTCGCCCTTATTTAATAGTATTTTATATGTGTCTATATTTAGTTAATCTTTTATTAATGTATTGTACCGTGCATTCGTTTGTGTGTTCGAATCGCCACTCGCGTTATTTGCATGTTGTAGTGTTCGTTTTTTTCGTTACGGTACGTGCGGAGCGCGGGACGTGACACGTGCACTAGATTTGACGTCTAATATGGAGTGAAAAGAGCGTTTAAACGTCGAAATACCTCAAACAGGAACGAAATAACAGTTAGTTTTCGTCAAAATCGAATAAAAGATTGCGTTTTGCGAGCTGCTGTGATTGTTTCGGCGCTGAAAGTAGCGTGCATTACATTCGGCGTGTAAAATGCAGTGAAAAGAGCGTTTAAACGTCGAAATATCTCAAACAGGAACGATATAACACTCAGTTTTGATGCTCCTGGGCACGTTTCGACGTAGAGAAGAACATGTGTTACGTTTTCAATGTATTGCCGTTTATTTAATTGAATGGAATGATAGTATTTGAAGTATAAATTTGAAATTTCCGATCGGTACAGTAGTTGCTGCCACCAGAAATATTCTAAAGACTATTTAAAAAAAAATTTTTATATATATATGTCGGAGATGAAAGAATACTGGAACCTTCCCTTCGGAACTTTGGGAAGACCCCTAGTATTGTAATTTAGATTTCACCATAGCCAAATTAAGAAACTGTTGTCATTCGATTCGACTGTACTTATTTGAGATTTATGATAGTGAGCTCGGGCTCGAGGCGACAACCAGTCGCCGAACGTAGTCGCGGTCAAGGGATGAACGTTTTGTCTAACAAAGGCATGAAGTAACTCTATAGCTCTCCTTAAAAGAAATACTTAGGACGGGGCACGACGGTAAGCATTTCAACGATTTCTGTCCCGTGGCTCGCCACACGCAGACTCTATTCTTTGAGTAAGATGATTACCAGATGTCGACGCGTCTCCACAGTACATGTTCAGCTAGCCCGAGGACCCGCTATAAATCTTAAGATCTGTTCAACTAAAGTCCTTCAAACCGACAAACAGTCCTCGTCCCAACTACGAGAAAATAGGAGAAATCTATTTTTCCCACGAACGACGCTTCCTCTTCTCGAACTCTCTCTTAAGGGCGGCTAGCACCCTTCCCTAACCACCAACATGGAAATTGACCAATTAACAGTAACGCCAATTTCCCTCACTTTCCGAATGAAGGCTTTTCTCCACGAATCCGATGATTTCGTGCCCTTAGGCACACCCATCATAGTTTTCCTCGACAGCGTTACCGTGATGGAGAACGACACTCTCCCGTACGATCTCAAAGACGATTCAAGTAACTCTCAGATACGTAGTGATTGCCCCATGCATTAACATTGAGTACAACTTAGACGTGGAAGAAAAGTAGAGTTCGTCATCCCCTTGACCGCGGATTCATTAGTGAGCCTAGGATCATTGTCATTAGCTTCTCGAGTATCTAATTATCGCGATTACTTGTCCAATTTCATCATAGTCATATTTGCACTAGTAAATATCTCCTCTATTGCATAATGATCACGTCTAGCGCCAATAGGGATTCGTTTCACGCCCCTAACCCTAACTCAAATCTTAACGTCAACCCGACATATATATATATATAATGTCGGGTCAACGTCGGGATTGGGGGTGGGGGTGTTCGGTGAATCTCCGTTGAAATTAGCCATAGGTGCGGTGTAACAATAGTTGAGTTTATTGACACACATTAGAGAGATTACAGCGTCGATAGGTAATCGCAAGGTTTCGATATTCGCGGCACTATGACAATGGTCTCGGCTCCGGCAACGTTTCCGCGGTCAACGGATGCTGAACTTTACCCTCCGTTAGCGTCTAAGTTACACTGTATGTTAGAGCAAGGAGCAATTATTACGTATACGAAAGACAGGTCGATTGCTGATGAGATCGCACTAGAGAGTGTCTCTCCGTCACGGTGACGCTGTCGAAGAAAAGTGTGATGGGTGTGTCTAAGGGCACGAGGTCATCGGATTCGCGGAGAAAAGTCTTCGTTCGGAAAGTGAGGGAAATTGACGTTACTGTTAATTGGTCAATTTCCATGTTGGTGGTTAGGGAAGGGTGCCAGCCGCCCTTAAGAGAAAGTTGCTATCGGGTAGCGTCGTTCGTGAGAAAAATAGATTTCTCCAAGTTCCTGTAGTTGGAACGAAGACTATTTGTCGGTTTGAAGGACTTTCGTTAAATAAATCTTAAGATTTATAGCGGGTCCTCGAGCTAGCTGAACATGTGGTGTGGAGATGCGTCAACATCTGGTAATTGTCTTACTCGAAGAATAGAGTCTGCGTGTGGCGAGTCACGGGACGGAAATCGTTGAAGCGCTTACCGTCGTGCCCTGTCCCAAGTATTTCTTTTAAGGAGAGTTATAGAGTTACCTCATGCCTTTGTTAGACAAAACGTTCATTCCTTGACCGCGACTACGTTCGGCGACCGGTTGTCGCCTCGAGCCCGAGCTCACGATCATAAATCTCGAATAAGTACAGTCGGATCGAATGACAACAGTTTCTTAGTGCGGCTATGGTGAAATCTGGATTACAGCACTAAGGGGTCCTCACAACGCTCCAAAGGGGAGGCTCCGGTGTTCTTTCATCTCCGACATATATATATAGTGCTGATATATTATGAGTGCTGTTGCAACTGGCGACTAGTAGGGAGGAATTCAAAACTTGTCGCGCTTAGCTAAAGCGCGGCAGTATTCGAGGATTCCAACCGTTGTACCTTACGACTGATAGGAGTTAACCCAAAACGTCGTGCTTTTAGTAACAACTTGAATGAAACCTCAAACTCGTATCGCCCATTCGGTGCGCACTCCCGTCTAAAGGATTCCAAACCGTTGTGTTTTCTTGGTGTTTTATTCAATAACTTATATGTTCGTGGGTAGCGTTAACTAGCGTTTAATGCGACCTGCAAATAAATTCCACTTTTCGGCTAACCTGTTATGTGCAGGAATACTGGCACAGGAGAGGATTAAAGTTGTTCAGAATAAATAATTGGTATTGACATACAAATTTATTCGATCCTGCTGGGTTATGTTGGTATCGATATGTTATGATTTATTCAGATTTTATTCGATGATAATTGTTACAGTATGGATTATAAATGTTATAACATATAAATATGTATATGTAGATATAGTTAGTACTCAAATCTCCATTCGGATTGATCTCATAAGTGTTTTCGGCGTGACAAGGTTGGTTTAATTCGTTTTTATTATTGACAGAATCTATCTCTGTAGTCGTCCGGGTGATTAATATAGTAAGGGTTATAACAATCGCTTTCGTACGATGTAGGTGATGACGTTCGAGACCGAGGAGAGTGCGACTCGTAGTGGGTCGTACTCCAATGTTCGGGTATCGGTGAACTCGAGGGTGAGAAACTAGGTTCAAGATCTTCGCTATTTAATCCTAACTCTTCTCGACGCCTTTTCTCTTCTCTTTTAATTTCGGCAGTGATCAGTCGTTTATACCAACGTTCAGCTCGCTTTTTGTTGAGGTGACCCTTATCTTTACGATTCCTTCTTGCTTTTGACATCTAATACTATCAAAATGAAATTAATGCTCCTTTCTGTGTGAGGCCTGTGTGACTTCGGAATCCTCGCCCAAAGATGAGCAATATCTGCTAACAGTGGGAGGGGATTGCGAATATCTATAAGTGTTTTCAAAGATTGAAAGCACCGTAATCACAGGTTAACACAGCGAATAATCGTTTTAATTTAATAATTCGAAGTTTAGAAACAATTGTTTTATCTTTGACAACTTGTGGAGTCGTAAGCAAGAACGGTTATATCAGTTGGCGACGGTGTTCTCTGTGGACATCCAGCGTGGCTTCGTAAGTTTCGCCCAAAGATGAGTAATATCTGCTAGCAATGGTAAGAAAAACACAAAAACCATAGATGTTTTCTGTGATTGAAAACACCGTAATCACTAGTTGATACGGTCGTGATGACTTCAAGATGTCTCAAATTAAATCCGCGTTAATCCCTTCCGGTACTTTATCGAGTCAGACTCGCGATGAAGATTTTGGCTCAAACATGAATATCGAGAGAGTCTTGGGAGAGATACTTGGGCCAAACATGAATATGAAACTCGCAATATTTATGTTTGGGCCAAAATCTTCATCGCGAGTCTGACTCGATAAAGTACCGGAAGGGGTTAATTGTATGCTCGATATTTTATTCGTCAATTATAATTGCCGACAGATACTTTATTTCCGTTACCAAACATTGTACAACTGAGAAGTTATCAGAGAAGAGAATATACAAATTTAAATTCTCACCTTAAATGTATGCGGAGTCGATCGAGTTTTATTGTACTACTTGGCAGTTAATCGAACTTCGACATTTTATAGAATGACGGTGTGAGCACTTTAATTGACAAGATGGTAACTAACAGTTAATACTTATAAAATTTTTACTAACTTGATTTCGGTTCGACAGGCGAACTGGCAAAATGACGGCGTGAACACTTCGATTTTGAAATGGTAACTAACTATTAATACTTCTAAAACTCGGCTTCGACTGACAGAATGACAGTGTGATTACTTTGATTTTCAAATGGTAACTACTGTCCTATGTCATTACGCTTATTTATATCTTGAATAATTGTCATGTTACAGATCGTTCCCATGGGAATCATAACGTTGCTAGGTGACAGAATGTGAATATCGTAATTGCTAGTCTAAGCTGAAGTTTCGTCTTCTTGATTATCTTGTTTATGCCGTTTCTTAATTTCTCATATTCTCTTTTGATGCTAATGGAAACATTCAAAGTGCGTGATAAGATGTGGATATTGTAACAGTTTATCTTTTGCTGAAGTTGCGTCTGCGATGCTTCTGAAACCCTCCATACCGAGAGCATAAGAGCGGCAGTGGGCATCTCATTGTTCTGTCGAGTCTTCATACGTGTAGCATGTAACGTCAATAAATATCTACAACAGGTTCAGGAAACCTGAACCGCCTTCCACACGATACCAACTTCCAAAACAAAGGAATATGAATTCGACACGTAGGCATAAGATAAACGAACATCTAGAAGGGCTGGGCCTTGATCGAGGCTTCAGCCTTTGGGTAACGGTCTAATCGCAAACTTGTAATCTTATTATAGAATAAAGGTATCTTGAACTCTGGTTCAAGAACCCAACATTTTTTTTATCATTATTTTCCTGTCATTATTACGTTACATTTTGACAATCCTGCCGGGATCCATTCGCTCCAGTGTAAACGAAATTACGATTTCGGTCTATGGACATCATGGAAGATCGAAGGATTCGGACCACTTGTGTTGTGAACTCTGGTACCAATAATTTATCACAGAGGAAAACACCGCGAAGGAACCTCATTCTACGAACTTACGTATCGAGGTGAGAAAAGTCTGGATTCTTTTAAACAATATAGAACGTGAAAAGTTAGTTTCTCTAGCAACTCTAGCGAAGAGACAATGTTCACAATGAACAACAAGAAAGACTCAAAAGCCGAAACAATTTTACCCTCTACATGTGGAACCCAAAATAAAACGGGATCACTTAATTCCTCTACCAGAGCTATTTTAGACTTAGTACAGAGACAGAACGACGAATTTCGACAACAATTTAACGAAATAAAGAATGCATTAAGATTAGCCAACAAAGAAAATAGAAATATTAGGTAGAAACCTCTCTCGTGTTAAACTATCATAAATAGACGTAGAATCAACTGAATTTGGTTCTATGATGATTAACGATGACGATAATATATCAGTATTAAAACACGATACTAACACCTCCACCTATGCCACAAAGACCACCAACATACGTCCAACCATCCAATCCAACAGCTGCAAACTCTGTAAGTCTAAAAGCTGAAATTGCATTAAAATGTATTCCGATACTAAAGGGAGAAGATGATATAGGTGTAGATTTTATTCGTGAAATAAAAGAAATGAGAATGATGTGTAGCAAACAAACATTATTATTAAACATGATCAAAATAGAGAAAATTATAGGAAAAGCCGCAATGGCAATCCGCAATATCCATATTAACGAATTCGAAATTCTGTACGAAGCATTAAGACGTAACGTAGCTACTAAAGCATCAGTAAGGGAACACCAAGATCAATGAAGAGAAATAAGGCAAGGATTAACCGACAGCGTGCAAAATTATAACATTAGATTTCGACGTGTTTTTAACAGACTTCAATACAGCATTACCAATGAATATAAAGACGAGCTAACTCCACGAGTGATGAACGATCGACTATACATGGACTCTGTGACTGACTATGTAAGAGGCCTTTGTTCAGAAATAGGGCAAATGCCATTGGCTAATTCTCCCCCAAATATCATCGACACAGAAAAAAAGCAATGGACGTGGAAAGATACTTTCGCGAAGACAACGCTTGCAGACGGATGGCACGACAAATAACCGCTCCGCCATCTTATCGTAACCAGACGTTTCATCTAGTAGGTAACGGCTTCACGATTACAAGTAACATGAATAACAAAACTACATCCACACAAAACATTCAACCAAGAATGAGAACCGACCATTAAAAGAAAGGACACAAACGAAATGTTTCAAATGCAATCGATTGCGACACCTTGTCAATCAATGCCAAAATTTTCGAATACCGCCTCAAACAAAAGCCCCTCTAAGAATAAATCACATTCAAGAACAATCAGAATTAACAATGAAGATTACCCACAATACAACTACAATTATCAGGATGGCCAGGTGTAAATTCGACCAATCGCGGGGAGACGCAATCGCGAAGAAACACGTCAACGGGAGTCGTAAATTCCCGTTACGATTATAATAATCGACGCCGCGAATAGATCGATCCCCTGATTTCCGTTAAGATAATAGGGGTGGTTGAAATGATATAACTCCGTGATTAACAGTGTTATAACATATATTTTCCAACAACTTCGGAGAATTACAAACTTCAGTAACATCGCCGAGTATGAGAACTGCCTTGATTTGAACCGCCTTGATCTTGCTCAGATTCTGACTGACAATCTGATAGATGAAGACCCTCGTGTTGTAATAGACGTAGCGATTGATCTGATCCGACTTTGAATGATTCGACTCAACAGAATCAACCGAATGACAGACTGACTAGACTTTGACTGCTTGACTTCGACTGTGTAACTTTCACTCTTGACTGTTTGACTGCGACTTCGACTGCCTGCTTTTTGTCTGTTTGACTTTTACTGCGTGACTTCTTCTTGGCTATTCGTTGGTTGACGTCCACTGCTTGACTTTGACTGTTCGTTGGTTATGCAAAAGAGTAGAGTTGATCCACTTGATGGCGTAGAAGCAGTAGTAGCAGTAGTAGCAATAGGAGCAATAGGAGTCGTAAGAGCCGTAGGAATTGTGAGAGCCGTAGGAACTGTCGGAACTGCCGGCACTGTGAGAGCTGTAGGAACTCTGAAGTTCGTTCTGATGTGATTACGGAGGAAAGCTCAGTATGGGTGTCCCATTTGAACCAAGAACGCGGATTCGCTGATCACATTTTTAGTTAGGAAAGTGAGGGCAATGATCCGCGATGCCGATTGGTTATGACCACTGTTGGGAATGAAGATGAGAGGAAAAAGTCTACCAACGTGGTTCATGGACGACATGTTTATGGGAAAAACCAGTTTTTCCGTTAGGCAACGATTTCGTTTTTCCCATTAGGTAACCTGCTTTCTCCGTAATTTGGAAGAACGTACAATAGACATAAGGACCTTTTAAGTACCAGTTATAAACCGAAAATACTTGCAGGATTAAAGGTTCCTGCTAGCTAATAAGACTCGGTTTATGGCGGGGCCTTAGGTTTATTGAGGGTTTCTCTAACGGTGCTTGGGCCTTAACGGTCAGAGAAGCAAGGACGTCACGCGGACCTTTTCACGCGACGTAACACCAGGATTGCGATTTCTCGTTGACTCGGGAGCAGGAATCAACTTGCTTTAACGAGGATGCTACCCAGGAAGAACAATAATACCAGATAAAAAATAATCCTCCATGGGACATTTCAAATACGAATCTAATTCCAAAATTAAACTAAATTTATTCAACAAAGAGATAGAATTGTCCTTAGTAGATCAGAATTTCCCTATTATAGAAGACGGCATATTAGCCTTATTCGGTTTAAATTGAGGTGGTGTGTCGTGATAGGTGCGGAAGGAATACTCAGATGTTCAACACGAAGTTTATTTCTATTAACAATCAACAGATCAACAATTTATACGATTCACACTTATGATTAACCATCGAGAGTTTACAATCGCGTATCTCGGCTTGTGTTTGCTTCGCTATGATGCTGAACCTTTCGCACTTCGCGGTTGGAGGCAGAATGAATCTTTTGTTCGAAACCAAATGGATTCTTTTCTTAGTTGCCCTTCGATATCCCCACTACACACGCGTTTATTAGATGTACCGCGGCGGTTGCCGTGCGTGCATTCTTCCGAATATTCGGCGGAAGAACCATAGGGATATCGATGGCACATTAGGCACGTCGGCCTTACGCTTTGAAGGTATAGCGCTTTGTGTCGCGAAGCCGTTGGAAAGTTCCGTGCTCGAGTGCCGCTACAGTACCCCCTTACCAGTGACAACGTTTATCTTTTTTTCTTACATCTCGCAGGTAGTTATGGCCTATTATCTTATCGCAGACCTGCCTGAAAGCGATCAGGAAAGCGAACTCTCCTGCCCGCGCGCGTGGTGTGATGAACTCCTGAGTCATCTTCGCTTTGTTGTGCCTGCTCGGTGTTCTGCGTAGTTGTGGTTTTACGCGGTATAAACGTAACGAGGGTTTCTGCGCTGGTTTCTCGTTGCTGTTGTTCAATGTCGTCGGATACAATAAAAGCGGGTTTCAAACGATCTATGGAGACTATTACGTTTTTATTGTTTATTTTGACGGTGAAGGTCTTTGTTCCACGCTGTATAACCTGGTAAGGTCCGTCGTAAGGCGGTTGTAACGGGCCACCGCTCGCGTCGTGGCGTACGAATACGTATGGTGATGTTTCGAGCTCGCGGAACACGAAGGTTTTCCTGTCGCCGTGTCGCGTAATCGAACGAGGCCTGATTTTCTCAATTCGCTCCTTTAAACGGTTCGCGAATTCCGAGTTGGGCTGTTGCTTTGTCGGTGCGAAAAATTCTGTCGGCAATCGTATGCCGGTGCCGTAAACCATTTCAGCGGCCGTCGCGTTCAGGTCCTCCTTGATAGCGGTTCTTATGCCAAGTAAAACAATTGGTAGGATTTCTACCCAGTTGCTCGTATTGTGACATTTTATTGCTGCCTTTAATTGCCGATGTAAACGCTCTACCATCCCATTGGACGCGGGGTGATAGGATGTCGTGCGTAGATGCTTAATGCCGAGCAACCGGCACAGTTCGTTAAATAAGTTTGATTCGAATTGGCGTCCTTGGTCGGTTGTTATTTTTGCAGGCACGCCAAAACGAGCTATCCATGTAGAAAGGAGGGCCGAGGCAACGGTTGTCGCTTCCATGTCGGCGATGGGGATGGCTTCAGGCCAACGCGAGAAACGGTCGATGCACGTTAGACAATATCGGTAGCCTTGCGAATATTGCATCGCGATAATGTCTATGTGTACGTGCTCGAACCGGCCTGCTGTTGTTTCGAACGTTCCGACGGGTGAGGATACGTGCCTGGTGACTTTGCATCGTTGACACGGGATACATTGTCGTGCCCAAGTCCGGCAATCTTTGTTTACGGACGGCCAAATGAAACGCGACGTCACCAACTTTTGCGTGGCACGTATCCCTGGGTGGGAAAGTCCGTGGAGCGAATTGAATACGTCGCGCCGCAAGGATTTCGGTACGTACGGTCTTACAATGTCGGCTGATACGTCGCAGTATATTTCTGCGTCGTAACCGGGAAAGCGTATCTTCTTTAACCGTAACGCGGTTGTACCGGAGTTGACGATATCGCTTAGTTCGTTGTCGTTTTCTTGCGCGGCGGCGAGAGTTTGATGGTCCACGGCCTTCCCTATTGCTTCGATGCGCGACAGAGCGTCGGCTACGTTATTATCTAGCCCCTTTATGTAACGTATATCTGTGCTGAATTGACCGATGTAGTCGAGGTATCGAAATTGTCGCGGCGAACACTTTTCTAATTTTTGTCTGAACGCGTAGGTAAGAGGTTTGTGGTCGGTATATATTGCGAAGTTTCTGCCTTCTAAAGCGTGTCGGAAGTGTTTGATTGCGGTGTATATTGCGAGTAGTTCGCGATCGTACGCGCTATATTTTTGCTGCGCGGGGGTCAGAGATTTCGTTGCGAACCCTAGCGGTTGCCATTCGCTATTCGCGTGTTGTTGTAATACCGCTCCCACGGCGTAGTCGGACGCATCTACCGAGAGGCTGATAGGCGCACCTGGTATCGGATGCGCCAGCATCGTGGCATCCGCGAGAGCGCGTTGCGATTCGCGAAAGCTGTTATCCGCCAGTTCCGACCACTCTATGGGCGCGTTGCCCTTTTTCGCGCCTTTTAACAAATCATTGAGCGGTTTGAGTGTTTTTGCGGCCCCCGGTATGAAACGTCGGTAGAAGTTTATCATACCGAGGTACCTACGTAGCTGCTTAGCGTTCGCGGGTTTCGACAATTTTATAATCGCTTCGACGCGTTCGGGCGGCGGTTTAATTCCGTCGGAGTTTACCGAGTATCCGAGGAAAGTAATTTCGTGCACGCCGAATTCGCATTTCGTGGGGTTTATCACGACGCCGTAATTGTTGAGGCGGTCGAACAGAATTTTCAAATGTTCGCAATGTTGACTTTCGTCGTCCGATGCTATTAGGAAATCATCGATGTACGTGTAGACGAAATCGAGCCCACGTGTGATTTCGTCGACGAATCGCTGACATGTTTGCGCGGCGTTCCGAAGTCCAAACATCATGTTTGTTGCTTCGAAAAGTCCGAAAGGTGTTGTTATCGCGGTTTTTTCGATGTCTTCGGGCGCAATCGGAATTTGATGGTACGCGCGGACGAGATCGATCTTTGAGAAGATTCGCTTACCAAACAGATGATGCGCGAAGTCTTCGATATGCGGCGGTGAGTACCTGTCGGGTACGGTGCGAGCGTTCAACGCGCGGTAGTCGCCGCATGGTCGCAGGTTTCCGTCCTTTTTCGGCACTACGTGCAGAGGTGATGCCCACGGGCTTTTCGATGGTCGCATCACACCCTGCTCGATCATGAGCTCGAATTCCTCCTTTACCTGTTTAAGTCGATCAGGTGCGAGACGGCGGGGTTTGTTGTAGACCGGCGGGCCAGGCGTGGTTTCGATGTGGTGTACCACGCCGTGTCGAGTCTTCTCTTTTCCAAAAATCGGTGGGCGGGTGAGGTCCGGGAATTCTGCCAGGAGTTGGTGATATGGTGATTCGCCGATAATGGTCTTAACGGACACTTCGTCTGTCGTGTCGGTGTATCCCCTCGATGACATTCGAGTTGCTGTGTCGGTGAGGCTTTTGTTTCGCGCGTCCACGAGCAACCCGTAATGGCTTAGGAAGTCCATGCCGATGATGGGGGTTTGCACGTCGGCTACCGTAAAGTTCCATCTGAATGCTCTGCGTAGGGACAGGTTTAGCTCCATCGCTAAAGTGCCGTACGTTGCGATGCGCGTCCCATTGGCAGCGAATAGTTCATACGCTGTTTTCTTTACGTCCGTGGATAGCCTGCTTCGGGGATAAACGCTGATATCAGCACCGGTGTCAACTAAGAATGAAGTCTTCGTTCTCTGGTCCAAAATAAAGATGCGGCGAGATCCCAAGCCGTTGTCGTTCGCCGCTTTTACGGACGGCTGGTGTCGTTTCCCGACTTCCACTTACAAGGGGCGTTACATTTCCTGGCGCGATCGCCAAACCTCGCATGATAGAAGCACATTCCGTCCTGGCGCGGGTTATCTCGCGAACGCGAACGGCGGCGGGGTCGGGTGAGAGAATTCGAGCGTCTTCGTGGTCGACGATGCCCGTCGATTCTCATAGCCTTCATTCCGTCTAGCACCCTGCTGGTGACGGCGGCGGCCAGTGCGTCGGTTTTATCTTCGTATGATGCCAGTGGCTCGGCGACTGCGCCCACCCTATGCGCGCGGTGGCCGTGGCGAACGTACGCCTCGTCGATTCTATCCGCGGTCTTGGTCAGCTTTTCTATGCTCGTATCGTCAACTGCGGCCAGGACTTCCCTGATACGGTCTGGGAGGCGGTTCCTCCACAGGTTTAGGATGAACTCGTCGGACGCGAGCGGGCTGGCTAGTTTCTTTAGGTCGTTGTAAAACTGTGAGGGCTTTCTGTCGCCCATCTTTTCGCGTTCGACTAACCTTTCGACTTTGGCGCTGTCGGATTCGGTCAGGGTGCGGATCAGCTCGCTCTTCAATTTATCGTACTGGCCGGTATCAGGGAGGTGGGTCACGGTATCCTCGATCTTGGCGAGGTATGTTGGGTCAAGGAATCCCATGAGGGTTACGACTTTTTCCTTATCGTGGCTGATGCCGGTTACGTCGAAATACCTCTCTAGGATCGAGAACCAGAGCCCGGCCTTCGTAGGCATAAATGGTGGCACGCGAAACAAAGCACCGGCTGGAGTTGGTTTGCTCTCCATTTCCATAGTGTGATTTGCGGACACTACTGTTCACACCGCGACTAGTCTATCACTGTCACCTCTAACACAAAAAATCACGTCGGGGTCACCAGTTTGAGGTGGTGTGTCGTGATAGGTGCGGAAGGAATACTCAGATGTTCAACACGAAGTTTATTTCTATTAACAATCAACAGATCAACAATTTATACGATTCACACTTATGATTAACCATCAAGAGTTTACAATCGCGTATCTCGGCTTGTGTTTGCTTCGCTATGATGCTGAACCTTTCGCACTTCGCGGTTGGAGGCAGAATGAATCTTTTGTTCGAAACCAAATGGATTCTTTTCTTAGTTGCCCTTCGATATCCCCACTACACACGCGTTTATTAGATGTACCGCGGCGGTTGCCGTGCGTGCATTCTTCCGAATATTCGGCGGAAGAACCATAGGGATATCGATGGCACATTAGGCACGTCGGCCTTACGCTTTGAAGGTATAGCGCTTTGTGTCGCGAAGCCGTTGGAAAGTTCCGTGCTCGAGTGCCGCTACAAAATCAATATCGATTCGAACTCTCCAATAAAACGTTGAAATTGGATAACAACATCCTTCTGCTGCAGCAAGAACCAACCCTCGCACCAGGAGAAACCGTTCAAAAAATTGTATACTTCGAAGGAAAGCCAACGCCAGTATGCTTTATCAGTGGTGGTAAGTTCTCAGTTCAAATTTCTAACATTATTGAAAATACAAACATTGTAGATCAAATTAAAAAATTTAAATCTTTGATTCGACTATCGCACATAGAAAAACCTCTTAGCGAACCTATGGAAAAGATTCTCCTTTATTACATGGACGTATTTAATTTAGACAGCGAAACATTACCATGTACATCTCTTGCCAAACATTCCATTACGTTAAAAGAAAATAAGATCATCAACGTAAAATCCTACCGCCCTTCCGAACATCATAAAACCGAAATAAATAAACAGATGACTGAAATGTGAAACAAAAAGATTATAGAACCCTCTGACTATCTCTATAACTCTCCTGTCTGGGTCGTTCCAAAGAAAAGCGATACATCATCGAAACAAAAGTGGCGAATAGTAATTGATTTTGGAAAGTTAAACGAACTGACAGACCAAGAGGCATATCCACTGCCTGACATTGACGATATACTCTCACAACTAGGAAACGCAAAACATTTATCCGCTTTAGACTTATTCTCAGGATTCCATCAAATACCCATGGACCAAAATTCAAAGAAATACACTGCATTTAGCACACCACAAGGACACTACAATAGAATGTCATTCGGGCTCAAGAACGCACCTGCTACCTTTCAAAGAATGATGAATACCGCGTTAAGAGGTTTGATTAACAATCATTTTATTTATTTTCGAATTCGAATTTTCGATATTTTCGAACTTTGGCGGACAGACGCGGTCGCGAGGAAACGCATCAACGGGAGTCGTAAATTTCCGTTACGATTACAAGAATCGACACCACGAATAGATCGATCCCCTTATTTTTTGTGGGATAATAGGGATGATTGATGTGGTATAACGCTGCGATTAACAGGGTTATAAAATTTGTATTTCCAACACTTAATATACTGAAGAGTTACACTGTTACGTATGATATAAATGTCGTAGATGATACCTTGAGGGGAGCACGAGGCGGATGTGGGTTCTCAGGGTGTAGGACCACGCCCTGGGAAACCCCGATGAATCTGATGTTCTCCTATAGCCGGGTGGTGGCTGGTCACCCGCCAATGGCCGATTCGGTGCGGAGAACTTCGGAGAAGTTAGTGGGCCCGTACCTGCCAAGACCACTCACTTCACCTTCTTGTGGAGCTCCCCGTCACCCTGCACAGGCCTTGACCGGGGTAGGGTGCGAAAGAGTGAGTGGCACCAGCATGGAAACTCTAGTTGACGACCACGGCGACTTTCACTAAGGTGGCCGCTCGGCCTCCGGTGCGTCCCTGCACGCGTAGAGAATCCATGCGGGGAGCGGCGACCGAACGGAAACTATCGCGAAAGGGAAGGGACGTACGGCTAGTGGACGGGACACGCGCGGGGAGAAAGTACCCGGCCTTCCCCGATCCCCACGATGTGCCGCGATATCGCTCACCGTGAGGGACGGCTCGGGTTTCACATACAGGGTGGCGATGTCAGTAGTGAGAAGCTAAGCTCTCTGAACTTGACATCAAGGAGCTGAGTTTCAGGAAGGCGATCACGGGGGCGTTGCTGTTCGAGATCTCAGGCCAGAACGCTGGGAGTAAAGCATCGCCACTGGCCGAGCGGATGGCGGCCACGCTGAAGAACTTACCCGCCAAGGTAACCGTGCCGCGTAGGACAGCCGAGTTAAGAGTGACCGAACTGGAGGACTCGGTAACCCCGGAGAAGGTGGCGGCCGCCGTTGCCGAGGGCTGCCGCGCCAACGAGGTCAGTGTGGGACCCATACGCTACGCTTCTCGGATTGGTGTGACTACGCTGTCCGCCGACAGCGGCCAGGAAAATCAACAGAGGAGGGGAAGCCCGATCGGGCGGTAAGATTAACATGGTTTGGGCAATGGCGAGGTTTCTCCTCTCCCGGCGCGACAACTACAATGCTTCAGGTGCATGGAGGGGGTCACGTGCGCAGGGACTGCAAGTCGACGGTCGACCGGTCGGAGCGCTGCTATCGATGTGGGGCAGAAGGACACCACGCCAGGAACTGCTCGGCGCGAGAACCTAAGTGTCCGGTGTGTACGGACCTGGGACTGCCCGCGTCACACCGTATGGGGTCGCCGGCATGTAAACTGCCGGCCCGTAAGAAGAGGGCCGCATAGGAGGCAAGGACCGTTCCAGGCAATGGCGTGGACACGGCGATAAGGAAGAAAACGACGCCGCCGTCTACTGGCCAGAAAAGAGGTCGGAGAAGACAGATGCACAGACTCCGAGGGGAGCGGCCCGGAGGAGAAGGACAACTGCTCCTGCGATGCAATCTTAACCGCGCCAGCCGGGCTCAGGACTTAATGTTCCAGAGCCTGGTGGAGCGGCGGATTGGTCTGGCAGCGGTGGCCGAGCCATACAACATTCCCGACGCGTTACGAAGCGCTGCGGACCTAATCGGCTCGGTTGCTATATTCTGGAACGGGATCCCGCAGGGTGGACTCGCTTATGCGAGCCTATGGGGGCTGGCAAACCCACGTTCCCGCAGCCAGGGGGACCGTCGGGACATGCGTCCCGCTTACGTGAGTCCGTATGTACTCCGCAGGGAAGGTCGTCGGGAGTGTAAGGCGTTTAATTACGGTTACATTCTCTCTACGTGGCCTTGGCTAGTAGCACACCCACGATTCTGATGCCAAGGATGGGACCGTCGGGATAAGTTCCCGGGTACGAAAGTACCTTGAAGCCCCCGATTACGTGAGTAATCTCGAACTGCCGAGCTCGGTTATCAGGTCGCCGGCCGACAGTGACGTGGCCGTACATCCATACTATAGTCACACCAACAACTAAGGTTGGTACCACGGGCGGTCGAGTTACAGCTCGGAAGGAGTAGCGACCCCTCTGCTCCGCCAATTATTGGGTATGGACTCGTGGTTGCAGTGGTTGATGGCCAAGATGCTGGCAAGAGGGCCGACTTAAAGTGATGGCTCCACGGAATGGCCTTCGGCGGGTGAGCAGTGTCCCACCTGCTCCGGAACCGTCCTGGTGAGGCGGGGGGGCTTAGAATGTGCCCCGTTCGACCTGAGAAGAGCGACAGCCCCTGCAGGCTTAGCTAATCCAGGGAGCAAGGCACTGGGTGCCTTGTGCGATGGTTTGGCGTTATCTCAACCCCTACGGTCCTTGGGGACCCAGGTACTGTGTGGGATTAAATCCGAGGAAAGTACCCGTTACCAAAAGACAATACTATTCTGGAACGGGACCGCGGGAAGTGCCTCCAGCAACTTGTATGCGATCTGGGATTCGTGTGAGGTGTGGTATGTTGTGCTTGATATGTATATTGGACGGACGTAATAGTTGTAGTAGTTGGGCCTCGTCCAGTGTAATTGTCACTAGGGGCTGTAGATGTCGCGCCGCCAGGGTACTGCTGATTTTTTCCTCCGTTTTTTAGTGCGTGGGAGTAAAATTTGACTCCGGTCGCCGGGATTCGAACCCGGGTTCCGAACGTTCGCAACCTAAGACGTTAACCACTGCGCTGCCGTCGTCCGACACTAGTTAGTGTCGAGTGGTATTTGGCTTGTCGAGTGTCGCCACACGTGTATACCGCAGTCCGTGTATCCGCCAGCACGGCGCGGTGTACTGGTGGTCCGAGGGGATCGCTTGTCTCCGCGAGGCGTGCATCCGTGCTCGGCGCCGATACACCAAATTCCGCCGTAGACGGCGGGAGGATGAAGCCACGGTGGCTCGTCTATATGAGGCCTACCGCGAAGCGCGGAGGTCCCTGTAACCAGCCATCAAGGAGGCGAAGAGACGGGCGTGGGGCGAGCTTCTGGCCAGCCTCGAATCTGATCCCTGGCGGCGCCCTTATAAGATGGTATTGAACAAACTTCGTCCATGTGTGCTTCCCGTACCGGAGAGCATGGATCCTTAGTTCCTGGAGGAGGTTGTCGGCATCCTGTTCCCGGGAGCGACGGGCGAGGAGGTTTGCAGGTTTACCGACGAGGAGGAACAGGAGCCTCAACCGTCGGAAGAAGAGCCACTTGACACCGCGGGAAGTTGGAGCCCGGAATCGAGGGTCACCGAGGAAGAATTGGCTGAGGTTGTCGTGATGATCGGAGCACGGAAAGCTCCGAGTCCCGACGGAGTCCCGACCCGGCTGTGGAAGGACGTCGCCGGGGTCTTGGCCCCGAGATTAATGCGTCTATTTGACAGATGCCTGTCTCGGGGCGAATACCTCGTTATGTGGAAAGAGGCACGGATGGTCTTGCTGCCGAAGCCGGAACGCTCTCCGGACTCGCCTTCCGCTTATCGGCCGGTGTCCCTTTTGGACGGGGCTGGCAAGCTACTGCAGAGAGTGGTGGCGGCCCGTCTCGAGTCGCACCTGTCGCAGAGTGTTCTCGGACTGCACGGCAGCCAGTTTGGCTTCCGGAGGGGACGCTCTACGGCCCACGCTGTAGACCGTGTCTGCTCCCTGGTTGAAGGGGCCGAGGGGCGCGGTTGCGTGACGTTGGCTGTGTCGCTGGATGAGGTCAACACCTTCAACAGCATCCCCTGGGACAGGATATGCCGGGCCCTCGAGTTTCATCGGGTACCCGCGTACCTGCGGGGTGTAGTCTGGGCATTTCTTTGAGACCAAAGCATCGTCTACACCGTCCGTGGCGGGGGGATGACTGAGAGGGCGGTGTACCGCGGGGTCCAGCAGGGTTCCGTGCTGGGTCCGCTGCTGTGGAACATCGCGTACAACGCGGTGCTGCGGGCGCCGATGCCTCCGGATTCGGCGCTGGCGTGCTACGTCGACGGCACGTTAATGCTAGTGTGGGGCGCGGCGTGTGGCGGAACCGTCCGTCTGGCGGAGCTGGCTGTGGCCCGCGTGGTCGCCGCGATCATGGGATTGGGGCTGAGAGTGTCTCCTAAGAAGTCCGAGGCAATGTGGTTCTGCCGCACGGCCGATCACGGGACGCCTTCAGCGGGTTATTGCTTGAGGTTGGAGGGAGCTGAGATCGGGGTCGGAACCAGAATGAAATATCTGGGCTTGATCCTCGACAGCCACTGGACCTTCGGCGCTCACTTCGAGCGCTTGTCACCGTCTGTCGAGGCGGCGGCGAACGCATTAGGACGTTTGCTGCCTCGGCTGGGCGGGCCCGTTGTCGGAGTGCGTCGGCTGCATGTCGGCGTGTTGCGATCGACGCTCCTTTACGGAGCTCCGACCTGGGCGGAGGACCTGATGGCCAGCCGCCGCAGTCTCCTGAAAGTCAGGAGGCTGCACAGGACGGTGGCCATCAGGGTAGTGAGGGGCTTCCGTATCATTTCGGCTGTAGCAGCGGCGGTGCTCGCTGGATTTCCCCCGTTCGAACTGCAGGCACTGAGGTGTCGCGAGTATTACCTCCACACTCGGGGTCTGTCGAACGGGGTCAACCCGGTGGGCGTCGACGTTAAGAGTCGGGCTCGACGGGCCCTGCTTGACAGATGGCGCGCCAGCCTCGACATGGCCCCCCCCTGACTTACAGAGTGATGCAGGTGTTCACCAGGCACGGGTGCCTTGGTGAATACCTGCACCGAATCAGAAAAGATGCGACCGCGCGTTGCCACCACTGCGATGCGAGCGTGGATTCGGCGCAGCACACGTTGGAGTACTGTCCGGCGTGGGCGCGACCCCGCCGAGACCTCAACGTGGAAATCGGATGGGACCTCTCTCCGCCGGCGATCTTCGGGGCACTGTTGGCGAGTGAGAGAGGGAGGAGGGCCGTGACCTCCTTCTGTAAGCAGGTTATGCTTCAGAAGGAGGCAGCGGTGAGAGTGAGGGTGCGGAACACCCACCCCGAGAGGATCAACCGGCGGGGGCGCGGCAAACGCCGCGGACGCACTTGGACGAGGCGCGCTAGGGCCGCCGCTCCCCCGTGGAGGTCAAACTTAGGCGCTGATAGATCAGCGCCTCGGGACTGCCAAGCAGTCCGGTAGGGGAACCAGACTGCCTTGTACGGTGGCGCCGAAGACGATGCATTCTGTGCGCGGGAGGGGTCCGGTGTGTCTCTTGCATCGGTTCCCGGGCCTCTCTCGATTGCAGCTGGGACGGTCATCGTGGAGGTTTCAGTCGGTTGGTGTCCGGCACTGCCACGCCGCTTCCCCCCAGAAGCGGCTTGGTGTCCGTGCGGATTTCCTTTACGTCAAAAAAAGAGATGATACTTTGAAATATGACGCTCCGATAGGTAGGCACTGAATGTTCTTGCGTAATAGAGCAAGGCCCTTGAATATAAGAAGAAGGTGACTTTCGTGATGTAGCGGAAGTAGCAATTGAACAGGCTGAGTATAGCTATGAAGTGACTGCTCTGTAGTCTAGAGCGCAATTCTAGAGGGATGAAGTGAATGTTTTGTCGTTATGAGAACAAGTCTGGAGGGAAGAAGCGACTGTTCTGTCGTAATAAGAACAAGTTTAGAAAGTGAAAGTTTAGAAAAGTGAGGGTAACGATGCGTGATGGCCATTGGTTATAGCTAATGTTAATAAATGAAAACCGGAGGAGGAAGCCTACTACCGACGTCGCTCGGGGGGGACCTTGTTCATGGGAAAAACCGGCTTTTCCGTTAGACAAACATCCACTTTTTCCGTTAGGTAACTACCTGCTTTCTCCGTAATTTGTAAGAATGTGCAATAAACCTAAGGACTATTTAATGGTGCTTGGGCCTTGACGGTCAGACAATGAAGGATATCGCACGAACCGTCTCACGCGAGGCAACAATCATTGTTTCGTTTATCTCGATGATATCATTATATTCGGGCTATCGATAGAAGAACATAATAAACACTTAGCCATTATATTCCAAAGACTCAGGGAAGTAGGCTTAAAAATACAACCAGATAAATGTGAATTCTTAAAACTCGAATTAGAATATCTTGGACATGTAATGACAGCTGATGGAGTAAAACCTAACCCTAAAAAGATAGAAGCAGTAAAGAATTTCAAACTACTCAAAAATCCTACAGATGTAAAATCATTCCTTGGGCTAGCTGGATACTATAGAGAATTTATTAGAAACTTCTCAAAAATTGCCAAACCGTTAACAGAACGAACTAAGAGAGACAAGCCATTCCATTGGACTGACAAAACACAACTTAGCTTCGATATATTAAAAGAAAAATTATGCCGAGCGCCAGTATTAAAATATCCCGACTATACGAAAACATTTACGTTAACAACGGATACCAGTAATGAAAGTTTAGGAGCCATCCTTTCACAAGACGGACACTCTTGTTGCTTCATTTCAAGAACATTAAACCCCCCTGAACGAAATTATACAACGACCGAAAAAGAATTACTAGCTATCGTTTGGGCACTTAAAAGACTTAGGCAATATTTATTAGGCCGCAAATTTAAAATTCAAACAGACCATCAAGCTCTTAAATAGATACACAACTGCAAGGACCCCTCCAGCCGATTGATTCGATGGAGATTAAGATTGGAGGAATACTAGTATGACAGCTAAGGACAGCTTTTTCCAATTAACAAAAACATATCTAGGCCCATATGACGAAACCGTATGGTTACAGAAAATATCAAACGTACTCAAGACAAATAGAAAGATAGGAGTAGGAGACAACAACTTAAACGCACTATACAAAGCACACTGTTACGTCGCGCAAGACATCTGCACTCTATCCCGCGCGGCTTGACAACCAATGGTCCGTATGTCGTCTTTCGAACCCTCAATAGGCCTAAGGAGCCACCATAAATTTGAACTTCTAAATGTACTGTTCGCACATATGGTTTAAGTCAATCTGTTTGCTCGAAAAGACTTTCTAATTCTAGAAGTGTTTTCGGCCGGTTTTTAGAAAGGTCCTTGGGTTTATTACGCGCTCTTAAGAATAACGGAGAAAGCGGGTAGTGGCCTTACGCAAAACGAGATGCCTAACGGAAAATTCGGGTTTTCCCAAAAACAAAGACATCAAACTAGCAACAGTAGTAGGAGGTTCCGTCCCCTCTCATCACTCATCAATATCGACTAACCAATAGACATCGCAGATCGTTGCCCTCAGTGGCCGACAGCCACTGGACCTTTACAAACGAAAAATGTGAGCAACGAATCCGTTTTCTTCACTCAAAAACCACACCCACACCGAGCTTTCCTCCGTAATTGCATGAGAGCAAAAAATTAGTCTAGCTCACCCTGTCAACCGGTTAATCTTTTTTATATAGTCAATCGACTTCATATAGTCTAAGTCTGTTCAGTCGTCTTCATCCATAACTCTCGCCTACGCCCCTTGTATCATACGTAACGGTTTAACTCATTGGTGTAATAAGCGTCTGAAATATATTTTTATAATTCTGTGAATCTCAGTGTTATACTACAACAACCACCCCTGTTATCCTAACCGAAATAAGGGGATCGAACTATTCGTGGTGTCGATTATTACATTCGTAGCGGGAATTTACGACTTCCGTTGACGTGTATTCTAACGACCGCGTCTCCCCGCGATAGCTCGAAAATACACACACATAAAAAGACTTCTTTTATTTTTCAATGACCAACGCGATGATATAGAATTTGCTTACGAACCAATACAGAGTTTAAGTGAAGAAGAGATAGAACAAGTACTAAAAGAAAATCATTACTTGCTAGGACATCCCTGAATACAAAAGACGTACGACAGGATCAGAGACAAATATAATATCCCACACCTAGTGGACAGAATAAAAACTAGAATAAGAACTTGCGCGACGTGTCAAACATCAAAGACTACTCGGATAAGAGGAAAGGAAGAACCACAAATAACCGACACCCTATTAGAACCTAACGACAAAATCGCTATGGATTTGATAGGCCCGTTGAAAAAGACCAAGATAGGAAACCAATACATTCTCTCCATACACGATGAACTAACTAAATATTTAATACTTGTACTCTTAAAAACACAACAGACCTAATCAATTTGGAATACCTTACTGAATCATTATATTTATATATTTTCCGTACCCAAACGTATATTAACTGACAGAGGACAAAGCTTTATTAGCGAACTAATGCAACGATACGAAGAAGCATTTAGAATCAAACATATAAAGACCACCTTATTCCATCCACAATCCAACGGAAGCCTAGAACGAACACATGCTGTAATATCCGACATGTTAAAAGCTATACAAAACGACAATGAGACAGAATGGGATCAAAACTTAAATTTTGCGCGTCTAGCATATAACACTATGGTTCATGATGCCACTGGATATACCCCTTTCGAACTAACATTTGGACATGAGACCAATCTTCTCTCTATCATATCCTAAAATCCCCAAAGAACATACGCTCATGAGGTTAGCTTCAGGAAACGTGAATGAGATGCCAAACTACTTAAAGCCAGAGAAACTCTAATGAAGAGTAAACAAAGATATCAAAGAGACATAAGAAAAAAAATTATTAACCATTTTTAGAGAAGGAGATTCAATATTAGTTCATAATGATCATAAAAAATACAAGTTAGATACAGAATGGCTAGGGCCATATACCATTGAAAAAGTAAAAACCCCTTATTACGAAATAATGGTGAATGACTTGATTAGAAAAATATTAGGTCATCCCATAAGTTCGTGCCGACTTTTGTGTATATATTTCATGTGTCGATTTATAAACATACGGCGATAAGGGACCAATGAACTTGAAAAATGGGAAGAAGTTGTATAACGAGAGGGGGATTACATTTTTTCATGAAACTTAAAGGTATGCAAACAATCTTAGCACATATAACCGCTCGAAAAACGGAACAAACTTATGGGATGACCTAATACATGGCAATCGTATTAAACCTTACTTTCCCGGACGATCTTCACTTTCTTCATAGTTAGCTAAGCGAAACGTTATACCTCTTAACGATACTTCTATATATCAAGAAAAATTAGCTCATGCATACTAATATAGCGAATCTGTAAACGTAATTATAGGTTTAGACATTACGGATATATATGCAAAACTAAGCGAAATCAACAGATTTAGACTAATGTTAACAGAGCATTTTAAAAGTGAATGCCCGTATTTCAATGAAATGATTATACTTCGCGCTCGCGAAAGAAATTTAGATAATTTGGTAATGCATATTAAACTTATGACACACTCGTTACCGAGGAGGGTTATTGAATTTTGTTGGATCCATTTCTAGAAGTCTATTTGGAACTCTGGATGGTGATGATTTAGAATTAATAAATAAAAATATAGATAAACTTTTTGATGAAAACAATAAATTAAAAACGATCATCGCAAATCAAACCGCTTTAATCAGAAAAATCGTAGACTATGACAGCTTATAAACCACTGAAAAATTGAATCAAGACCACAATAAATTTAAAAACGAAATGAAACTTATTAATTCAATGACTCGTTATATTCTTAAAATCGACAATGCACTTTAGAAATTACATTTCCAGCTAGACAAAATATTGAACATCTTCACTTTAGCAAAACAAGGAATTATAAGTTCACATATTATTGATCCAACGCAATTCATGGATAATTATAGACAAGCCTTACAAACGAGACCAGCTAATACCGCTATAGAATCAAAAATTGAACATTTCCAATTTATTCTCGACATAAGCGACTTGACTATATTTGTAATTCGCGATCTCATCTTTATTAAAATTTCTACTCCAATAATTTCTAGTATTGAATGGAATATATTCCAGTTATATCCCATACCAACCATCAGAAATCAAGTTTTCATGGCTCCCTTACTAGGGCATCAAACCTATTTCCTTTCGCGACTTAGCTTTATTAATGTCGATACTGAATACTTAGACAAAAAATTTTTTTTTATTTATTAGAATATTTACAATCAATTCTCGTTGAGAATCTTCAGTAACTTAATTTGGCGTGATACAATGACGTGGATTATAATAGTTTTATATTGTTGGTTCTAGTAGAAACTAAGGATTTAATCTAGAGAGTATTTTCTTTCTAGTCTGCGGATCTGGTCCGTCGTGTCTAGTAGTTGGGTGGTTGTGGGTTGTATGGGTTGTGGTGGTTGTTGACTCTTGTGTTATATCTGCTTCTGGACTTGTGTATTTCATCTTTGACTGTAGGTATCTTGAGGTCACGGTGGATTGTTTCGTTGGTAACATACCAGAGTGCATTTAATAGGGATCTTAGCGTTTTCGACTGGAAGCGTTGGAGTATTTCAATGTTGGAATTACTTGCTGTTCCCCATAGTTGGATTCCGTAGGTCCAGACTGGTTTTATTACGGTCTTATAGAGCGTAATTTTGTTCCGCGTGCTTAGGTTGGAGCGACGGCCAATGAGCCCATAAAATTTTTTGAGTTTGTCCCTGAGTTGTTTAGATTTGTCTAGGATATGTTGTTTCCAGGTTAATCTCCTGTCCAGAGTCATGCCTCGGTATCTGACTGTGTCCGTGTTGGGAACTGTTATATTGTTAATGGAGACCTGTGGGCAGGTTTGTTTTCGCAGCGTAAAGGTTACATGTGTGGATTTTTTTTCATTAATTTTGAAGCCCCATTCATGGAACCACTTTTCCATTGAGTCGAGACCTCACTGGAGAGTGGATGAGGCTATTATCGGGTTGGTGTGGGATGCTAATAGCGTTGTGTCGTCGGCAAATGTGGCTATGGTTATTTCTGTTGATATTGGTAAATCGGCAGTGTAGATGGAGAATAGAAGGGGTCCGAGGACACTGCCTTGGGGTATGCCCGCCTCTATTGGGAAAGTTATGGTAATGGCGTCTGCGTATCTAACCATGAATTGCCTATTGGTTAGCTAGGACTTTAGGATGGAGGAGTAAGTGTGTGGTAGGACTTTTTTAAGTTTGTAAAGAAGCCCTTCGTGCCATACTTTGTCGAATGCCTGTTAGATATCAAGGAATACCGCTGAGCAGTATTTTTTATTTTCGGTTGTGATATTGTGTATTATTCGGTGGATTTGCTCTATTGTGGAATGCTGCTTCCGAAAACCGAATTGATGATCTGGCAGGGTTTTCAGATACTCTAGGAGTGGAAGGAGTCGATTCGTTAGCAACTTTTCGAATAGTTTTAACAAAGTGGGTAGAAGACTAATTGGGCAATAGGAGCTAGTTTCGTGTATTGGCATTCCGGGTTTAGGGATGAGTGTAATTTATGACGTTTTTCAGGTTTTGGGATAGTATTCAAGGCGAAGAATTGCGTTGAAGATTGAAGAAATGAGTGCAATCCCTTTTACAGGTAGTTCCTTAATTGCTTTGTTACTTATTTGATCATGTCCCGGTGATTTCCTGGGGTTCAGACGATGGATTAATTCAGTAACCTCTAGAGAAGTGAAAGGTTTAATGGGCAGAGATATTTGGAAGGGAGAATGCAGGTATTCTGTTATTTCAGGAGCGGTATTGGAGAAATGGGGTTTGAAAACGTTGGATAGGTAGTTGGCGAAGAGGTTGGCTTTTTCTATGGGGCTTCGTGCCCATCCGCCTTGCGGACAGCGAATTGGTGGGATTCTTTGGGGGGGACGCGTGAGTTTCTTGGAAGCCTCCCATAGTGAGTAGTTAGAGTCTGCAGAGGGGGACTAATTGACGAGGTATTTTTGGAAACAGTCATTTTTGAATTTTTTAATGATTTTGGTTAACTTCCTGGTTGCGTTGTTTAGCTTGCGTTTGTCATCCGGTGTTCTATGGGTTTGCCATATTATTCTTAGTCTTCGTTTTTCTGTAATTTTGTTTAATATGTAATGGGGGTATTCGTGTTTACTGATGCAAGTCTTTGTAGGTGTTGAGGAGCGGATGGCGTTTATTATGCTCGTGTTTAAGTATTCTGTGGCAGTTTCGATATCTGCCTTTGTTTTTAGTGAGATTGAGGCAGATGTTGAGCGGTTAAAGATTTCTCTAAAGAGCTGCCAGTTGGTGAGTTGGTTGTGAATAAGGCCATTAGGTGGGTTCTCGATTATTGCTGAACCGACTGTTGCTATTACGGGTGAGTGGTCGGAAGAGAGTTCAGTCGAGGAGTTGATTTGGACATGTCTGGGCGAGATATTTTTGGTTATGAAGAAGTCGAGTAAGTCGGGGATTTTGTTAATGTCGGTGGGTCAGTATGTGGGTTCATATATGGTGAGGTAGTTGAGATTGTTGATGGTTATGCTTTGCAGGAGGTTTTTGTCTCTTGCTGTGACATGTATGCTGCCCCATTGGGTATGTTTGGCGTTATAGTCTCCTCTAGCTATGAATCTATTGCCCAGGGTGTCCAGGGAGTTATCAAAGTCTTCTATGGCGATGGAGTGTCTGGGAGGGCAGTATACAGCTGATGTGGTGATTGTACCATGACAGTCTTCTATTGCAACGTTTGTTGCTTGGAGGTAGTCTTTCTGGAATGGTGGAAGTTCGTAGTGCTCCATGTTTGATTTGATTATGATTCCGGTGCCGCCGTGGGCCTTTCCGCTGGGGTGTTGGGTGTGGTAGAAGTTGTAGCCGTGTATTTTGAGGTAGTTTTTGTCGGTGAAGTGGGTTTCGGATATGAGCATCACGTCTATTTGCTGTTGTTTTAAGAATAGTTCTAGTTCAAATTTGTGCTGAGCTAGACCGTTGGCGTACCACAGAGCTATTCGCATTGGTTTTATTTTGCTTCTGCGCGTATGAATTTGTCCATGAAGAGTGTGAGAAGTGACAGCAAGTTGTTAATTTACTCAGATTGCTTCTCGATAAGTTTTTCGAGTCTGGTGAAGTTATCTGTGTTTTGTGGGGTGGGAGCACTATTTTCTGTGTGTTCACTGTGGGTATTCGAGTTGTTTACGTTTCCTTGTGCTGCTTGCGCATAGGATACTGATGGTGTGGTGAGTTTTTGGGGTCTTGGTTCCTGTATGGTAATCTCCTTGGTTTTCTGTTTTGGATACTTGATATTTTGTAGCGTTTTATAGGCTGAGCATCCTTTGTAGTTTGCAGGATGCTCTCCTTGACAGTGGATGCATTTAGCGGAGGTTTCAGGGGATTTAGTGCATTGGTCAGTAGGGTGATTACCTGCACATTTTACGCACCGGAAGTTATGATTGCAGTATTTCTGCGTGTGGCCGTACCTTTGGCACCTTTTGCATTGTACTATTTCTTTCTTTACAAGAGGTGGCTCGAACTTAACTATGGAGTTCATCAGCCGGTTGACGTTGTAGATTTCTTAGTTATTTGCTTTTTGTTTTAAATCTACGAAGAATAGCGATAGGGGATGTTTTGTGACTCTATGTCTAATGTTGCTGAAGTTGGTTACCTCGTGACCAAGTGTTTGAAGTTCGAACTTTAGTTCGTCTAGATCGACTGAGTGGTGGATATTACGTAGCACCACACGAAAAGGTCTTTCTTGCTTGAGCTGGTATGTGTGGAATTTCGCATTCAAAGTTTTTAGCAACTTAGTTAATTTTCTATAGGCGTCTGGGTTGGTCGGCAGAATTTTGACGTGGTTGTTATTAATTTTTAACTTGTAGTCCTCTTTGCTGATATCTTTTTCAATGGTCTTTATCATTGTTTGGATCTCGATAACGTCGTCAATGAATATTGGCGGGGGAGGGGGAATTCTTTGGGTATGGAAATTATTTACCGTTTTGGTTTTATTCATGGAGTCTTCCGTAGTCTCCAGTATTGAGAACCTGTTGTAGGTGGTCACTGGGCTAGCTGGTGGTTTAGCTTGACTCTTGTTCACATTTGTCTTGATTGCTTCCAGCTTGCGTTTTTTCGTGTGCTGGTCGTTTGCAAAGAGGAATGTGTTGCCCCTTTGCCACGGGGGAGCAAGAACGGCGGTGTTATAATTTAGCTCCGGAGAGCCTGTTTGGAATGTTAGGGCCATCATCGAGCTAGTTAATTCAATATGAAAGAACTAGTCGAGAGGCTGCGTGAACATTTAGCTAGGTTTGTTGGATTCGCTTTCGACAGATGGGCGTCACGTGTAGTTTTATGAACTTCACAGGGCACTAGACACACGTCTGCACGCTTTGGCACTCACCAGCAAACTGCAGACAAAAATTGGAATAACAATATGTGTTACGTCGGGCAACACTCTGTCTAGGCCAAGCCACACACCGCGGACAAAATGGCAACCAGATGTCCGCAGATCCTTCCTGCGTATCCTCAATAGTTTCAAATACCCTCCATGAATCCCAGAAATTTGCTAGTAAAGGTCCTTCAGACCGGTCGGTAAATATTCTTTCATTGAATTGTATCCAAAAGTTTATTGTCCACCATGGGTTGACACGGGAAAGTTACGTTTTCTCACGTATGAGTCTTCCCACTAGCGACTTTATCTTGAGGACAGTTGGCATCCTTCCTCACCCACCAACATAGCAAATAACCAATTAAAAACGGAGCCTATTTCCCTCACTCTTCGAGCCAAAAATGGCATCAACAGATCCGATGGTGCCGTGCGCTGGGCACATCCATACATAGCTTTTCTCTGCCACAGCATCGTCGTCGAGCTTCACTGATTTTCCATTTTTCAAACAGTCAACATCATTTCGACCGGGTTTACATCCTTAGATCAGTCATTTACTTAACTCAAACATACGCACCAGTGTAACTAACTTCAATTACAAAGTTGTTGGACCAAACTGTAATTTGTAACACATTAGTGTACAAAGTTGTGGGAAATATAAATTTTATAAACCTGCTAATCGCAGTGTTGTACCACATCAACCACCCCTATTATCCTAACCGAAATAAGGGGATCGATCTGTTAGTGGTGTCGATTATTACAATCGCAACGGAAATTTACGACACCCGTCAACGCAATTCCTCGCGACCGCGTCCCCCGCGATAGCTCCAAATACCATATGTAAGGAAATATAAATTATATGTATGTAGTATCTAAATGGTCTTTAGAGGAACGTCTTATTCTCATACTTGGCTTTCGACTTCCCGATTCACATTCTCCGGCTTCTACACTCGCTCGCTCTCGCTTCTCAACTCAAACTACACTCCGTTTGCATTCGTTCTCTCCGGCTTCTCAACTAACACTGCCTTTAGCGTCTCTTTGTCTTTTCCAGTCCTATCGAACACGTGTCCCGAAACGCCCGTGGCCAGGGTCACGCAGGCCCTTTCCACGAAACTATCCACTTGAAAGGACCGACGACACATTGATGTACCCGACGATGCCGCAGCTCTCGCGACTTTGTTTATGGTTCGGCCGATATCTTAGGCCTTTTGTCCACGATACTCCATGTATAGCGTGGAAATTGTAATCGTCGCTCGCTCGCACCGCTCGCTCGTAAAAATCTAGTCCTACCTCACAACCCATCCGGCACGTTCGAAAATTTCAAGACACACGCCTCATTTCCGCAGAACGAACGCAAGCGGAATTGGTTTTAGGATAGGCTATAATTTTTCGAGCGAGCGCAGCGAGCGAGTAACTCTAAGACGTGTGTAACAAACCAATGGTTTGGCACGTAGCGACATTGAAATATTCACACCAACCCGAGGAGCCTAAAGCTTTAGTCGAATTGTTTACTTAAATAAGGTTGTACAATAAGGTACATGTTGTCAATATTTTAACGTACATAGTTATAGTTCTACGTAATACAGTGTAACGTTACGACCAAAATCGCTGGGAAAATCTGGAAATAAAAGGAAATATAAACTATGTGTATAGCGTGGAAGTTGAAAATATGGAAAATGTACGGAAGGAAATCTAAAGTACATGTACAGCATGAAAATTGTAATCGTTGCTAGCTCGATCCGCCCGCTGGTTAAAATCTTGTCCAACCTCGCAACCGATCCGACAGGTTCGCAAATTTGAAATATATTGCCTCCTTATCGAAAAATGAACGCAAGAGGGATTAGTTTTAGGTTAGGCTATAGTTTTTCAAGCGATCAACGCTTATACATGTGTCACAAACCAATGGTTTGGCACGCAGAGACATTGAAATATTCTCACCAACCTGAGGAGCGTCAAGGTTTATCGAATTGTTTACTTACATAAGGCTACAGGTTTTCAATATTTTGACGCACATAGTCATAGTTCGACGTAATACAGTGCAACGTTACGACCCAAGACGCTGGGAAAATCTGGAAATAAAAGGAAATATAAAATATGTGTATAGCGTGGAAGTTGAAAGTAAGGAAAATATACGGAAGGAAATCTAAAGTACATCTACAGCATAAAAATTGTAATCGTTGCTCGCTCGCTCCGCTCGTTCGAAAGAATCTAGTCCTACCTCATAACCTCACAACCGACCCGACGTGTTCGCAAATTTTCAAAACGTAGCCTCCGTATCGAGGAGCGAACACAAGCGGGATTGGTTCTAGGTTGGGCTATAGTTCTACGAGCGAGCGCAGCGAGAGAGCAACGTTAAGACGAGTATCACAAATCAATCGTTTGGCACGTAGAGACATTGAAATATTCGCACCAACGCGAGGTGCCTAAACCTTTAGTCGAATTGTTTACTTACAAAAAAGTACCGGTTGTCAATATTTTAACGCACATAGTTATAGTTCGACGTAATACGGTGTAACGTTACGACCACAATCGCTGGAAAAACCTGGAAATAAAAGGAAATATAAAGTATGTGTATAGCGTGGAAGTTGAAAGTAAGGAAAATATACGGAAGGAAATCTAAAGTACATGTACGGCATGAAAATTGTAGTCGATGCTCGCTCACTCCTCTCGCTCGTAAGAATCTACTCCTACCTCACAACCGACCCGACGCGTTCGCAAATTTTCAGAACGTAGCCCCCGTATCGAGGAGAGAACGCAAGCGGAATTGGTTCTAGATTAGGCTACAGTTTCTCGAGCGAGCGCAGCGAGCGGTCAACGCTTATACATGTGTCACAAACGAGTGGTTTGGCACGTAGAGACAATGAAATATTCGCAACAACCCGAGGAGCGTCAAGCTTTCATCGAATTGCTATACACATACTTTATATTTCCTTTTATTTCCAGATTTTCCCAGCGATTTTGGTCGTAACGGTACACTGTATTACGTCAAACTATAACTATGTGTGTCAAAATATTGACAACCTGTACCCTTATGTAACTAAACAAATCGACTGAAGCTTTAGGCACCTCGCATTGGTGCGAACATTTCAATGTCTCTACGTGCCAATCCATTGGTTTGTGACACACGTCTTAACGTTGCTCGCTCGCTGCGCTCGCTCGAAAAACTATGGCCTAACCTAGAAACAATTCCGCTTGTGTTCGCTCCTCGATACGGGGGCTACGTTCTGAAAATTTGCGAACGCGTCGGGTCGGTTTTGAGGTGGGAGTAGATTCTTACGAGCGAGAGGAGTGAGCGAGCATCGATTACAATTTTCATGCTGTACATGTACTTTAGATTTCCTTCCGCATATTTTCCTTACTTTCAACTTCCACGCTATACACATACTTTATATTTGCTTTTATTTCCAGATTTTCCCAGCGATATTGGTCGTAACATTACACTGTATTACGTCAAACTATAACTATGTGCGTTAAAATATTGACAACAGTACTTTTATGTAAGTAAACAATTCGACTACAGCTTTAGGTACCTTGCCTTGGTGCGAATATTTCAATGTCTCTACGTGCCAAACCACTTGTTTGTGACACATGTGTAAGCGTTGACCGCTCGCTGGGCTCGCTCGAAAAATCATAGGCTAACCTAAAACTAATCCCTCTTGCTCACCTTCTTCCGTAAAGAGTCGATTTTTTCAAATTTGCGAACGTGTCGAATCGGTTGTGAGGTAGGACTAGATCCTTACGAGCGAGAGGAGCGAGCTAGCATCGATTACAATTTTCATGCCGTACATGTATTTTAGATTTCCTTCCGTATATTTTCCTTACTTTCAACTTCCACGCTGTACACATGCTTTATATTTCCTTTTATATCAAGATTTTTCCAGCGATTTTGGTCGTGTGGCGGCACTCGACCTCGGAAATTTCCAACGGTTTCGCGGCACAAAGCGCTTTATCTTAAAAGCGCTATGCCGACAAGCCTTAGGTGTTATCGATACTCCTACGGCTCGATCGCCGAATTTTCGGGTGACCGCGCACGCGGCAGTCGTCGTTGATTTCTAACAAACGCGCGCTATATCGATGGCCAACAAAGAAAAGAATCGGCGTGGCTTTTGAATTAAAGAGATTCAGTCTGCCCCGAGCTGCGAAGTGCGAATGATTAGGCGAAACGGGCGCTCGACTTCCTATAACTTGCGTCAAGCATTGATCGTTACCAAGAGTTGCTAATTGTTAATTGTTAATTGTTGTTAATTGTTGTTAATTGTTGTTTGTTGCTAGTTGTTATTGAACATCAGTTGTTTCAAAGCTAATAAACCTTTTTTTGTTGAAACATTTGAGCATTCCTTCTACACCTATCACGACATACCACTTCAATTTGGTGACCCCATCGTGATCTATTCAGAAAGAGGTGGGTTACGTGATAGTGCCACTGAGATATTCCCGCAACGCTATGTGAAGTGCGTCAGTGCGATGGAAAATGACAATTCGGGAAAGGATGCCAACCCGACGATCACTATGTTTCCTTTGCTGCCATCAAACACCAAAGGATGGTTCGCCTTGTTGGAGAGGCAATTCCGTCTAGCGCAGATCACGGACGACGAGACGAAGTTCGTGACTCTAGCTAAATGCCTCGAGGGCCAATACATGCAGCATGTTGAAGATTTACTGGACACCCCACCTGCCGCAGGTAGTTATGAAAAATTAAAACGTGCGCTTATTCTCGCACTAACCGACACAGACAACACACGAGTGAAAAAACTTGTGGAGAGCGAGGAGATGGGCGACCGGAAGCCATCTCAATTTTCCCAACATTTGAGGAAATTCGCGAGCCCCTACACCTCAGACGATTTTGTCCTCTCGCTGTGGAGGACCCGATTACCCGATAGAATACGGCGTATCCTCGCAGCTGTGGACGACTCTGACTCGGAACGGCTATTGTACCAGGCGGACCTCATCGCTGAGGAGTTTCAACAGGTTCACCAGCGTACCTCCCGAATAGCAGCGGTAATCCCATCAGACGCTGAAACAAACGAACCGTTGGCCGCCGTAATCAACACATTGAGCGAACAGACGTCACAGATGCGAGCTCAGATGCACGCGTTAAGCGTCAGTAATCACGTCAGTAATTTTAAAACTAATCTTCAAAATTAAAAATATAAAATAAATTTATAAATCTTAATAAAAAAACGATTAATATCAACTAACCATAAAAATATTGGAATAATATTGTAGCGGCACTCGACAGCAAACTTCCTAACGGTTTCTGTCCCGTGCCTCGCTACACAAGGACTCTACCTTTCGAACAGATGATTGCCAGATGTCGATACACTCTCACCGAATATTTACAGCGAGCCTAAGGACCCGCTATAAATCTTAGGATTCATGCAGCTAAGATTCTCTAAAGGAACAAATAGTCTTTGTCTCAATAGTCCCTACACATACCATCCACTACGGAAATCTGCTTTTCCTCACGTACGACGCTCCTCGCTAGCAACTTTCTCTCAAGGGCAGTTGTCATCTCTTTCCAACCACCAACTCACGATTTAGCCAATTAACAGCGACGTCCATTTCCCTCACTCTCTGAACTAACGCTTTTCTTAACGAATCCGATGATTCCGTATCCTTAGACACACCCAAACACAGTTTTCCTAAGGAGCATCACTGCGACACAAATTCATTCTGTTCTATCGCGAGTCGCGAGACAAGTCGGAAGACGCCTATCTGAATTGTTCGTCCGCAGTCGTACGTAATAGCGAATCTGAATTCCTCGACATCTGTGCAATCGTCTCGACTCGAACCACCGCGTGAAGTATCGCGCCGAGCTTGAACTTGTAATCTCGAACCGATATTTGTACCGTGCTTTCGGCGCTCTAGTGTATACCACGGACACAAGCAAATAAATTGTTATTGTTTAACAATACCGAGTGATTCTTCTATACCTATCACGCCCATCACCTCAATATATTTTATTTTCGCTATTTGATCAGGAATAATTGGTTCATCTATAAGTTTATTAATTCGAATAGAATTAAGTCATCCAGGAATATGAATTAATAATGATCAAATTTATAATTCTTTAGTTACAAGACATGCATTTTTAATAATTTTTTTTATAGTTATACCATTTATAATTGGAGGATTTGGTAATTATTTAATCTCATTAATATTAGGTTCACTTGATATAGCTTTCCCACGAATAAATAATATTAGATTTTGACTTTTACCTCCATCATTATTTATATTATTATTAAGAAATATATTTACACCTGATGTAGGTACAGGATGAACTGTATATCCACCTTTATCTTCATATCTATTTCATTCATCACCATCAGTTGATATTGCAATTTTTTCCTTACACATAACAGGTATTTCTTCTATTATTGGATCATTACATTTTATTGTAACTATTATGTTGAGGTTATTCGGTGTATAAAGAGAGAAAAATGCGTGGATAAAGTGTAAGGTACAAAATATATATTTGATTTAATAGTGAAGTGTAATAATAAGTAGGAATACAATTTGAGCTGGTCCAGATCCGCACGCTAGCAGTGTTACCTTATAACTGAAACCCCGAAGCCAATGTCACGACCGGCATACTTCAAATCCGATGGACCGATGATGGAGATAGAGATGTGGCGGCCTTGGCGACAATGTATATCGCCGAAGTGCCTAATGAGTCATCTGTATCCTAACGGTCCTTCCACCGAATGTCCTAGAAGCGTGACAAGGGTCACGTACGCCTACAGGGTAGTGGGGATATTGAGGGATGACAAACAAAGAAGAAACAGATGTTACCGAAAGTCAAATTGTAAGAGCTTCAGTCTTGGAAAGTCACGGCTGGAGCTCAGAACGAAATCGCAGTCAGTGTAAATTCAGAAATAAATTCTCGTTTTTTTGTTATCTTAATTTTTTTCTTTTCGCTCGAGCCTCCTGCTTTTTATTTTACGTGACACCAACGTCGCCTGTCTACTGTTTATGGTCTGCCTTCTTGCTATTCTTTTGTCTATATGCTGTCGATGGCTTCAGCGCTTCAGAAAACTAAAAAGACCAGATGTGGAGTTTTCCTAGAAGTGGTGACCACTTCAACATATTATAATAGTAAAAAATTTTTCATTAAATTATGATCAAATTAATTTATTTTCATGATCAGTATGTATTACAGTTATCTTATTAATTTTATCTTTACCAGTAACATTAGCTGGAGCTATTACTATACTATTATTTGATCGTAATTTCAATACTTCATTTTTGACCCTACAGGAGGAGGTGATCCTATTCTTTATTAACATTTTTTTTTATTTATTTATTTATTGAAATTCACAATTTGTCCAATTTGGACATTTGGTGGAATTTTTTAACAGTTAAATTAGCATGTTGGTGGCTACGCCCAGCGGGGTACCATCCTCGTGTTTGCTAGGTTATGTCCTTTATAAAGTCTGCTGCGTGGTTCCTTTTTAGTCTTCTGCCCATGTTTATGGTTTTGTACGTTTCCGCAGCTAGCCGGTTTGGGTGTGCTGCTATTCTTGATTTGTATTTTTCTGAGTATCTGCTAATTTCTTCCTTGACCGTTGGGATTCCCAGGTCCCTCCGTATGTCTTCGTTTCTGACGTACCAAGGTCCGTTTACTATTGTTCTAAGGATTTTAGCCTGTATTACCTCTATTTTGTTTATATGGCTCATTGCTGCCGTCCCCCATAATGGTATTCCGTACGTCCAGATTGGTTTTATGATCGTTTTATATATGTTTAATTTATTTTCTATGCTTAATTTGGATTTTCGGCTTGTTAGCCAATGCATTTGTCTCCTTGTTTTTTTTATTTTTTCTACTATTGATTTGATGTGTAGTTTCCATGTGAGTTGTGTATCTAAGTGGAGTCCTAGGTATTTGACATGCTTTGTTTGCGTTATATGCGTGCCGTTCAATAGGATGTTTGGTGGTATCTTTTTTCGTAGCGTGAATGTAATATGGTTGCATTTATTGGGGTTTGCTTTTATTTGTTTTTCTTGTAGCCATTTTTCTATTTTTATGATATGTTCTTGTAGTATTTTGACTACCGTTTCTGGGTTGGTATGCCTGACTAGTATAGCTGTGTCGTCCGCGAATGTCAATACTGTGCTGTTGGTAGTTGTTGGTATGTTCGCCGTGTATAATGTGTATAGTATTGGGCCTAGGACTCTTCCTTCTGGTACCCCGGCCTTGATGTCTTTAACTTGAGAATGTGTGTCCTTGATTTATATTACGAAGGTTCTGCTGCTTAAGTAGTATTTTATTAATTGGTGTATTTGCTCCGGGAATTGTTTCCTAATTGTTTGTAGTAGGCATTCATGGTTTATTTTGTCAAATGCTTTCTCTATATCCATAAAGAGGGTTGTGCAGTATTGCTTGTTTTCTAATGCCATTATTATTTCGTTGATAACCCTGTGCATTTGCTCTATCGTGGAGTGTTTGTTTCTAAATCCAAATTGGTGTTCCGGTATTAGTTGTTTTATCTCTATTATTGTTTTCATCCGGTAATATATTATTTTTTCCAGTATTTTGGAAAATACTGGAAGCAGTGATATTGGTCTGTAAGATGCAGTTTGGTGTGGGTCTTTTCCTGGTTTAGGTAACATTTTGATCTGTGCTAATTTCCATGGTTTGGGGAAGTATTGAATTCTTAGAATTGCATTGAATATTATTGTTATTAGTCTTATTGCTTTTGGCGGAAGGTTTTTCAAGATTTTACCATTGATTAGGTCGATTCCTGGCGCTTTGTTGTTTTTTGTTTTATCAATTATGTTTCTAATTTCTTGTGCTGATGTTTTAGGTATGGTGTATTCCTTGTCGATTGTGGTAATAGTGGTTTGTGGATCCTCCTCCGTATGACTTTTGAGGTTGCTGTTGTTGATAATGTGTGGTGTGAATGTGTTGCAGAGGTGGTTTGAGAATTCTTCAGCTTGTTCTTCGTTGCTTCTTGCCCATGTCTTATCTGCTTTTCTGATTGCCGGGACGGGTATTATTGGCTTCCTTATTTTTTTCGTGGCTTTCTATAGGGAGTAGTTGGAGTTCTCGTGTGTAGAGAGTGTTCCTACGAACTTTGCGAATTCGTTATTGTTGTGCTCTTTCGTTTTGTTTTTCATTTCCTTTGCAAGTTTGTTTAGGTGTTTTTTGTTTTCTCGAGTTCTGTGTTTTTGCCATTTTGCTATCGCTTTTCTTTTTTCTCTAATTTTGTCGAGTATTTCTTGCGGGATTGTTATTGTTTGTCTGCTGGTTGATTTGGGTGTAGTGGTTGTCCTTGCTGCTTCTCGAATAGTTGCTGTCAATGTTGCTACTGCCTGTTCTATGTGTTCAGGAGTTTTCAACGGGATGTTGCAGTTTATTTTGCTTTCTATTATTTCTTTGAAAGTTTGCCATTTGGTGGTTTTATTGCATAGTGTTTCTGGTTTGCTATAGTGTATTGGTTTGTTTCTATATTCAATTATTATGGGTGTATGATCGGAGCTGAGCTCGAGGTTGGATGTTATTGTTAGTTTATTTGTGTTTAGTCCCCTTGTAACTGCAAAGTCCAGAAGATCTGGTTTTTTGTTCAGGTCAGTCGGCCAATGTGTCGGTGTTCCTGTGGATAATATATTGAAGTTATTATTTCTAATGTATTTTTCCAGTGTTCTGCCTCGAGGTGTAATGTTTCTTGACCCCCATAGCGTGTGCTTTGAGTTGTAGTCTCCCGCTGCGATGTACTTGTCCCCTAGGTCCTGGAAGTATTCTTCCTGTTACGCCACGAGGCTTAACGCAGGCTGTATTTTCTAACCGTCACTCGCGGCCCTACAATGTCTCAGTCAGATCGTCTTATCTGACCGCCGGATCATATACAATGTATCGATGAGCGCATAGCTGTCGCCAAGCAGCGAGTTCTCGAAACGTCGAATTTGGTCCGTTACGTTTTCCACGCAAGAACAGACATACGTGATCATAGGCGCGAACGGTGGCGTGACCTAAGTATAGTGGGGGTCGTCTTAAAGATGAGACAAAGAAATCATCTAAAGTCGATCAGTTCCTTGTGACGCGTCGAACGTTACACATTGAGTCAAAATTCAAGTCGATCCGCGACATTGCCAAACATTCGCTTATTCTATTAAGTATCATATCGTGCTACGTCCACCAAGAGACTAAGCTCAATTGTAAGAGCCTTGCTCTATATTGTATACATCTATATTATCTGCGTGCGATAAAGTTGTTAATTGTTGATATCTTTTCAATCGTGTAGACTAATTGTTGGAAATATACATTATTAGAATTCTGTGACTCTCAGTGTTATACCGCATCAACCACCCCGATTATCCTAACCGAAATACAGGGATCGAACTATTCGTGGTGTCGATTATTCTAATCGTAACGGGAATTTACGACTCTCGTTGACGCGTATTCTAACGACCGCGTCTCCCCGCGATAGCTCGAATTCTACACTACCCACATTTGTGATGTTATTTTGTGTCGCGGAGGCACGTATACTGCTGACAACTGGAAGTAGTTGCTGCTAGTTTGAACTGTAACAGTGGTTGCTTGTAAATATTCTTTGTTAACTTGGCTGTGTAGATAATGTTTGATATCGTTTCTCACTATCACTGCTGTCCCTCCGTGAGCTTTTCCTGAGGGGTGTTTGGTATCATATATGGTGTAGTATGGTATTTTCAAGTAGCTTTTTGTAGTGAAGTGTGTTTCTGAGACAAGTAGTATGTCTATATTGTTATTGTATATGAATGTTTTAATTGAAAAGATATAGAATGGATTCGGAAATACAAATAATTCCCTTTATTTAGCATACAACTGTTATACATATATCTTATACTCTTAAGACCTCAAAATCCTACTCGCACGCACGCTTGTTGTCAACCGACTCTTCCAGATACTTCTAACGACTGGCTCTTGTCTTTTGTCTCAACCAAGACCCGGACGTCCTCTGACGCTTACACACACATTCACACGTACAGTGTAAATGTATCATATTCCCAACACGCCTCCTTACATTTATACTGTACACTTAATCGTATTTACATGCTTTGACGAATTACGTAACAGAAACTTTAACACTTATTTATTTACATTTCTCTTAGTTTACATTCATCCATGACCTTATCTTTTCGAATTTCTCTCTACACAGTGCCTTCGTAAAAATATTCGCAGTATTTTCGTCTGTACTTACTTTAAGTATGTTTATCTTGTTCTCCTTTAAGCTCTCGTGAATGTAGTGGTAATGAACTTCAATGTGTTTGGAATTTTTTGTAAAATTTCCGTGCTTTGCTATACTTATCACTCCAGAGTTATCCTCATAAATTTTTACAGGGTTATCGTCTAGATCTACATTGAAGATTTTCATAATTTCCCTAATAGACATTAATTCACTCACGGCTTCCGATAAAACTACATACTCTGCATATGTCGAGGCTTTTGTCACACACCTTTGTTTTTTAGACTTCCAACCAATTACATTTCCATACAATCTAATTACATATCCAGAAGTCGATTTCCTATCTAAATGATCTCCTGCCCAATCAGCGTCCACATAACAATCTATCGTTTCACATTTTTCATTCCTTTTATAATCTAATCTTAAATCTCTAGTCCGGTATAAATATTTCAATATTCGCAAAGCATATTTAAAATGTGTCTCATTACAACAATCTTGAAATCTACTCAAATAATTCACACTATAACTTATATCGGGTCTGGTATTTACACTAATATACAACAATGCGCCAATTAAATTTTTGTATCCAATATCCTCTCTATTTATCTCGGCTTTTTCAATTTTTAAGTTGGTCTCCATAGATGTATAGTACAATTTGCTATTTTGTAACTTATATTTGTTTGCTAATGATTCAATGTATTTCTTTTGGCTTAATCTCATTTCATTTTTGAAATAATCATACTCTATATTTATTCCAAGATATTCTTTGACTTCACCTAAATCTTTCATTTCAAATCTATTAGTTAATAGCTTCTTTACATTTTGTATCTTCCTTTTGTTTTTACTACAAATTAGCAAATCGTCTACATATATTAACAAATAAGCAACATTTTCTCCCTCTCCATGTGTATATAGGCATAACTCTATGTTATTCTTTTTAAAACCTAATCTCGTCACATACTTATCAAAACACTCATACCAGTCCCTTGGACTTTCTTTTAACCCATACAGCGCTTTCGATAGTTTACAAACTCTATTCGTTCCGTCCGCATATCCCTTTGGTTGATTTACATATACCTCCGAGGTTACTTCACCATTTAAAAAGGCAGTTTCTACATCCATTTGCTCAATAATTAATCCATTTTGACAACAATATGATAGCAATATCTTAAAGGTCTGATTACTCGCTACTGAGGAGTATATGTCATCAGCTACGTTTCTTTGTTGGAATCCTCTTACCACTAATCTAGCCTTATACCTGTCATCTGATTTTCTCGTGTAAACCCATTTTACATCTAATACGTCTTTGCCTTTTACCCTTTCTACCAATTTCCAAGTTTTATTCTTATAAAGACATTCTATTTCCTTATCCATAACTTGTTTCCAATCTTCACTATCTTCGCAACAAATCGCCTCCTCAAATATACAAGGGATCTAATCTACAATAATTTGCATGGATTTCACTAATGTTTTCTTTTTCTAGATATCTTACTGGAGTTCTCTTATTACGTGTAGATCTTCTAGGGATGTTTAAGCTTTCAAGACTGTTATCATTTTCATCTTCCCTACTTTCTAACTCTTCCTTATTCATGTTTACCAATAAATCATTATCCTCAATGTCATCGTTATCTTTATCGAATGAATTTTCCACAAAGCCGATACATTTTGTGTCTGTTCCTATGACCTCTACATGTCTCGCTATTGTTATTTTCCCACCTAATAAGACTCTGTAACCTACTTCACTATATCCTAACAAAATTCCCATATCTGCCTTCTTATCCCATTTAGAAACTCTTTTTTGTTCTGGTCTTCTTACAAAAACTTTACTTCCATATAGATGTAGATTTTCAACACTTGGCTTTCTCCCGAAGAATATTTCAAAAGGTGTCTTTCTCTCTATACTATTTGCCAGTATTCGATTTTTTAAGTATACCGCTGTACAAACTATTTCCGGCCAGTACCTTTTATGTACTTTCGCTTCCGCTAACAAGCAACGCGCCATGTCCATAACTGTTCTATTATACCTTTCCGCTGTCCCGTTTAACTCATGTACGTAGGTTGGGCAATTATTTATTCTGATACCTTTATCCCTAGCAAATTTATAAATTCGATTATTCAAATACTCTTTTCCATTATCACATCTCAATATTTTTAACTTCTTGCCCGTTAAATTCTCGGCTTCATTTACAAACTGTACGAAACAATCAAAGACTTCACCCTTTGATTTTATACAATAAATTCTAGCTATTTTGCTATAATCATCGATAAATGAGATGAAATATTTCTCTTCATTGAATCCGGTAGTCTTAAAGGGACCGCACACGTCCGTATGAATAATTTCCATTATCTCCCTAGCCTTGGTTCGATTATTTTTGAATGGTAAATTGTGCATTTTACTTTCTATGCACACCCTACATTTCAAAAATTCCTTCTCAAATTCATTCGGTATACCAGTAACTAGCTGCTCTTTACCCAAAATATTTAAATATTTAAAATTTACGTGTCCTAACATCCTATGCCATCTTTCCTTTTTACTCATACCACTACGTTCGGCGCTGTTTGCTAAGTGCTCCTTCCCTTTCAATATACTTTTCATTCTATATGTTCCCTTTTCTTTAACCGCTACCGCTGTAAGCTTATTGTCCTCATCTATTACTTTTGCAATATTTCCTTTTGAAATAACCGTGTTCTTATTATCTGTTAACTTGCCTAAACTAATCAAGTTTGCGGACATTTCTTTCGCGTAAAAAACATTATTCATATTTATTTCATTTTGCTTTCCAAATGCTTCAAAATAACTTATAACATTCCCTACTTTTGTTGCCTTTATCGATCTATTATCGCCTAAATATATATTTACCGGTTCTTTAAGGTCAACAGATTTATCGAAATAATTTACGTTGTTAATTATGTGATCTGTGCAACCGCTATCTAATAGCCACATTACTTCATTATTACTTATCTCGTTCGCCTCGCCGCTGTGTGCTGCGTGCGACGTTGCTATCCATGTGCCTGATCTTGAGTTACCATGCTCGTGTCACGTAAAATAAAAAGCAGGAGGCTCGAACGAAAAGAAAAAATTAAGATAACAAAAAAAAACGAGAGAATTTATTTCTGAATTTACACTGACTGCGATTTTGTTCTGACCTCCAGCCGTGACTTTCCAAGACTGAAGCTCTTACAATTTGACTTTCGGTAACATCTGTTTCTTCTTTGTTTGTCATCCCTCAATATCCCCACTACCCTGTAGGCGTACGTGACCGTTGTCACACTTCTAGGACATTCGGTGGAAGGACCGTTAGGATACAGATGACTCATTAGGCACTTCGGCGATATACATTGTCGCCAAGGCCGCCACATCTCTATCTCCATCATCGGTCCATCGGATTTGAAGTATGCCGGTCGTGACATACCCCCCAGTTTAGATTGATCTTGGTCCTCTAAGATCGTAGTAGAATTGGTTGGATTTGTTTATAAATCGTAATTCCTATCCTGTGAATTTAAGACAACTAACCAAGGGTATTGTTACTAGTGCTAGGGTCAGCATTATCCTGGAAAAAGTACGTTTTCAATCGGTTACCATGTATCTTTTTCTTAATATTGTCGATAGATATAATGTAGTAAGGAGTTTTCACATCATTGATTCTATAGGGTCCTAACCATTCAATGTCCAACTTATCTCTTTTATGGTCATTGTGAATTAAAACAAAGTCTCCTTTCCTAAACACGGTCTGAGTTTTAACAATCTTTCTTTCTTGGTCTCGCTTGTAGCGTTGCTTATTTTGAATAAGTGTTTTGTGAGCTGTTTCCCAATATTTATTTAACTGTTTTTGCCAAAGTGAGTACATATCGTCATAGGTAAATGTGGGGAATTTGGATATTGCGGAAGGTAAGTTCGCTTTTCGCCCAAAAGTCAATTCGAAGGGGGAGAATCCTGTTCCTTCGTGTTTTGCAGTGTTGTATCCTAAACAAATGAAATTAAGTACTTCGTCCCATTCTTTGTCATTGTCGTGTAACGCAGTACGAATTAAATCTTTAACCGAGGCATGTGTTCTTTCGAGGGATCCGTTACTCTGTGGGTGAAATGAAGTTGTTTTGACGTGTTTGATTTTAAAGGCCTCTTCAAATTTCGTCATTAAATCGCTAACAAAATTTTGTCCTTGGTCTGTCAGAATCGTCTTTGGTGCCGAAAATATGTAAATATAGTGCTCAATGAGCGCGTTAATTATAGATTCAGTTCGTTGCGTTTTAAGGGGAACAAGGATCAGATATTTCGTAAGTTCGTCGTGAATTGAAAGTATATATTGATTTCCGCGTTTGGTTTTCGTCATCGGTCCTATGATGTCCATAGCGATTTTGTCGTTAGGGTGAAGTGGTGTGTCTGAGATCTGTGGGGACTCTTTGGGTCTGATACGTGTTAGTTTCTCCTTTTGACATGTGTCGCATGTCTTCACGAAGTTTTCTACTCTTTCAAAAAGGCCGGGGATTTTGAACTTATCCTTAATCCGTTGATACGTTTTCTGTATCCCTAAATGTCCTACGGTGTCGTTATGGTTTTCCTTTATTGCTTGTAGTATTTCGCTTTCGTCTAGTTTTAAGATGGGGTTGGGCGCATAAGTAATTTCCTTGTATGTGTCGTTGAAATATATTAGCATGAGTTTAATCTGTGTTTTCTCTAATTCAGTGAAATCGTTATTTCCTATGCCGATTTTTGTTGTATTTTTAAGAATTTTGTAAAGTTTTCTGATCCAAAGTGTCTCGTCGTATTCTCCTAAATCGTTTCGAGTTAATTGGTAAAATGTTTGATCATTCGGTTTAATTTCTAAGAGTTTCGGGTTTTCGTTGTTGTTTTTCCATTCGTTGAATGAATTAGTGTGGTCAATTAATAGGTCGAGATTAACTATTTCGTTGCGAGTTACCGCGTGAACCCTAGATAAGGCGTCTGCAGCTGTATTATCCTTACCCTTTGTGTATTCGATTTCATAGTTGTATTCTTCGAGTCTAAGTCTCCAACGAATCAGTCGACTAGAGGGGTCTTTGCAATTGTGTAGCCACTTAAGGGCTTGGTGGTCGGTTCGAATAATGAAGCGTCGTCCTAACAAGTATTGCCTAAGTCTTTTCACGGCCCATACGATGGCCAAGAGTTCCTTTTCTGTCGTGGTATAGTTTCGTTCGGGTGGGTTTAGTGTCCTTGAAATGTAACAGCAAGGATGACCGTCTTGTGACAGTATTGCTCCTAGTCCTTCGTTACTTGCGTCGGTGGTTATGGTAAAGGTTTTGTTAAAGTCCGGATAAGCTAGTATTGGGGAATTACAGAGTTTGTCCTTTAAAGTATCAAAGCTAGTCTGGTGTTTGTCAGTCCAATGGAATGGTGTGTCCTTTTTTGTTAAGTCTGTAAGGCTTTTCGCGATTTTAGAAAAATTCCGAATAAATTTGCGGTAATAACCTGCTAAACCTAAGAATGATTTAACGTCCGTGGCATTGCGGGGTAATCGAAAGTTTTTTACAGCGTCTAATTTCTTGAAGTTTGGTTTAACTCTTTCGACTGAAACTACGTGGCCTAAGTATTCTAGTTCCGGTTTTACGAATTCGCACTTATCCGGTTGCAATTTAAGTCCTAATTCTCTGAGTCTCTGAAATACTATCGCGAGGTTTTCATTATGTTCTTGAATCGTTTTTCCGAATATCACTATGTCGTCCAAATAAACAAGGCAATATTTTCCTACAAGTCCAGTTAAGGCTCTGTCCATTAATCTTTGAAAAGTAGCGGGTGCGTTTTTAAGACCGAATGGCATTCGATTGAACTGAAAGTGGCCTTGCGGTGTCGAAAAAGCGGTATATTTTTTGGATTTCTCGTTCATTGGAATTTGATGAAATCCTGAGGATAAATCAAGCGCCGAAAAGAATTTCTCGTTTCCTAGTTGTGTCAAAATGTCGTCTATGTCAGGTAAAGGATAAGAGTCTTGTTCCGTGAGTTCATTTAGTTTCCTAAAATCAATGACTATCCTCCATTTCTGTTTTCCTGAGGCGTCTAATTTTTTCGGAACTACCCATACCGGAGAGTTATAAGGGGAATCTGATTCTTCTATAATATTTTTCTTTAACATGTCTCCTATTTGTCGCGAAATTTCGTCTCGATGACATTCCGGTGGTCTATACGATCGTGTGTTAATGATTTTATCTTTGGTTAATGAAATTGTGTGCTGGGTTAAATTAGTACAGGGAAAAAGGTCGGTTTCTAAATTAAAGATGTCAACGTAATGGAGAATAATCTTTTCTATGGATTCGCGGATTGGCTTTTCAATGTGATCTGTTCTCACTAGGCTTTTTAGTTTTGATACGTTGGAAACATCATGGGAATTTTGAATATTATTAGAAATTTCAATGTTTTGCTCACCAGTGTTGATAAAACATACTTTAGTTGGTTTGCCTTCCAGATAGATTGTTTGAACTCTGTTTTCTCCGGGAGTTAATTGTATTGGTTTCTGAAATAAAATGGTTTTGTCATTTAGTCGGATTCTGTCATTGGATATTGAATAGTTATACTTCTCTAAACATGGTAGCCCAATGATTCCGTCTTCGATGATTAGGAAGTTGTCCGGTACTATGTGAAAGATGTGGTCTTGTCCAAAAATTCGTTTCGTTACGTATTCGTTCGTTTCGTATTTGTCTCGTCCCATAGAAAATTTTTGTCTAGGCCCTATTTGTATCGCGTTGACAGTTTTGTTACGTTTCACTAGGTTTATCCCTGCTCCTGTGTCGACCAGAAATACTCGCTCTGTGGTTCGGGTTGACAAAGGTATTGTGAGTAATCTTCCTGTGGTGATGTTGACTCGTATGTTTCGCGCGGTTCGTCTATACTCTGGTTCGATGTTACTTCTCGTGTTTCGTCCCTTTCTTGGACTGCTTGAATTCTTGCGGGTGGTCGGTCGTACTGGCTCGGTTGTAGAAAATTTTGGCATTTGTTGGCCATGTGTCCCAGCTTTCCGCATTTGAAACACTTCATTTGCGCGCGTTTAGCGGGTGGCCTATTCTCTACTCGGTCAAATGTGGTAGGTTTCTGAGCTACTAGTGCGTTAGGCGATCTAGATAGTGTATTAGATCGTCTTACCTGCATTGATTGATTGTTGAGGCGATTACTAGCGGAAGGCAAGCGACTACTTGACCAATTGGCTTGCCGTTCTTCTCGTGAATAGCGTTCTAAGTCGGCTGCTTTCTATTCAGCTTCTTCAAGATTCACGGGTTCAATGATTAATAATGTTCGGCCTATGTCGCGCCTGAGTCCCTTTAGGTACACACGGACAATCTTCTTTGTAGTTTCTTCGATCATTAGCTTGCGTAGTAGTGGTTGTGGGTACTCGTTGGTTACTGCGTACAGTAAACGGTTGAGTATTCTTCTGAACCGAATATTAAAACTCTGCACTGATTCTTCTCGTCCCTGTCTCAACTCTTTTAATTGTTCCCGATATTCTTCCGAAGTCACTTGAGCTGCCACATTGTTCCTCAGTGCGTTGTACAGATCACTGTAGCACTCAATGGGGATGTTGCGGATACTTTGAGCTGCTTTTCCTACTATTTTTTCTACCTTTATTGCTTTTAGCAATAAATCTTGCTCCATGCAACGGTCTTTCATACTGCTCACTTCTTTGATAAATTCTTCCACACCTACATCATCGTCTCCGTTGAGCATTGGAATACAACGTATTGCATCCTTAACTCGCAGAGTGAAAAGAGCGGGTGGAAAATAGCCTCTTTCTTCAACCTCGGGTTGTTCGGTGTCGATGTGCGCAGGTGGGATGCCTGAAATCGTTAACCCGGTCGGTTCGCGTACCCTAACCGTACTCCCGGTGCGATTAATCGCCGTCGATTTACTTTCGTTGCTTTCGGTAATGATGGAACCAGAATCATCGGTCGCAAGGGATCCGAACCCAGTCCGTAGCTCTGCGACGGTTCTCCCAAGACTTCCGAATTCTGTTACCCAGTATCTATTTGTTTCGTCACTTTGCATAGACAAACGTAATATATCCTCTTGTAAACGGGCAATACTCTCTTGCTGTTTTTGAATGCTATCCAATATTGTTCGCAACAGTGGATCCGTTGAGGTAGAAGTTTGAGATTCGTTTGTCTTAGACATCTTCCTGCTTTCGGGCGAAGATGAGTCTTGGCTACTGAAGCTAGATTTTCTTTCACGGTAACGTACGAAGGAATCCAGTTTACCTTCCTTTGTCACTTCACTCGGTTCGTGATAGTTACTTCGTTGTTGCGGATGACCGTAGTCCCAAATAATTCTATCTTCCGTAGATGATGAATGTCTTTTGGTTTCCGAACAAACACTTTTCACTATCCTGGCAGTAATCGCCAAAAATGTCACGTAAAATAAAAAGCAGGAAGCTCGAACGAAAAGAAAAAATTTTAGGTAACAAAAAAACAAGAGAATTTATTTCTGAATTTACACTGACTGCGATTTTGTTCTGAGCTCCAGCCGTGACTTTCCAAGACTGAAGCTCTTACAATTTGACTTTCGGTAACATCTGTTTCTTCTTTGTTTGTCATCCCTCAATATCCCCACTACCCTGTAGGTGTACGTGACCGTTGCCACGCTTCTAGAACATTCGGTGGAAGGACCGTTAGCATATAGATGACTCATTAGGCACTTCGGCGATATATATTGTCGCCAAGGCCGCCACATCTTTATCTCCATCATCGGTCCATCGGATTTGAAGTATGCCGGTCGTGACAGCAGCGTACGCGTTACCGCCGCCGTTCACGCTCCCGAGACCCGCCGCGGAAAGACGGCCTTTGCTATTACCATGCAACATTCGGAGATCGCGCGAGGAACTGTGGTTCCCCATGCACTTGGAATTCGGGAAACGCGACCAGCCGTCCGTAGACGCGGCCAACGACGACGGCCTGGGTACACGCCGCATCTTCGTCAGGGATAGGAAGACAAGAATATCGTTCTTCGTAGACACCAGCGCCGACACGTGTGTGTATTCGCGCAGCAGGATACGCGAACAGGTGAACAAAACCGACTATGAGCTGTTCGAAGCCAACGGAAAGCGAATCGCGACCTATTACCGAATACGGTACTATTACGATGTCCCTCGACTTATCGTTACGTCGGCCTTTCGAGTGGCGTTTCGTGATAGCCGACGTCCAGACGCCTATCATCGGCGGAGACTTAGTGAGCCACTATGGGTTGCTCGAGGACTCCTCGACACGACAACCCAACTGGCATCAAAGGGATATGCTGCCTCGACCGAAGAGATGTCCATCAAAACCGTATATGGCGAAACGGTCTACGATCGACTTTTGGCACCGTTCAAATGAACGCCCGCGACGAGAGCGATGTAACCGACAACAACCGGGCGAACGAAGAAAATACCCGAAATAGACACGTTACGCGATCAGGGCGTAGAGTCCGATTTCCCGATTGGTTTCAGGCAGGTTTCGGCTAGGCGTTAAAAGTCGTCGACTGCGGAATCAACACCGACATTTGTAAAGAATTGCAACATTGTCACTGGTAAAGGGGTACTGTGGCGGCACTCGACCTCGGAAATTTCCAACGGTTTCGCGGCACAAAGCGCTTTACCTTAAAAGCGCTATGCCGACAAGCCTTAGGTGTCATCGATATCCCTACGGCTCCTTCGCCGAATTTTCGGGAGACCGCACATGCGGCCGTCGTCGCGGACTTCTAACAAACGCGAGCGATATCGATGGCCAACAAAGAAAGGAATCGGCGTGGCTTTTGAAACAATGAGATTCAGTCTGCCCCGAGCTGCGAAGTGCGAAGGATTACGCGATACGAGCGCGCGACTTCCTATAACCTGCTTCAAACATTGATCGTTACAAAGCGTTGCTAATTGTTAATTGTTAATTGCTGTTTATTCCTAGCTGTTATTGGACGTCAGTTGTTTCAAAGTTAATAAACGTTTTTTTGTTGAAACATTTGAGAAAACCATCTACATCTATCACGACATACCACTTCAGTCGTAACATTGCACTGTATTACGTGGAAATATAACTCTGAGCGTCAAAATATTGACAATCTGTACCCTTATGTAAGTAAACAATTCGACTAAAGTTCCTCGCGTTGGTGCGAATATTTCAATGTCTCTACGTGCCAAACCATTGATTTGTGATACACGTCTTAACGTTGCTCTCTCGCTGCGCTCGCTCGAAAAACTATAGTCTAACCTAGAACCAATTCCGCTTGCGTTCGCTCCTTGATACGGGGGCTACGTTCTGAAAATTTGCGAATGCGTCGCGTCGGTTGTGAGGTAGGACTAGATTCTTACGAGCGAGCGGAGCGAGCGAGCCACGATTACAATTTACATGCTGTACATGTACTTTAGATTTCCTTCCGCATATTTTCCTTACTTTCAACTTCCACGCTATACACATACTTTATATTTGCTTTTATTTCCAGATTTTCCCAGCAATTTTGGTCGTAACGTTACACTGTATTACGTCAAACTATAACTATGTACGTCAAAATATTGACAATCTGTACCCTTATATAAGTAAACAATTCGACTAAAGCTCCTCGCGTTGGTTCGAACATTTCAATGTCTCTACGTGCCAATCCATTGGTTTGTGACACACGTCTTAACGTTGCTCGCTCGTTGCGCTGGCTCGAAAAACTAAAGACTAACCTAGAACCAATCCCTTTTGCTTACGTTTTTCCGTAAGGACGCGATTTTTTCTAATTTGCGAACGCGTCGAGTCGATTGTGAGGTAGGAGTAGATTCTTACGAGCGAGAGGAGCGAGCGAGCATCGATTACAATTTTCATGCTGTACATGTACTTTAGTTTTCCTTCCGTATATTTTCCTTAGTTTCAACTTCCACGCTATACAAATAATTTATATTTTCATAAATATATTTCCTTTTATTTCCAGGTTTTTCCAGCGAGTGTGATCGTAACATTACACTGTATTACGTCAAACTATAACTCTGTGCGTCAAAATATTGACAATCTGTACCCTTATGTAAGTAAACAATTCGACTAAAGCTCCTCGCGTTGGTGCGAATATTTCAATGTCTCTACGTGCCAAACCATTGATTTGTGATACACGAGATAACGTTGCTCGCTCGCTGCGCTCGCTCGAAGAATCATTGGCTAACCTAAAACCAATCCCTCTTCCTTACATTCTTCCGTAAAGAGTCGACATTTTTAAATTTGCGAACGCGTTGGGTCGGTTGCGAGGTAGAACTAGATCCTTACGAGCGAGAGGAGCAAGCGAGCATCGATTACAATTTTCATGCTGTACATGTACTTTAGATTTCCATCCGTATATTTTCCTTAGTTTCAACTTCAACGCTATACACATAATTTATATTCTCATAAATATATTTCCTTTTATTTCCAGGTTTTTCCAGCGATTGTGATCGTAACGTTACACTGTATTACGTCGAACTATAAATATGTGCGTTAAAATATTGACAACCGGCACTTTTATGTATGTAAACAATTCGACTAAAGCTTTAGGCACCTCGCGTTGGTGCGAATATTTTAATGTCTCTACGTGCCAAACCATAGATTTGTGATACAGGTCATAAAGTTGCTCGCTCGCTGCGCTCTCTCGAAAAACTATAGCCTAATCTAGAACCAATCCCTCTTGCTTACTATTTTCCGTAAGGACGCAATTTTTTCTAATTTGCGAACGCGTCGGGTCGGTTGTGAGGTTGTGAGGTAGGTCTAGATTCTCACGATAAAAAACTATACCCTAACCTAAAACCAATCCCTCTTCCTTACGTTTTTCGGTAAGGAGGCGATTTTTTTCTAATTTGCGAACCTGCCGAATCGGTTGTGAGGTAGGACTAGATTTATACGAGCGAGCGGAGCGAGCGAGAAACGATTACAATTCTCATGCTGTACATGTACTTGAGATTTCCTTCCGTATATTTTCCATATTTTCAACTTTCATGCTATACACATAATTGATATTTCCTAAAATATATTTCCTTTTATTTCCAGATTTTTCCAGCGATTTTGGTCGTAACGTTGCACTGTATTACGTCGAAATATAACTATGTGCATTAAAATATTGACAACCAGTGGCCTTATGTAAGTAAACAATTCGATTAAAGCTTGAGGCTGCTCGGGCTGGTGCGAATATTTCAATGTCGCTACGTGCCAACCCATTGGTTTGTTACACACGTCTTAGAGTTACTCGCTCGCTGCGCTTGCTCGAAAAACTATAGCCTAACCTAGAATCGATCCCGCTTGCGTTCGCTTCTCGATACGGGGGCTACTTTCTGAAAATTTGCGAACTGCCGAATCGGTTGTGAGGTTGGACTAGATTTTAACGAACGAGCGGAACGAGCGAGCAGCTATTACAATTTTCATGCTGTACATGTACTTTAGATTTCCTTCCGTATATTTTCCTTATTTTTTACTTCCACGCTATTCATAATTTATATTTCCTAAAATATATTTCCTTTTATTTCCAGATCTTTCCAGCGATTTTGGTCGTAACGTTGCACTGTATTACGTCGAAATATAACTATGTGCGTTAAAATATTGACAAACAGTGGCCTTATGTAAGTAAACAATTCGATTAAAGCTTGACGCTGCTCAGACTGGTGCGAATATTTCAATATCGCTACATGCCAAACCATTGGTTTGTTACACACGTCTTAGCGTTACTCGCTCGCTGCGCTCGCTCGAAAATCTATAATCTAACCTAGAACCAATCCCATTTGCGTTCGCTCCTGGATACGGGGGCTACGTTCCGAAAATTTGCGAACGCGTCGGGTCGGTTGTGAGGTAGGATTAGATCTTTACGAGCGAGCGCAGCGAGCGAACAGCGATTACAATTTTCATGCTGTTCATGTACTTTAGATTTCCTTCCGTATATTTTCCTTATTTTCAACTTCCACGCTTTACACATACTTTATATTTCCTTTTATTTCCAGAATTTCCCAGCGTTTTCGGTCGTAACTTTACACTGTATTACGTCGAAATATAACTATGTGCGTTAAAATATTGACAACCTGTTGCCTTATGTAAGTAAACAATTTGATTAAAGCTTGACGATCCTCGGGTTGGTGCGAATATTTCAATGTCTCTACGTGCCAATCCATTGGTTTGTGACACACGTCTTACAGTTACTCGCTCGCTGCGCTTGCTCGAAAAACTATAGCCTAACCTAGAATCGATCCCGCTTTGTTTCGCTCATGGATACGGGGGCTACGTTCCGAAAATTTGCGAACTGCCGAATCGGTTGTGACGTTGGACTAGATTTTAACGAACGAGCGGAGCGAGCGAGCAGCGATTACAATTTTCATGCTGTACATGTACTTTAGATTTCCTTCCGTATATTTTCCTTACTTTCAACTTCCACGTTATATACATACTTTATATTTTCATAAATTTATTTATTTTTATTTCCGGGTTTTTCCAGCAATGTTGGTCGTAACGTTGCACAGTATTAGGTCGAAATATAACTATGTGCGTTAAAATATTTACAACCTGTAACCTTATGTAAGTAAACAGTTCGACTAAAGCTTCCGGCTCCTCGGATTGGTGCGAATATTTCAATTCTCTAGCTAGGCTTTCACGAGAGAGCAACGCCTGCGGTTGCGAAATTTTCGAAGACATATCGTACAATCTCCCATATGCCGTTGTGAACGGGTCTTTTTATTTCTTTATTTTTTTATTTACTTTTTATTTTACTATCAATTCTCGCATTGAGAATTATAAGTAATTTTCTCTGGCGTGGCGCAGTGACATGGCTAATTATTTATGTAGTAGCGTGGACAAAAGGCCTAAGATATCTGCCGAATCGTAAACAATGTCGCGAGAGCCGCGGCATCGTCGGGTACATCAATGTGTCGTCGGTTCTTTTTAAGTGGATAGTTTCGTGGAAAGGGCCTGCGTGACCCTGGCCACGGGCGTTTCGGGACACGTGTCTCGAACGACGAGAAAAGACAAAAGAGACGTTAAAGTCAGTATTAGTTGAGAAGCCGGAGAGGACGGATGCAAAAGGTGTGCAGGGTGTGAATTGAGAAGCGAGAGCGAGCGAGTGTAGAAGCCGAAGAGTGTGAATCGGGAAGTCGGAAGCCGCGTATGAGAATAAGACGTACGACAGCATTGTAATCATTTCGTTGCTTCGAGTATTATTAATTAAATCAAAACATCATTACTTGTCCTTTTCCTCTAAGACCCATTTAGATACTACATTTATAATAAGTTAATACTTAATATAGATAAGTATAATTTATAAATAATTATTATAGATAAGTAAATATTACTTAATCTATATATCTAATTAAATCTTGTGCTCAGGTCTAACGGATATAATATAGATAAGTATAATTTATAAATAATTATTATAGATAAGTAAATATTACTTAATCTATATATCTAATTAAATCTTGTGCTCAGGTCTAACGGATAGTGTTTTTTTAGCCTAGTCGGTCGTGTAAAGTAATTTAGTAATAAGGGGGTTTCGATGTTTGATGACACTTTTGCTATATCTATTGCTATGTTTCTGTAGAGGTTTAACCGGTTAAGGATAATGCGAAATGATAAGAGCAATTATTGCTGTCACTCCTTGTTATATATATTTCAAATACTTAAATAGGCCTACGTACACGAGATACAAGTATTGCGGAGATACCCGTTAGTGCTGATGATTTCTGTGTATATTCGCTCGATACTGTACTATATTCTGCTGGTCCGCCAACGTGTCTGTTTATTTATACTGGTCGGGGAGAGTCGACAAATTTGAATTTGTCCTGACCCGACGGTTGCCTGTAGCGGCGACATTGTTCTGCCCGGAGTTTACGTTACTTGTATTCTAACGGTCTTGATGCACCGCGACAGAACAATAACATGATTTGATTTGTCCTCTAAATCATGTGCCGCTACATTTCTATATTTCTTCTTTGACTGTGGGTATCTTGAGGTCGCGATGTATTGCTTCGTTGGTAACATACCAGGGTGCATTTATTAAGGATCTTAGCGTTTTCGATTGGAAGCGTTGAAGTATTTCAATGTTGGAATTACTTGCTGGTCCCCATAGTTGGATTCCGCCGGTCTAGACAGGTTTTATTACGGTCTTATAGAGCGTAATTTTGTTCTGCGTGCTTAGGTTGGAGCGACGGCCAAAGAGTGAATAAAATTTTTTGAGTTTGTCCTTGAGTTGCTTCGATTTGTCTGTAATGTGTTGTTTCCACGTTAATATCCTGTCTAGGGTCATTCCCAGGTATCTGACTGAGTCCTTGTTAGGAATTGTTGTATTGTTAATGGTGACCTGAGGGCAGGTTTGTTTTTGCAGCGTGAATGTTACATGATTTGTTTTCGTTAATTTTGAAGCCCCATTTATGAAACCACTTTTCCATAGAGTCGAGACATCGCTGGAGAGTGAATGAAGCAATTATCGGGTCTGCCTGAGAAGCTATTAGCGCTGTGTCATCAGCAAATGTTGCTATAGTTATTTCTGTTGATATCGGTAAATTGGCAGCAGGGGTCCGGGGACACTACCTTGAGGTATGCCAGCTTCTATTGGGAATGTTGTGGTGGTGGCGTCTAAGTATTTAACCATGATTTGTCTTTTGGTTAGGTAGCACTTAAAAAAGTTTTTTAAGTCCTTCCACACTTAAAAAAGTCCTACCACACACTTACTACTCCATCCTAAAGTGTTAAAGAAGCTCTTCATGCCATACTTTGCCAAATGCCTGTTGAATGTCAAGGAGTACCGCTGAGCAGTATTTTTTCTTTTTTAGGCTTTAGTTGATATTGTGTGTTATGCGATGGACTTGCTCTATTGTGGAATATTGCTTCCGAAAACCGAATTGATGATCTGGCAGTGTTTTCAAATCCTCTAGGAGTGAAAGAAGTCGACTCGTTAACATTTTCTCGAATAGTTTTGACAAAGTAGGTAAAAGACTAATTGGGCGATAGGGGCTAATTTCGTATATTGGATTTCCGGGTTTAGGGATGAGAGTAATCAGTGATATTTTCCAGGCCTTGAGATAGTATTCAAGGCGGAGAATTGTGTTAAAAATGTGATGAGTGCAATCCCTTTCATGGGAAGTTCCTTGATTGCTTTATTACATATTAAGTGATGCCCCGGTGCTTCCCTGGGATTTAGGCGACGGATTAATTCTATAATTTCTACAGAAGTAAAGGGTTCAATGGGAGAAGACATTTGGAAGGGAGAGTGCAGGTATTCAGTAATATCCGCGGCAATTTTGGAGGAATGGAGTTTAAATACGTTATATAGATATTTAGCAAACAGGTTGGCGTTTTCTATAGGGCTATTCGCCCATTCACCTTGCGGACGGCGGATTGGGGGGATTATTTACGGGAAGCGCGTGAATTTCCTAGAAGCCTTCCATAGTGGGTAGTTGGAGTCAGCTGTGGGGGACAAATTGGCGAGATATGTTTGAAAACAGTCATTTTGATATTTTTTGATGATTTTGGTTTTCTTCCTAATTGCGTTGTTTAGTTTGCGTTTGTCATCTGGTGTTCTATGAGTCTGCCATACTCTTCTTAGTCTACGTTTTTCTGCCATTTTTTTAAATATGAAATGGGGATATTCATGGTTGCTGATGTTGTCATTCGATTCGTCTGTACTTATTTGAGATTTATGATAGTGAGCTCGGGCTCGAGGCGACAACCAGTCGCCGAACGTAGTCGCGGTCAAGGGATGAACGTTTTGTCTAACAAAGGCATGAAGTAACTCTATAGCTCTCCTTAAAAGAAATACTTAGGACGGGGCACGACGGTAAGCATTTCAACGATTTCTGTCCCGTGGCTCGCCACACGCAGACTCTATTCTTTGAGTAAGATGATTACCAGATGCCGACGCGTCTCCACAGTACATGTTCAGCTAGCCCGAGGACCCGCTATAAATCTTAAGATTTGTTTAACTAAAGTCCTTCAAACCGACAAACAGTCCTCGTCCCAACTACGAGAAAATAGGAGAAATCTATTTTTCTCACGGACGACGCTTCCTCTTCTCGAACTCTCTCTTAAGGGCGGTTAGCACCCTTCCCTAACCACCAACATGGAAATTGACCAATTAACAGTAACGCCAATTTCCCTCACTTTCCGAATGAAGGCTTTTCTCCACGAATCCGATGATTTCGTGCCCTTAGGCACACCCATCATAGTTTTCCTCGACAGCGTTACCGTGATGGAGAACCACTCTCCCGTACGATCTCAAAGACGATTCAAGTAACTCTCAGATACGTAGTAATTGCCCCATGCATTAACATTGTGTACAACTTAGACGTTGAAGAAAAGTAGAGTTCGTCATCCCCTTGACCGCGGATTCGTTAGTGAGCCTAGGATCATTGTCATTAACTTCTCGAGTATCTAATTATCGCGATTACTTGTCCAATTCCATCATAGTCATATTTGCACTAGTAAATATCTCCTCTGTTGCATAATGATCACGTCTAGCGCCAATAGGGATTCGTTTCACGCCCTTAACCCTAACTCAAATCTTAACGTCTACCCGACATATAAATATATAAAAAATGGGGAAAAAAGTTTTTGAAGTAGTCCTTAGAATATTACTGGTGGCAGTAACGATCGTACTAAATGCAAGTGAAATTATATATCGAATGGTTGTGATATGCGAGCTGCTGTGCTTGTTTCGACGCCAAAAACGGCGTGCACCACATTCGGCGTGTAAATTGGAAGGAAAATAGCGTTTGAACGTCGAAATATCTCCAGCAGGAGCGAAATAACGCAGACTTTTCGTCAAACTCGAGTAAATGATTGTATCTTGCCAGCTGCTGTGCTTGTTTCGAAGCTAAAAACGGCGTTCACTACATTCGGCATGTAAAATGCAATGAAAACAAAGTTTAAACTTCGAAATATCTCCAACAGGATCGAAAGCGCGCTTAATTTCCGTCAAAATCGAGTAAATGTTTGCATTTTGCGTGCAGTTGGTCCTGTTTCGACGTTGAAACTGGCCTGTATAGCATGACTGGCGCAAAATCGAGCAAATATGGCGTTTAAACGTCGATATATCTCCAACAGGAGAGAAATAGTGCTCAGTTCACGTCAAAATCGAGTAAATGGTTACGATTTGCTAGGTGCTATGCTTGTTTCTACGATAAAAACGGCGTGCACTACATTCGGCGTGTAAAATACTATGGAAATAGCGTTTGATCGTCAAAATATCTCCAAACAGGAGAGAAATAACGCTCCGTTTTCGTCAAAATCGAGTAAATGGTTACGATTTGCGTGCAGTTGGGCCTGTTTCGACGATGAAACAGGCGTGCATAGCCTTAGTGGCGTAAAATCGAGCAAATACGGCGTTAAAACTTCGAAATACTTCCAGCTGGAGAGAAATAAGGCTTACTTTTCGTCAAAATCAATTAAATGGTTACGATTTGCTAGCTGCTATGCTTGTTTCGACGCTAAAAAAGGCGTGCACTAGATTCGGCGAGTAAAATGTAATGAAAGTCACGTTTAAATTTCGAAATATCTCCAACAGGAGCGAAATAGCGCTTAATTTTCGTCAAAATCAAGTAAATAATTGCGATTTGCGAGCTGCTGTGCATGTTTCGACGCTAAAAACATCGTGCACTACATTCGGCATGTAAAATTCAATGAAAATAGCGTTTGACCGTCGAAATATCTTCAAAAGGAGCGAAATAACGCTTACTTTTCGTCAAAATCACGTAAATAATTGCGATTTGCGAGCTGCTGTGCTTGTTTCTACGCTTAAAACGGTCTGCACTACATTCGGCGTGTAAAATGCAATGAAAACAGCGTTTGAACGTCGAAATATCTCCAACAGGTGCGAAAGCGCGCTTAATTTTCGTCAAAATCGAGTAAATGTTTGCATTTTGCCTGCAGTTGGGCCTGTTTCGACGTTGAAACAGGCCTGCATATAATTAGAGGCGTAAAATCGAGCAAATATAGCGTTAAAACTTCGATATATCTCCAGCAGGAGTGAATTAACGCTCAGGTTTCGTCAAAATCAAGTAAATGGTTACGATTTGCGAGCTGCTATGCTTGTTTAGACGCTAAAAACGGCGTGCACTACATTCGGCGAGTAAAATGTAAATAAAATCGCGTTTAAATTTCGAAATATCTCTAACAGTAGTGTAAGAGCACTTCATTTTCGTCAAAATGGAGTAAATAATTGCGATTTGCGAGCTGCTGTGCTTGTTTCTACGATAAGGACTACGTGCACTACATTCGGCGTGTAAAATACTATGAAAATAGCGTTTGAACGTCGAAATATCTCCAAACAGGAGAGAAATAACGCCTACTTTTCGTCAAAATCAAGTAAATAATTGCGATTTGCGAACTGCTGTGCTTGTTTCGATGCTAAAAACGGCGTGCACTACATTCGGCGTGTAAAATGCAATGAAAACAGCGTTTGAACGTCGAAATATCTCCAACAGGAGAGAAAGCGCGCTTAATTCCCGTCAAAATCGAGTAAATGTTTGCATTTTGCGTACTGTTGGGTCTCTTTCTACGATGAAACAGGCGTGCATAGAATTAGTGGCGTAAAATCGGGCAAATATAGCGTTCAAACTTCTAAATATCTCCAACAGGAGCGAAAGCGCGCGTAATTATCCTCAAAATCGAGTAAAGGGCTGCATTTTGCGTGCAGTTGTTCCTGTTTCGATGTTGAAACAGGCCTGCATAGCATGACTGGCCTAAAAACGAGCAAATATAGCGTTTAAACGTCGATATATCTCCAGCAGTAGTGAAACAACGCTTACCCTGCGTCAAAATCGAGTAAATAATTGCGATATGCGAGCTGCTGTGCTGGTTTCTGCGATAAAGAGGACGTGCACTACATTCGGCGTGTAAAATACTATGAAAATAGCGTTTGAACTTGAAAATATCTCCAAACAGGAGAGAAATAACGCTTACTTTTCGTCAAAATCAAGTAAATAATTGCGATTTTCGAGCTGCTGTGCTTGTTCCAACGCTAAAAACGGCATGCACTACATTCGGCGAGTAAAATGTAATAAGACCGCGTTTAAATTTTGAAATATCTCCAACAGGAGCGAAATAGCGCTTAATTTTCGTCAAAATCGAGTAAATGGTTGCATTTTGATTGCAGTTGGGCCTATTGCGACGCTAAAGACAGCGTGCTCTGCATTCGGCATGTAAAATGCAATAAAAATAGGGTTTGAGCGCCGAAATATCTCCAACAGGAGCGAAAGCGCTCTTAATTTTCGTCAAAATTGATTAAATGGTTGCATATTGCGTGCAGTTGGGCCTGTTTCGGCGTTGAAACAAGCCTGCATAAAATTAGTGGCGTAAAATGGAGCAAATATAGCGTTTGAACGTCGATACATCTCCAGCAGGAGAGAAAGAACGCCTACTTTTCGTCAAAATCTAGTAAATAATTGCGTTTTGCGAGCTGCTGTGCTTGTTTCAACGCTAAAAAAGGCCAGCACTACGTGCCACGTATAAAATGCAATTAATATAGCTTTTGAGCTTCGAAATATCTCCAACAGGAGAGAAATAATGCTCAGTTCACGTCAAAATCGAGTAAATGTTTACGATATGCGAGCTGCTGTGCTTGTGTTACGTTCTGTTATGTTCGATTTGATTGTGCTATGCCTTCCGTTTTAGTCTAGACTAAATCCAGAAAAAATTTTTGTTGTGTTATCTTGAGATTAATCGGAAGGGGAAAATTGAAATGGTATGATTGTTTATGAAATATTAATCGAGATGTCCGATTCATATGGTAGTTGCTGCCACCAGAAATAGTCTAAGGACTATTTCGAAGAATTTCCTTTTATTATTATTATTTTCTTTAAGTTGGGAGTGTTAGTGTATGATGGGTATTGTTTGTCTATCGTGTCTTTTGGATTCCCAGTCTGGAAGTGCCTCTGTAAGCACCTTCTTGCCTGTAGGAAAACAAACGTGGTACCTTCGTCTGTTGTGTCTTTTGAATTCCCAGACTGGAAGTGCCTCTGTAAGCACTTTCTTGCCTGTAGGAAAACAAACCTTGTACCCTGTCTGTCGTGGGCTTTGAACTAGGTGAGAGTCTATTATCTACTAACTCGTGTTTAATGGGCAGCGTTGACTTACGTTTGATGCAACTGGCAAATGAATTCCACTTTTCGGCTAACCTGCTATGCGCAGGAATACTGGCACAGGAGAGGATTAAAGTTATTAGGGATAGACAATTGGCAACGTATTTATTTCGTCTGACAGAGTTATGTTGGTTTAACTATATTTTAATTTATTCGTTGTTAGTTAAACATACTATACGAAGTTATATCTATGAACTGTATGAACATTAGTCGATACAGTTAAACATACTATAGTTGTCGGAGATGTAGAGACATCGAGCCTTTCTTTTGGAAGATTTCTCAATACTTGGGCTCGGGGTGACATAACTGGTCGCCGAACGTAGCCACGGTCACGGGATGAACGAAATGTTTTACAAAGGAGGTTTCAGTGTTAAGGGATACGCTGTATAAACAATCAAGTCTTGATCAGGAGCAATGCTGGTTTATGTGGAACTGCCTAGTTACGGCGCTTGGGAATTTGTTGATATTCCCGATCGATATGTATTTGATATATGTAACTGTATCTGTCATTTATTTTGCAATCTCCTTGGAGAGTTTACTGTCATCGTCTTGGAGTCAGTCTTAGAGAAACCCTGTGCCTGAGTGAACGTGTCAGTGTGCTATCAAAAATATATTAAAACGTACAGAAAGTTTCCCGTTGACCGTGGATTCGTTACAGAACCCAAGAATATTATTAAAAGCATTTGTTTACTTATTAACATCATGATGGCAAATGCTAACGAAGAATCGTCTCGCGCTCGAAATCCAAACGACAATTCGACAGTTAAACGATATCATAACTTCATACAGTTATGTATGTTTAACTATATCAGTTAAACGAAATCCAAACAACATTCGACATTAAAGGTATTACAATATCAGCAAAAAGTATCGTCGGATGCAAATGTAGATATATTATACAGCGATGTACAATAAATAAATATTCCAGCTTCTAACTGGATAAATTTTACAAATGTTTGGTAGGATAATATTTATTCGTACCAATAAGATTAATAACAAACGCTATGGTGTGATGTGGGCGATGGCGAACGAGATCGAGAGGAATGCGCCTCGCAGTGTTCGGAAATTGGTAAATTTGAGGGCGAAAAACTAAGTGGTGAACCTTCGGGATTTGACTCTAATGCTTCTCGATGCCTCCTCTCTTCCTTTTCTATTTCTGCAGCAATTAATCGTTTGTACCAACGTTCGGCTCGCTTTTTGCTGAGGTGACTTTTATCTTTTCTATTCTTTCTCGATTTCGTCATGGAATTATAATTCGTTCTTGACAACAAGTAAAGTCGTAAATGAGTAAATGATTATTTTATTTGGTAACTGAGTTCACTGTAGACAATCAGTGTGGCTTCGTAGGCCTCACCCAAGGATGAGCAGTCTGCTAACGGTGGGAAGAGGAAAACGAAAACCATAGATGTTTCCAATGATTGAAAACACCGTAATCACTGGTCGATACAGAGAATAATTGTCGTGAATTCAAAATGTTCGAATGAAATTTTATGTGAGTTATTTACTTGATACTTCTATCTGTCAACTATAGCTGCCGACGGATACTTTCGTTTGAAGACAACTTTGTTCAATTAAAAGTTAAAAAAGAAAGGAAGGGGGTGTACAATTTCGAATCTCCTACCTTGTTTGATTTGTGGAGTCGATCAGGTGTGAGGATGGTTTGGCGATGAATCGGTTTTAACAATTAAATTTTGTTTCGCGATTAGTTACTCGATGTTTCGGATTTTCGAACTTAATTAACAATTTTATTAAACGGAATTACAATATGTACTAGATTGTTTCTTTGACGCAGACGGATCGACTTGCGAATGAACAAAAGAATAAATGAATCACCGAATCTTAAGTTAATACCGAACCTTAAGTGCAATACTCTTACAATACTTTTTAAGTTAAACTCACTGTTTCCAACTAAGACTGACTTCTGACTGCTCTGAATTAAAACTGAACTTTAACTACTTTCAACACTACTTTCAATTAAATTCTGAACTTGGAAAAACCAGCTCTGACTTCAATTAAAACTGCACTCCAACAACTACTCTATTGAGTACTGAATCTCTATTTATATTCTTCCTAATTGTCACGTGACCGATTATTTTTTTTGTAACTGTACCATTACTACGTGACAATTTATGAATATCGTAACTGCCTATTTCCGCTGGGGTTCTTGTTTTCTTGATTATCTCACCCTTTGCTGAAATTTCGTCTTCTTGATCATCTCACGTTTTGCTTGGAGTTAATGACATACAAGGTGCTTGAAAGAATGTACATGTTGCAGGTGGTCGTATTTTGCTGATGCTGCGTCTGCGTTCCTTCCATGGCCTTCGTTACTGATGCCAGTGGAATGTGCCGGTCGTGTGGCTACTTGGCCTTGCTGAGGTTGCATTTTGTGTATGGTCATGTTTCGCTCGGTCCATGTATGATTTAGTAATGTATTACACACATGTATATGTATATCTTCAGGATGTAATTTTCTAATAGGACAGACAATTTAATAAATTTTATGTTTATTATTAGAATATTGATCTCATATATGTATATATGAATAATAAACTATGTTTAATAAATTTTATTAAATAATTTCCATTTTCATTGCACTGTGTGTTTGTTTCTAGGTATACGAGTTGACACTTGCGTTGTTTGTGTATTGCGGTTATCTATGTTTTCGTTGCGGCACGTGCGGAGCGTGGGACGTGACATATGCTTTTTTTTTGTGTGGGGAGGGGAAAATGCTATTACGCATGCCCAGTGACCCGCATCACTGGGTTATGTGGGAGTCGGTCGGATGTCGTTGCCATATCCACTAAAAACCCCTCCTCCTTCTTCCTCCGCTTGGGGGGCAGACAACCCCGGTAAAACCTGTCGGCAGTCATCAGGGTCGTCCTTTCGTGCCCCGTAGTATCTACTTCTTCGGGCAGTTACTGCTCATGTCGTCCTCTCAGCCAGTTCAGAATACTGGGCTGGTCTCCTTCTGCGGTTTTTCGTTGTTTCATGTTCTTGCCCTCATTGCTCCGCGTAGTTGTTGTTTCGCTTGTTCTCCTCCTTGCCTCTTCCCAGGCCCTCGCTGTCACCCTCCTGTGACACATGACGGTCTTGCAGAAATGCCTGAATTTATTCCAGCTCTCGTCCTTGGCGGTCACCGTGGCGATCAAATTGCCCACGTCTATCTTCCCGCCCAGAGCGTTCTCCAGCTCGTTCCTTCTGTCCGTCCACTTCGGGCACGCGAAGAGGGCGTGCTCTGCATCGTCGTTCGGGTCTCCACAGTCGAGACAGTTGCTGTCGCTGTCCCTGCCAATCCTTTTCCTATAGACACCGACGCGCCCATGCCCGGTTAGCAGCTGCATGGTGTGGTGATCGATGTCCATCTTCTTTTTGGTAAATAGCAGCGCACTCGATATTAGCTTCTTTGTGATATTTTCTTTTTTGTAGTTGTTCCACTCCTTCTGCCAGTCCTCTTGGGCCTTCTTGCGAATCGCCTCCAGTTCCTCCTTTAGCTTGCAGCCGTCATCCGTGCCAATCCTGGACCCATGGATCTTGTTCCTCTCGTAGGTCTCTCCGAGCATCTTTATCTTTATGTAAATCGGGAGATTCCCGGTCAACACGCAAAGTGCCGCGTGGGAGACGGTACGGTATGCCGTCGTTGTTATGCACAGGGCCGTTCGTTGTGCTCGTTTCAGCTTTTTCCTGTTCTTATCGGTATTCGCTGCTCTAGCCCACACCGGTGCTCCGTAAGTTACGATGGACTCCCACACATTGTAGTAGAGCCTACGAGCCAAGCTGGGCGGCCCGTTGGTGTTGGGTAGAATTCCCCTAAGGGCTCCTATTAACTTGTCGGCTCTGTTACACACCATCTCGATATGCGCACCGAACCTCCGACTGGAGTCAATGACGACTCCGAGATACCTGATGCGATCGACCGTTTCGATGTCCGAGGAGCCCAACCTGAGTTTCACCACTCTCGGCACTCGCAAGCTTGTGATGAACATGACCTCCGTCTTTTCTCTCGCCAGGGTGAGCCCGACACTCGTGCACCAATCGTTGGCGATCCTTAGCATCGTGTTGACCTTGGCGGAGGCCTCTTCGTTCCTCCCGACGGAACATGTGATGGCCAGATCATCCGCGAAGGCGGTTGCTCTGACCATTGGCATGTTGTCGAGTCTCTCGAGCAACCGGTCGTATACCAAGTTCCACAGGAATGGTCCGAGGATAGATCCCTGCGGGACTCCCGCCGCCACCTCGTGCTCCACCGTGCCGTGCTGGTTGCTCACGATGATCCTCCTTCCGGATAGGTAACTGCCGATTAGACTTTTGACTTTCCATTGCAGCTTCCTCTTGTCAAATTCCTCGTATATGCTCTTCCAGCTGGGCGAATTGAAGGCATTGCTAATATCCAGGGTGATCATCACGCATACTACCTTCTTCTGTTTGCAGATGATGGCAAACTTCATCACCTGCGTGATGGCGTCTACCGTACTCCTCTTCTTTCTGAAGCCATACTGCCTCCGATGGACGGGTCCATTCCGATGCATCTCTCGATGATCTTCTTAAAGCATTTTTCCCAGATCTTGCTCATGGTTGGGAGTATGCTTATCGGCCGGTACGCGTTAGGGAGACTGGGATCCTTACCCGGTTTCCTTAGCAGTATTACTCTGGCCGTCTTCCAGCAGACTGGGATCCTTCCTGATTCAGTGATGCCGTTGAACGCCCTTGTCACGAGCTCGCTCCTGCGACTCGCTACCAGCTTCGCGATCTCGCCCGGCACGCCATCGACTCCTGCAACCTTCTTGGTGTTCATTCTTCCGGCGGCATCGACGACATCGCCTTCGCCGATGGCGACGCTGAGGCTAATATCTCCTTCTTCTTCGGTCTCTGCCTCTTCGCGGCCCTCATAATGGGGGGGTCCGTGTCCCAAGGTGAATAGCCTCTGTAGGACTGCCTTCACCATGTCGATCGGCATGTCGTTGGTTGGTCCCTTGCTTTTACATTTCTTCATGACCGTGCGATAGGGTTTGCCCCAAGGGTCGCTCTCCAGTACCTTGCAGTATTCTGCCCAGGCTGTTTTTTTGCTGCGGGCGATCTCCTTTTTTAATTGCCTTCGGATCTCCTTGTAGGCGTTGACGAGGGGCTCGGAGTTGCCGGCATTCTTCTTCCTTTCTCTCGTCACCTTCCTGAGCGCTTTGTGCGCCTGCGCTCTCAGTTCCGCGATCATCGGGTTCCACCAGTAGTTCGCGTACTTGCGGCTCGCCGCACAGTTCGACTTCCTTAGCATCCCTTCGCACGTGCATTCGATGCTCTTTTGCAGGGGCTCGGCCCCATCCTCTCCGATAGCCGCGTTGAGGTCCTCCTTCTTCAGTGTGTCGTCGAATCTGCTCAGGAACTCCTCCGGCGACATGTCCTTGGTCACGTACCTGTAGAACTTCGATACGGTTCGGGTCTTCCTCGCCTTAAACCTGTGGAGCACGTACAGATGGTCCGAGGCCGAGTATTTGTCCAAGACCGCGCTTCCGGCGTGTATCTCGCTGACCTTATTGGATACGCTTATTATGTCGGGGAAGCTCGTCTTCCCGTTCATGAAGAAGGTGTACTTTTCCTTGAGCCTCAATGGAAACACCCGGTGGCCGCTTAGTGCCTCCATTAAGACTCTCCCTCTCTTGTCTGTGGTCGATCCTCCCCAACAGGTTGACTTTGCGTTGAAGTCTCCGGCCACGACGACCTTGTCGTGTCTTCTAGCAGCGCTCTTCGTCATAGTCGACAGCGTGTCTATGTATTCGGAGTATGCTAGCATATTTATGTTGGGCGAACAGTATCCGCTGAAGCAGAAGACGTCGCCGACGCGGACGCCCACTATCCCGTCGCTCTTGACCTCTGTTGTTTCATCGGGCAGTTTGCCGTTGAGGAGTGTGATCCATATCGAGGCGTCTCCTTTGGTGTCATTAAACCAGTGCGGTAGCTGCCTGTTCGGCTCGGAAATTATTATTATATCCGGCCTAAGTTCGATCGCGCATTGGTGCATCATGTCCTGCGCCAGCTTGCATCTGTTGAGGTTTATTTGCAGTATCCTCATTTATTCGCTTTCAACCGCCTTCTATACTCTGGACAAGCCAGGGATCCGGTTACGTGGTCAAATTTCACTCCTTTCTCCTTGCTGCAGATGGAGCAGCAGGATGCGTTGGCGCAGGCAGCTATCGTGTGGTCTTTGGCTCCGCACTTCCTGCAAATCTCCTTTCCAGGGCTTATCGCCGTGCATTTGTTCGCGATATGACCGAACATGTGACATCTGTAGCACTTTACCACATTGGGTAGTGCCTTTATCGAGGCTATCGTCAAGCCGGTTCTGATCTTCCGGCTCGCCCCCTCTTTGGCCAGATAGGCTTTCGGCATCGTCACTATTGCCGATTGGGTGCCCCACGGCGCCATTTTTAGGGTCTTTACTTCGACCTCAGTGATGTCGCTTATGCCCAGTTGCATTCCTATCTCCCTGGCTAGTTCTTCCTTGCCTACGAGCGGGTCTATATCCCTGATCTCTACGGAGGTCTTGTCGCGCATTGGTAGCGCTCTCACCTTGCCTCTTAGCGCCGTGTTCATATCCGCCGCGGGCTTTTTGGCGTTGCTACCTGCTTTCAGCTCGATCAGAATGTCACCTGTTCTGGTCCTCCTAATTCCACAGCTCTCTTTTAGGGTCTCCCTTGCCCCCATCAAGTCTTTGTAGACCTGGATCCACTCCTTGTCTTGCCCTACTTTGACGAGGATGGCTTCGGGTCTGTTACGTATCCTCTTCGGTCCCTCCGGCCCCTTTGGCTTGTCCAATGTCGCCCTTCCTGCGTTCGCCTTACTGACCACCGTCGGGGTGTCCGTTCTTTTTCCTCTCCTTCCGCGGACAGGGATCCAGTCATCCTTTACATCGCTGTCCGTGCAGTCCATAGTCGCTTTTGCCGAGCTATTGCCGGCACAGGCTCCTGCGTAGGAGGCCTCCACGGTCGTTGGTCTCTTTCTCTTGGTGTCGCCCTTCCCCTCGACGGGCGATCTCTCCTTCCTTTTTCCTTCCTTCTCCTCGCTCCTCCCCGGAGGGGTGGTCATCCTGGTGGCAGTGACTGTCCTAGCGTTCCTCTTGAGCCTCATCTCGTCCAACATCGAGTGGAGCTTGATCGCTTTTTTACTGATAGCGTCCCTCCTTTTCTTGATGTCGGTATCCTTTTTGCTCATGAGGTAGAGTCTGCTACCTATGCATTGGATTTCGCGGAAGACTTCTGTGATGATTTCCGTCATCGCCTTCCATTCGCTCATTTTGATGACGATACTGTCCTCGTCATTGCTTTTGGTCTCGGTCGTTGCTCTGTTCGCCATGGCCTTCCTCCTGAGACATTCCCTTGGTGCCGCCGCTTCGCTGCCGCTGTCCGACATTTCCGCCGGTGTCTAGCTCCGAGGTGCTGGCCGCTTCGTCCCTCGTTGCCATCGGCTGGCTCCTGGCCAGGCTTCTCGTTGTCTTGCACGCGCTCCCCTCCACTGGGGACTTTCTTATATATCTGGTGATCTTGTCACCTTTCGGAATTTTTTCCTTGGCGAATCGGGTCGTCTTTTCGGTGGGTGGTGTCTTATCCTTGAGTGCCTGCATTGGCATCTCGACATCCTCGATGATTCCCGCGATGTCTTCATCAAATTCGAGGTATCTTCTTGTGCTTTTCTTGCACATCTTTTCCTCTGTGACAACTGCGGGTGTTTCTTGGTCCCCGGTCGTATTTACCGAACGAGGGGAGGCCCTGGGATCGACCTTCCCCTCGCCGTTCGTCCAGTCGTTGGGTGACCGTCGTGTCGAGCCTGGGACGCTACTCAAATCCCCGACGGGGCCTGGAAGCTCCGAAACCCCCTGAGCCGTAAGTTTACTTACCTTATAGTACTTGTCCATATTGTATTTGTATCTTTAATATACATATATATATATATGTAAGTTTGAAATGGATGTCCTTCGACGTAGCCGGTCGTCGTATGCTCCCACTGTATCCTTCCGCGTGTATGCGATTCGTGTCCTAAATAACTTGCCGATGTCGTCCTAAAGTCGCCAGTAGTATGACTGATGACCGGATACTAAAACTCGCAGTGTCCCTATCACTGTTCGACGCGGGGAGTTTAGACTGGCCCTCCACGGGGGCGCTCTCCACCACTCCTTGGTTACCCAGGTAACCCGCACGGTGGCGCTTCGGTCTCGCGACCCAAGATGGCCTCCGCTCTGCCCCTAACCTCACTTTTTACACACAGCACATTCAATCGTTTCTCTCGCTTTTATACCAGCGAGCTCCCCTATTTCTTGTATTCCCACTCATTCCGGAGCACTAGAAACTTCACTTTCGTGCACTGTTCCGCCCGAGTTATTTAATTTACACAGATATTTCGGTTATGCCTACGGAGCGACGTGCACGTGTCCGTTCTGCTTGCCGCCATCATGATGAATTCAGCTGCTATGCTTGTATCGACGCTAACAACGGCGTGCACTACATTCGACGAGTAAAATGTAATAGAAATAGCATTTAAACTTCTAAATATCTTCAACAGGAGCGAAAGCGCGCTTGATTTTCGTCAAAATCGAGTAAATGGTTGCATTTTGCCAGCAGTTGTGCCTGTTTCGACGATGAAACAAGCGTGTACAGCATTAGTGGCGTAAAATCAAGCAAATATAGCGTTAAAATTTCGAAATATTTCCAGCTGGAGAGAAATAACGCTCAGTTTACGTCAAAATCAAGTAAATGGTAACGATTTGCTAGCTGCTATGCTTGTTTCTACGATAAAAACGGTATGCACTACATTCGGCGAGTAAAATGTAATAAAATCGCGTATAAATTTCGAAATATCGCAAACAGGAGCGAAGGCGCTCTTAATTTTCGTCAATATCGTGTAAATGATTACGATTTGCGAGCTGCTATGCTTGTTTAGACGCTAAAAACAGCCTGCACTACATTCGACGTGTAAAATGCAATGCAAATAGCGTTTGGATATCGAAATATCTCCAGCAGAAGAGAAATAACGCTTACTTTGCGTCAAAATCAAGTAAATAATTGCGATTTGCGAGCTGCTGTGCTTGTATCGATGCTAAAAACGGCGTGCACTACACTAGGCGAGTAAAGCGCAATGAAAATAGCGTTTGGACGTCGAAATATCTCCAGCAGAAGAGAAATAACGCTTACTTTGCGTCAAAAACGAGTAAATGGTTGCATTTTGCCTGCAGTTGGGCCTGTTTCGACGATGAAACAGGCGTGCATAGGATTAGTGCCGTAAAATCGAGCGAATATAGCATTTAAACGTTGAAATGTCTCCAACAGGAGCGAAATAACGAATACTTTTCGTCAAAATCAAGTAAATAATTGCAATTTGCGAGCTGCTGTACTTGTTTCTACGATAAAGATGGCGTGCACTACATTCGGCGTGTGATATGCAATGCTAACAGCATTTAAACTTCGAAATATCTCCAGCAGGAGCGAAATAGCGCTTAATTTTCGTCAAAATCGAGTAAATGGTTGCATTTTGCCTGCAGTTGGGCCTGTTTCGACGTTGAAACAGGCCTGCATAAAATTAGTGGCGTAAAATGGAGCAAATATAGCGTTTAAACGTCGATATATCTCCAGCAGTAGTGAAATAACGCTTACTTTGAGTCAAAATCGAGTAAATAATTGCGATATGCGAGCTGCTGTGCTTGTTTCGACGCTAAAGACGGCCTGCACTACATTCGGCGTGTAAAATACTATGAAAATAGCGTTTGAACTTGAAAATATCTCCAAACAGGAGAGAAATAACGCTTACTTTTCGTCAAAATCAAGTAAATAATTGCGATTTTCGAGCTGCTGTGCTTGTTCCAACGCTAAAAACGGCATGCACTACATTCGGCGAGTAAAATGTAATAAGACCGCGTTTAAATTTTGAAATATCTCCAACAGGAGCGAAATAGCGCTTAATTTTCGTCAAAATCGAGTAAATGGTTGCATTTTGATTGCAGTTGGGCCTATTGCGACGCTAAAGACAGCGTGCTCTGCATTCGGCATGTAAAATGCAATAAAAATAGGGTTTGAGCGCCGAAATATCTCCAACAGGAGCGAAAGCGCTCTTAATTTTCGTCAAAATTGATTAAATGGTTGCATATTGCGTGCAGTTGGGCCTGTTTCGGCGTTGAAACAAGCCTGCATAAAATTAGTGGCGTAAAATGGAGCAAATATAGCGTTTGAACGTCGATACATCTCCAGCAGGAGAGAAAGAACGCCTACTTTTCGTCAAAATCTAGTAAATAATTGCGTTTTGCGAGCTGCTGTGCTTGTTTCAACGCTAAAAAAGGCCAGCACTACGTGCCACGTATAAAATGCAATTAATATAGCTTTTGAGCTTCGAAATATCTCCAACAGGAGAGAAATAATGCTCAGTTCACGTCAAAATCGAGTAAATGTTTACGATATGCGAGCTGCTGTGCTTGTGTTACGTTCTGTTATGTTCGATTTGATTGTGCTATGCCTTCCGTTTTAGTCTAGAGTAAATCCAGAAAAAATTTTTGTTGTGTTATCTTGAGATTAATCGGAAGGGGAAAATTGAAATGGTATGATTGTTTATGAAATATTAATCGAGATGTCCGATTCATATGGTAGTTGCTGCCACCAGAAATAGTCTAAGGACTATTTCGAAGAATTTCCTTTTATTATTATTATTTTCTTTAAGTTGGGAGTGTTAGTGTATGATGGGTATTGTTTGTCTATCGTGTCTTTTGGATTCCCAGTCTGGAAGTGCCTCTGTAAGCACCTTCTTGCCTGTAGGAAAACAAACGTGGTACCTTCGTCTGTTGTGTCTTTTGAATTCCCAGACTGGAAGTGCCTCTGTAAGCACTTTCTTGCCTGTAGGAAAACAAACCTTGTACCCTGTCTGTCGTGGGCTTTGAACTAGGTGAGAGTCTATTATCTACTAACTCGTGTTTAATGGGCAGCGTTGACTTACGTTTGATGCAACTGGCAAATGAATTCCACTTTTCGGCTAACCTGCTATGCGCAGGAATACTGGCACAGGAGAGGATTAAAGTTATTAGGGATAGACAATTGGCAACGTATTTATTTCGTCTGACAGAGTTATGTTGGTTTAACTATATTTTAATTTATTCGTTGTTAGTTAAACATACTATACTAAGTTATATCTATGAACTGTATGAACATTAGTCGATACAGTTAAACATACTATAGTTGTCGGAGATGTAGAGACATCGAGCCTTTCTTTTGGAAGATTTCTCAATACTTGGGCTCGGGGTGACATAACTGGTCGCCGAACGTAGCCACGGTCACGGGATGAACGAAATGTTTTACAAAGGAGGTTTCAGTGTTAAGGGATACGCTGTATAAACAATCAAGTCTTGATCAGGAGCAATGCTGGTTTATGTGGAACTGCCTAGTTACGGCGCTTGGGAATTTGTTGATATTCCCGATCGATATGTATTTGATATATGTAACTGTATCTGTCATTTATTTTGCAATCTCCTTGGAGAGTTTACTGTCATCGTCTTGGAGTCAGTCTTAGAGAAACCCTGTGCCTGAGTGAACGTGTCAGTGTGCTATCAAAAATATATTAAAACGTACAGAAAGTTTCCCGTTGACCGTGGATTCGTTACAGAACCCAAGAATATTATTAAAAGCATTTGTTTACTTATTAACATCATGATGGCAAATGCTAACGAAGAATCGTCTCGCGCTCGAAATCCAAACGACAATTCGACAGTTAAACGATATCATAACTTCATACAGTTATGTATGTTTAACTATATCAGTTAAACGAAATCCAAACAACATTCGACATTAAAGGTATTACAATATCAGCAAAAAGTATCGTCGGATGCAAATGTAGATATATTATACAGCGATGTACAATAAATAAATATTCCAGCTTCTAACTGGATAAATTTTACAAATGTTTGGTAGGATAATATTTATTCGTACCAATAAGATTAATAACAAACGCTATGGTGTGATGTGGGCGATGGCGAACGAGATCGAGAGGAATGCGCCTCGCAGTGTTCGGAAATTGGTAAATTTGAGGGCGAAAAACTAAGTGGTGAACCTTCGGGATTTGACTCTAATGCTTCTCGATGCCTCCTCTCTTCCTTTTCTATTTCTGCAGCAATTAATCGTTTGTACCAACGTTCGGCTCGCTTTTTGCTGAGGTGACTTTTATCTTTTCTATTCTTTCTCGATTTCGTCATGGAATTATAATTCGTTCTTGACAACAAGTAAAGTCGTAAATGAGTAAATGATTATTTTATTTGGTAACTGAGTTCACTGTAGACAATCAGTGTGGCTTCGTAGGCCTCATCCAAGGATGAGCAGTCTGCTAACGGTGGGAAGAGGAAAACGAAAACCATAGATGTTTCCAATGATTGAAAACACCGTAATCACTGGTCGATACAGAGAATAATTGTCGTGAATTCAAAATGTTCGAATGAAATTTTATGTGAGTTATTTACTTGATACTTCTATCTGTCAACTATAGCTGCCGACGGATACTTTCGTTTGAAGACAACTTTGTTCAATTAAAAGTTAAAAAAGAAAGGAAGGGGGTGTACAATTTCGAATCTCCTACCTTGTTTGATTTGTGGAGTCGATCAGGTGTGAGGATGGTTTGGCGATGAATCGGTTTTAACAATTAAATTTTGTTTCGCGATTAGTTACTCGATGTTTCGGATTTTCGAACTTAATTAACAATTTTATTAAACGGAATTACAATATGTACTAGATTGTTTCTTTGACGCAGACGGATCGACTTGCGAATGAACAAAAGAATAAATGAATCACCGAATCTTAAGTTAATACCGAACCTTAAGTGCAATACTCTTACAATACTTTTTAAGTTAAACTCACTGTTTCCAACTAAGACTGACTTCTGACTGCTCTGAATTAAAACTGAACTTTAACTACTTTCAACACTACTTTCAATTAAATTCTGAACTTGGAAAAACCAGCTCTGACTTCAATTAAAACTGCACTCCAACAACTACTCTATTGAGTACTGAATCTCTATTTATATTCTTCCTAATTGTCACGTGACCGATTATTTTTTTTGTAACTGTACCATTACTACGTGACAATTTATGAATATCGTAACTGCCTATTTCCGCTGGGGTTCTTGTTTTCTTGATTATCTCACCCTTTGCTGAAATTTCGTCTTCTTGATCATCTCACGTTTTGCTTGGAGTTAATGACATACAAGGTGCTTGAAAGAATGTACATGTTGCAGGTGGTCGTATTTTGCTGATGCTGCGTCTGCGTTCCTTCCATGGCCTTCGTTACTGATGCCAGTGGAATGTGCCGGTCGTGTGGCTACTTGGCCTTGCTGAGGTTGCATTTTGTGTATGGTCATGTTTCGCTCGGTCCATGTATGATTTAGTAATGTATTACACACATGTATATGTATATCTTCAGGATGTAATTTTCTAATAGGACAGACAATTTAATAAATTTTATGTTTATTATTAGAATATTGATCTCATATATGTATATATGAATAATAAACTATGTTTAATAAATTTTATTAAATAATTTCCATTTTCATTGCACTGTGTGTTTGTTTCTAGGTATACGAGTTGACACTTGCGTTGTTTGTGTATTGCGGTTATCTATGTTTTCGTTGCGGCACGTGCGGAGCGTGGGACGTGACATATGCTTTTTTTTTGTGTGGGGAGGGGAAAATGCTATTACGCATGCCCAGTGACCCGCATCACTGGGTTATGTGGGAGTCGGTCGGATGTCGTTGCCATATCCACTAAAAACCCCTCCTCCTTCTTCCTCCGCTTGGGGGGCAGACAACCCCGGTAAAACCTGTCGGCAGTCATCAGGGTCGTCCTTTCGTGCCCCGTAGTATCTACTTCTTCGGGCAGTTACTGCTCATGTCGTCCTCTCAGCCAGTTCAGAATACTGGGCTGGTCTCCTTCTGCGGTTTTTCGTTGTTTCATGTTCTTGCCCTCATTGCTCCGCGTAGTTGTTGTTTCGCTTGTTCTCCTCCTTGCCTCTTCCCAGGCCCTCGCTGTCACCCTCCTGTGACACATGACGGTCTTGCAGAAATGCCTGAATTTATTCCAGCTCTCGTCCTTGGCGGTCACCGTGGCGATCAAATTGCCCACGTCTATCTTCCCGCCCAGAGCGTTCTCCAGCTCGTTCCTTCTGTCCGTCCACTTCGGGCACGCGAAGAGGGCGTGCTCTGCATCGTCGTTCGGGTCTCCACAGTCGAGACAGTTGCTGTCGCTGTCCCTGCCAATCCTTTTCCTATAGACACCGACGCGCCCATGCCCGGTTAGCAGCTGCATGGTGTGGTGATCGATGTCCATCTTCTTTTTGGTAAATAGCAGCGCACTCGATATTAGCTTCTTTGTGATATTTTCTTTTTTGTAGTTGTTCCACTCCTTCTGCCAGTCCTCTTGGGCCTTCTTGCGAATCGCCTCCAGTTCCTCCTTTAGCTTGCAGCCGTCATCCGTGCCAATCCTGGACCCATGGATCTTGTTCCTCTCGTAGGTCTCTCCGAGCATCTTTATCTTTATGTAAATCGGGAGATTCCCGGTCAACACGCAAAGTGCCGCGTGGGAGACGGTACGGTATGCCGTCGTTGTTATGCACAGGGCCGTTCGTTGTGCTCGTTTCAGCTTTTTCCTGTTCTTATCGGTATTCGCTGCTCTAGCCCACACCGGTGCTCCGTAAGTTACGATGGACTCCCACACATTGTAGTAGAGCCTACGAGCCAAGCTGGGCGGCCCGTTGGTGTTGGGTAGAATTCCCCTAAGGGCTCCTATTAACTTGTCGGCTCTGTTACACACCATCTCGATATGCGCACCGAACCTCCGACTGGAGTCAATGACGACTCCGAGATACCTGATGCGATCGACCGTTTCGATGTCCGAGGAGCCCAACCTGAGTTTCACCACTCTCGGCACTCGCAAGCTTGTGATGAACATGACCTCCGTCTTTTCTCTCGCCAGGGTGAGCCCGACACTCGTGCACCAATCGTTGGCGATCCTTAGCATCGTGTTGACCTTGGCGGAGGCCTCTTCGTTCCTCCCGACGGAACATGTGATGGCCAGATCATCCGCGAAGGCGGTTGCTCTGACCATTGGCATGTTGTCGAGTCTCTCGAGCAACCGGTCGTATACCAAGTTCCACAGGAATGGTCCGAGGATAGATCCCTGCGGGACTCCCGCCGCCACCTCGTGCTCCACCGTGCCGTGCTGGTTGCTCACGATGATCCTCCTTCCGGATAGGTAACTGCCGATTAGACTTTTGACTTTCCATTGCAGCTTCCTCTTGTCAAATTCCTCGTATATGCTCTTCCAGCTGGGCGAATTGAAGGCATTGCTAATATCCAGGGTGATCATCACGCATACTACCTTCTTCTGTTTGCAGATGATGGCAAACTTCATCACCTGCGTGATGGCGTCTACCGTACTCCTCTTCTTTCTGAAGCCATACTGCCTCCGATGGACGGGTCCATTCCGATGCATCTCTCGATGATCTTCTTAAAGCATTTTTCCCAGATCTTGCTCATGGTTGGGAGTATGCTTATCGGCCGGTACGCGTTAGGGAGACTGGGATCCTTACCCGGTTTCCTTAGCAGTATTACTCTGGCCGTCTTCCAGCAGACTGGGATCCTTCCTGATTCAGTGATGCCGTTGAACGCCCTTGTCACGAGCTCGCTCCTGCGACTCGCTACCAGCTTCGCGATCTCGCCCGGCACGCCATCGACTCCTGCAACCTTCTTGGTGTTCATTCTTCCGGCGGCATCGACGACATCGCCTTCGCCGATGGCGACGCTGAGGCTAATATCTCCTTCTTCTTCGGTCTCTGCCTCTTCGCGGCCCTCATAATGGGGGGGTCCGTGTCCCAAGGTGAATAGCCTCTGTAGGACTGCCTTCACCATGTCGATCGGCATGTCGTTGGTTGGTCCCTTGCTTTTACATTTCTTCATGACCGTGCGATAGGGTTTGCCCCAAGGGTCGCTCTCCAGTACCTTGCAGTATTCTGCCCAGGCTGTTTTTTTGCTGCGGGCGATCTCCTTTTTTAATTGCCTTCGGATCTCCTTGTAGGCGTTGACGAGGGGCTCGGAGTTGCCGGCATTCTTCTTCCTTTCTCTCGTCACCTTCCTGAGCGCTTTGTGCGCCTGCGCTCTCAGTTCCGCGATCATCGGGTTCCACCAGTAGTTCGCGTACTTGCGGCTCGCCGCACAGTTCGACTTCCTTAGCATCCCTTCGCACGTGCATTCGATGCTCTTTTGCAGGGGCTCGGCCCCATCCTCTCCGATAGCCGCGTTGAGGTCCTCCTTCTTCAGTGTGTCGTCGAATCTGCTCAGGAACTCCTCCGGCGACATGTCCTTGGTCACGTACCTGTAGAACTTCGATACGGTTCGGGTCTTCCTCGCCTTAAACCTGTGGAGCACGTACAGATGGTCCGAGGCCGAGTATTTGTCCAAGACCGCGCTTCCGGCGTGTATCTCGCTGACCTTATTGGATACGCTTATTATGTCGGGGAAGCTCGTCTTCCCGTTCATGAAGAAGGTGTACTTTTCCTTGAGCCTCAATGGAAACACCCGGTGGCCGCTTAGTGCCTCCATTAAGACTCTCCCTCTCTTGTCTGTGGTCGATCCTCCCCAACAGGTTGACTTTGCGTTGAAGTCTCCGGCCACGACGACCTTGTCGTGTCTTCTAGCAGCGCTCTTCGTCATAGTCGACAGCGTGTCTATGTATTCGGAGTATGCTAGCATATTTATGTTGGGCGAACAGTATCCGCTGAAGCAGAAGACGTCGCCGACGCGGACGCCCACTATCCCGTCGCTCTTGACCTCTGTTGTTTCATCGGGCAGTTTGCCGTTGAGGAGTGTGATCCATATCGAGGCGTCTCCTTTGGTGTCATTAAACCAGTGCGGTAGCTGCCTGTTCGGCTCGGAAATTATTATTATATCCGGCCTAAGTTCGATCGCGCATTGGTGCATCATGTCCTGCGCCAGCTTGCATCTGTTGAGGTTTATTTGCAGTATCCTCATTTATTCGCTTTCAACCGCCTTCTATACTCTGGACAAGCCAGGGATCCGGTTACGTGGTCAAATTTCACTCCTTTCTCCTTGCTGCAGATGGAGCAGCAGGATGCGTTGGCGCAGGCAGCTATCGTGTGGTCTTTGGCTCCGCACTTCCTGCAAATCTCCTTTCCAGGGCTTATCGCCGTGCATTTGTTCGCGATATGACCGAACATGTGACATCTGTAGCACTTTACCACATTGGGTAGTGCCTTTATCGAGGCTATCGTCAAGCCGGTTCTGATCTTCCGGCTCGCCCCCTCTTTGGCCAGATAGGCTTTCGGCATCGTCACTATTGCCGATTGGGTGCCCCACGGCGCCATTTTTAGGGTCTTTACTTCGACCTCAGTGATGTCGCTTATGCCCAGTTGCATTCCTATCTCCCTGGCTAGTTCTTCCTTGCCTACGAGCGGGTCTATATCCCTGATCTCTACGGAGGTCTTGTCGCGCATTGGTAGCGCTCTCACCTTGCCTCTTAGCGCCGTGTTCATATCCGCCGCGGGCTTTTTGGCGTTGCTACCTGCTTTCAGCTCGATCAGAATGTCACCTGTTCTGGTCCTCCTAATTCCACAGCTCTCTTTTAGGGTCTCCCTTGCCCCCATCAAGTCTTTGTAGACCTGGATCCACTCCTTGTCTTGCCCTACTTTGACGAGGATGGCTTCGGGTCTGTTACGTATCCTCTTCGGTCCCTCCGGCCCCTTTGGCTTGTCCAATGTCGCCCTTCCTGCGTTCGCCTTACTGACCACCGTCGGGGTGTCCGTTCTTTTTCCTCTCCTTCCGCGGACAGGGATCCAGTCATCCTTTACATCGCTGTCCGTGCAGTCCATAGTCGCTTTTGCCGAGCTATTGCCGGCACAGGCTCCTGCGTAGGAGGCCTCCACGGTCGTTGGTCTCTTTCTCTTGGTGTCGCCCTTCCCCTCGACGGGCGATCTCTCCTTCCTTTTTCCTTCCTTCTCCTCGCTCCTCCCCGGAGGGGTGGTCATCCTGGTGGCAGTGACTGTCCTAGCGTTCCTCTTGAGCCTCATCTCGTCCAACATCGAGTGGAGCTTGATCGCTTTTTTACTGATAGCGTCCCTCCTTTTCTTGATGTCGGTATCCTTTTTGCTCATGAGGTAGAGTCTGCTACCTATGCATTGGATTTCGCGGAAGACTTCTGTGATGATTTCCGTCATCGCCTTCCATTCGCTCATTTTGATGACGATACTGTCCTCGTCATTGCTTTTGGTCTCGGTCGTTGCTCTGTTCGCCATGGCCTTCCTCCTGAGACATTCCCTTGGTGCCGCCGCTTCGCTGCCGCTGTCCGACATTTCCGCCGGTGTCTAGCTCCGAGGTGCTGGCCGCTTCGTCCCTCGTTGCCATCGGCTGGCTCCTGGCCAGGCTTCTCGTTGTCTTGCACGCGCTCCCCTCCACTGGGGACTTTCTTATATATCTGGTGATCTTGTCACCTTTCGGAATTTTTTCCTTGGCGAATCGGGTCGTCTTTTCGGTGGGTGGTGTCTTATCCTTGAGTGCCTGCATTGGCATCTCGACATCCTCGATGATTCCCGCGATGTCTTCATCAAATTCGAGGTATCTTCTTGTGCTTTTCTTGCACATCTTTTCCTCTGTGACAACTGCGGGTGTTTCTTGGTCCCCGGTCGTATTTACCGAACGAGGGGAGGCCCTGGGATCGACCTTCCCCTCGCCGTTCGTCCAGTCGTTGGGTGACCGTCGTGTCGAGCCTGGGACGCTACTCAAATCCCCGACGGGGCCTGGAAGCTCCGAAACCCCCTGAGCCGTAAGTTTACTTACCTTATAGTACTTGTCCATATTGTATTTGTATCTTTAATATACATATATATATATATGTAAGTTTGAAATGGATGTCCTTCGACGTAGCCGGTCGTCGTATGCTCCCACTGTATCCTTCCGCGTGTATGCGATTCGTGTCCTAAATAACTTGCCGATGTCGTCCTAAAGTCGCCAGTAGTATGACTGATGACCGGATACTAAAACTCGCAGTGTCCCTATCACTGTTCGACGCGGGGAGTTTAGACTGGCCCTCCACGGGGGCGCTCTCCACCACTCCTTGGTTACCCAGGTAACCCGCACGGTGGCGCTTCGGTCTCGCGACCCAAGATGGCCTCCGCTCTGCCCCTAACCTCACTTTTTACACACAGCACATTCAATCGTTTCTCTCGCTTTTATACCAGCGAGCTCCCCTATTTCTTGTATTCCCACTCATTCCGGAGCACTAGAAACTTCACTTTCGTGCACTGTTCCGCCCGAGTTATTTAATTTACACAGATATTTCGGTTATGCCTACGGAGCGACGTGCACGTGTCCGTTCTGCTTGCCGCCATCATGATGAATTCAGCTGCTATGCTTGTATCGACGCTAACAACGGCGTGCACTACATTCGACGAGTAAAATGTAATAGAAATAGCATTTAAACTTCTAAATATCTTCAACAGGAGCGAAAGCGCGCTTGATTTTCGTCAAAATCGAGTAAATGGTTGCATTTTGCCAGCAGTTGTGCCTGTTTCGACGATGAAACAAGCGTGTACAGCATTAGTGGCGTAAAATCAAGCAAATATAGCGTTAAAATTTCGAAATATTTCCAGCTGGAGAGAAATAACGCTCAGTTTACGTCAAAATCAAGTAAATGGTAACGATTTGCTAGCTGCTATGCTTGTTTCTACGATAAAAACGGTATGCACTACATTCGGCGAGTAAAATGTAATAAAATCGCGTATAAATTTCGAAATATCGCAAACAGGAGCGAAGGCGCTCTTAATTTTCGTCAATATCGTGTAAATGATTACGATTTGCGAGCTGCTATGCTTGTTTAGACGCTAAAAACAGCCTGCACTACATTCGACGTGTAAAATGCAATGCAAATAGCGTTTGGATATCGAAATATCTCCAGCAGAAGAGAAATAACGCTTACTTTGCGTCAAAATCAAGTAAATAATTGCGATTTGCGAGCTGCTGTGCTTGTATCGATGCTAAAAACGGCGTGCACTACACTAGGCGAGTAAAGCGCAATGAAAATAGCGTTTGGACGTCGAAATATCTCCAGCAGAAGAGAAATAACGCTTACTTTGCGTCAAAAACGAGTAAATGGTTGCATTTTGCCTGCAGTTGGGCCTGTTTCGACGATGAAACAGGCGTGCATAGGATTAGTGCCGTAAAATCGAGCGAATATAGCATTTAAACGTTGAAATGTCTCCAACAGGAGCGAAATAACGAATACTTTTCGTCAAAATCAAGTAAATAATTGCAATTTGCGAGCTGCTGTACTTGTTTCTACGATAAAGATGGCGTGCACTACATTCGGCGTGTGATATGCAATGCTAACAGCATTTAAACTTCGAATTATCTCCAGCAGGAGCGAAATAGCGCTTAATTTTCGTCAAAATCGAGTAAATGGTTGCATTTTGCCTGCAGTTGGGCCTGTTTCGACGTTGAAACAGGCCTGCATAAAATTAGTGGCGTAAAATGGAGCAAATATAGCGTTTAAACGTCGATATATCTCCAGCAGTAGTGAAATAACGCTTACTTTGAGTCAAAATCGAGTAAATAATTGCGATATGCGAGCTGCTGTGCTTGTTTCGACGCTAAAGACGGCCTGCACTACATTCGGCGTGTATAACGCAATTAATATAGCGTTTGAACTTGAAAATATCTCCAAACAGGAGAGAAATAACGCCCAGTTTTCGTCAAAATCAAGTAAATGGTTAAGATTTGCTAACTGCTATGCATCTTTCAACGCTAAAAACAGCGTGCACTACATTCGGCGAGTAAAATGTAATAGAAATAGCAATTAAACTTCTAAATATCTCCAACAGGAGTGAAAGCGCGCTTAATTTTCCTCAAAATCGAGTAAATGGTTGCCTTTTGCCTGCAGTTGGGCCTGTTTCGACGATGAAACAGGCGTGCATAGGTTTAGTGGTGTATAATCGAGCGAATATAGCATTTAAACGTTGAAATGTCTCCAACAGGAGCGAAACAACGAATACTTTTTGTCAAAATCAAGTAAATAATTGCAATTTGCGAGCTGCTGCACTTGTTTCTACGATAAAGACGACGTGCACTACATTCGGCGTGTGATATGCAATGCTAACAGCATTTAAACTTCGAAATATCTCCAGCAGGAGCGAAATAGCGCTTAATTTTCGTCAAAATCGAGTAAATGGTTGCATATTGCGTGTAGTTGGGCCTGTTTCGACGTTGAAACAGGCCTGCATAGAATTGGTGGCGTAAAATGGAACAAATATTGCGTTTAAACGTCGATATATCTCCAACAGGAGAGAAATACCGCTTAGTTTTCGTCAAAATCAAGTAAATGGTTACAATTTGCGAGCTGCTGTGCTTGTTTCTATGCTAAAACCGGCGTGCACTAGATTCGGCGCGTAAAATGTAATGAAAATCGCTTTTAAATTTCGAAATACCACTAACAGGAGCGAAATAGCGCTTAATTTTCGTCAAAATCGAGTAAATGGTTGCATATTATGTGCAGTTGGGCCTATTTCGACGCTAAAAACAGCGTGCACTGCATCCGGCATGTAGAATGCAATAAAAATAGGGTTTGAGCGCCGAAATATCTCCAACAAGAGCGAAAGCGCGCTTAATTTTCGTCAATATCGAGTAAATGTTTGCATTTTGCCTGCAGTTGGGCCTCTTTCGACGTTGCAACAGGCCTACATAGAATTACTGGCGTGATAGAGCAAATATAGCGTTAAAACTTCGAAATATCTCCAAACAGGAGAGAAATAACGCTTACTTTTCGTCAAACTCATGTAAATAATTGCGATGTGCGAGCTGCTGTGCTTGTTTCGATGCTAAAAACGGCGTGCACTACATTCGGCGTGTAAAATGCAATGAAAATAGCGTTTGAAAGTCGAAGTATCTTCAAAAGGAGCGAAAGCGCTCTTAATTTTCGTCAAAATCGAGTAAATGGTTGCATATTGCGTGCAGTTGGGCCTGTTTCGACGTTAAAACAGGCCTGCATAAAATTAGAGGCGTAAAATGGAGCAAATATAGCGTTTAAACGTCGATACATCTCCAGCAGGAGAGAAAGAACGCCTACTTTTCGTCAAAATCTAGTAAATAATTGCGTCTTGCGAGCTGCTGTGCTTGTTTCGACGCTAAAAACGGCCAGCACTACAGGCCACGTGTAAAATGCAATTAATATAGCTTTTGAGATTCGAAATATCTTCCACAGGAGAGAAATAATGCTCAGTTCACGTCAAAATCGAGTAAATGTTTACGATATGCGAGCTGCTGTGCTTGTTTCGATGCTGAGAACGGCGTGCACTACATTCGTCGTGTAAAATGCAATTAATATAGCGTTTGAACGTCGAAATATCTTCAACAGGAGCGAAAGCGCTCTTAATTTTTGTCAAAATCGAGTAAATGGTTGCATATTGCGTGCAGTTGGTCCTGTTTCGACGTTGAAACAGGCCTGCATAAAATTGCTGGCGTGAAAGAGCAAATATAGCGTTAAAACTTCGAAATATCTCCAAACAGGAGAGAAATAACGCTTAGTTCTCGTCAAAATCAAGTAAATAATTGCGATTTGCTAGCTGCCGTGCTTGTTTCTACGATAAAGACGACGTGCACTACATTCGGCGTGTAAAATACTATGGAATTAGCGTTTGAACGTCGACATATCTCCAAACAGGAGCGAAAGCGCTCTTAATTTTCCTCAAAATCGAGTAAATGGTTGCTTTTTGCGTGCAGTTGGGCCTATTTCGACGATGAAACAGGCGTGCATAGAATAAGTGGCGCAAGATCGTTAAATATAGCGTGTAAACTTCTAAATATCTCCAACAGGAGCGAAAGCGCGCTTAATTTTCCTCAAAATCGAGTAAATGTTTGCATTTTGCCTGCAGTTGGGTCCCTTTCGACGTTCAAACAGGCCTACATAGAATTACTTGCGTGATAGAGCAAATATAGCGTTAAAAGTTCGAAATATTTCCAACAGGAACGAAATAACGAATAGTTTTCGTCAAAATCAAGTAAATAATTGCGTTTTGCGAGCTGCTGTGCTGGTTTCTACGCTAAAAACGGCATGCACTAGATTCGGCGAGTAAAATGTAATGAAAATCGCGTTTAAATTTCGAAATACCACCAACAGGAGCGAAATAGCGCTTAATTTTCGTAAAAATCGAGTAAATGGTTGCATTTTGAGTGCAGTTGAGCCAATTTCGACGATGAAACAGGCGTGCATAGAATAAGTGGCGTAAAATCGTAAAATACAGCGTGTAAACTTCTAAATATCTCCAACAGGAGCGAAATAACGAATAGTTTTCGTCAAAATCAAGTAAATAATTGCGATTTGCGAGCTGCTGTGCTTCTTTCTACGAAAAGACGACGTGCACTACATTCGGCGTGTAAAATACTATGAAAATAGCGTTTGAAAGTCGAAATATCTCCAAACAGGAGAGAAATAACGCTTACTTTTCGTCAAACTCATGTAAATAATTGCGATGTGCGAGCTGCTGCGCTTGTTTCGATGCGAAAAAACGGCGTGCACTACATTCGGCGTGTAAAATGCAATGAAAATAGCGTTTGAAAGTCGAAATATCTTGAAAAGGAGCGAAAGCGCTCTTAATTTTCGTCAAAATCGTGTAAATGGTTGCATATTGCGTGCAGTTTGGCCTGTTTCGACGTTGAAACAGGCCTGCATAAAATTACTGGCGTGAAAGAGCAAATATAGCGTTAAAACTTCGAAATATCTCCAAACAGGAGCGAAATAGCGCTTAATTTTCGTCAAAATCGAGTAAATGGTTGTGTCACGTCCCACGCTCCGCACGTGCCGTAACGAAAACATAGATAACCGCAATACACAAACAACGCAAGTGTCAACTCGTATACCTGGAAACAAACACACAGTGCAATAAAAATGGAAATTCTTTAATAAAATTTATTAAACATAGTTTATTATTCATATATACATATATGAGATCGATAATCTAATAATAAACATAAAATTTATTAAATTGTCTGTCCTATTAGAAAATTACATCCTGAAGACTATTCTAATAATAAACATAAATTTTATTAAATTGTCTGTCCTATTAGAAAATTACATCCTGAAAATATACATATATATGTGTATAATACATTACTAAATCGTACATAGACCAAGCGAAACATAACCAAAACAATGCAAATGATACACAAAATGCAACCTCAGCAAGGCCAAGCAGCCACGCGACCGGCACATTCCACTGGTATCAGTAACGAAGGCCATGGAAAGAATGCAGACGCAGCATCAGCAAAATACGACCACCTGCAACATGTACATTCTTTCAAGCACCTTGTATATCATTAACACCAAGCAAAACGTGAGATGATCAAGAAGACGAAATTTCAGCAAAGGGTGAGATAATCAAGAAAACAAGAACCCCAGCGGAAATAGGCAGTTACGATATTCATAAATTGTCACGTAGTAATGGTACAGTTACAAAAAAAATAATCGGTCACGTGACAATTAGGAAGAATATAAATAGAGATTCAGTACTCAATAGAGTAGTTGTTGGAGTGCAGTTTTAATTGAAGTCAGAGCTGGTTTTTCCAAGTTCAGAATTTAATTGAAAGTAGTGTTGAAAGTAGTTAAAGTTCAGTTTTAATTGAGAGCAGTCAGAAGTCAGTCTTAATTGGAAACAGTGAGTTTAACTTAAAAAGTATTGTAAGAGTATTGCACTTAAAGTTCGGTATTAACTTGAGATTCGGTGATTCATTTATTCTTTTGTTCATTTACAAGTCGATCCGTCTGCGTCAAAGAAACAATCTAGTACATACTGTAATTCCGTTTAATAAAATTGTTAATTAAGTTCGAAAATCCGAAACATCGAGTAACTAATCGCGAAACAAAATTTAATTGTTAAAACCGATTCATCGCCAAACCATACTCACACCTGATCGACTCCACAAATCAAACAAGGTAGGAGATTCGAAATTGTACACCCTCTTCCCTTCTTTTTTACTTTTAATTGAAGAAAGTTGTCTTTAAACGAAAGTATCCGTCGGCAGCTATAGTTGACAGATAGAAGTATCAAGTAAATAACTCAAATAAAATTTCATTCGAACATCTTGAATTCACGACAATTATTCTCTGTATCGACCAGTGATCACGGTGTTTTCAATCATTGGAAACATCTATGGTTTTCGTTTTCCTCTTCCCACCGTTGGCAGATTGCTCATCCTTGGGCGAGGCCTACGAAGCCACATGGATTGTTTACAGAGAATATAATTACAAAATTGAGATAAACGTTCTTGCTCAACATTTAATGAATTGTTTGGAATAAACTCAATCAGCTTTAGATCTATTTTGTTTACAATTGTTCGCTGTATCAACCAGTGATTACGGTGTTTTCGTCACAGAAAGCATCTATGGTTTTCGTTTTCCTCTTCCCACCGTTAGCAGATTGCTCATCCTTGGGTGAGGCCTACGAAGCCACACTGATTGTCTACAGTGAACTCAGTCACCAAATTAAATAATCATTTACTGATTTACGACTTTACTTGTTGTCAAGAACGAATTATAATTCCATGACGAAATCGAGAAAGAATAGAAAAGATAAAAGTCACCTCAGCAAAAAGCGAGCCGAACATTGGTACAAACGATTAATTGCTGCAGAAATAAAAAAGGAAGAGAGGAGGCATCGAGAAGAATTAGAGTCAAATCGCGAAGGTTCACCACCTAGTTTTTCGCCCTCAAATTCACCAATTTCCGAACACTGCGAGGCGCATTCCTTTCGATCTCGTTCGCCATCGCCCACATCACACCATAGCGTTTGTTATTAATCTTATTGGTACGAATAAATATTATCCTACCAAACATTTGTAAAATTTATCCAGTTAGAAGCTAGAATATTTATTTATTGTACATCGCTGTATAATATATCTACATTTGCATCCGACGATACTTATTGCTGATATTGTAATAGCTTTAATCAACTAACAATGAATAAATTAAAATATAGTTAAACCAACATAACTCTGTCAGACGAAATAAATACGTTGCCAATTGTCTATCCCTAATAACTTTAATCCTCTCCCGTGCCAGTATTCCTGCGCATAGCAGGTTAGCCGAAAGGTGGAATTCGTTTGCCAGTTGCATCAAACGTAAGTCAACGCTACCCATTAAACACGAGTTAGTAGATAATAGACTCTCACCTAGATCAAACCCCACAACAGACAGGGTACAAGGTTTGTTTTCCTACAGGCAAGAAAGTGCTTACAGAGGCACTTCCAGTCTGAGAAATCAACAGACACAACAGACACAACAGACAAGGGTATAAGGTTTGTTTTCCTACAGGCAAGAAAGTGCTTACAGAGGCACTTCCAGTCTGGGAATTCAACAGACACGACAGACGAAGGTACATAGATTTGTTTTCCTACAGGCAAGAAAGTGCTTACAGAGGCACTTCCAGTCTGGGAATTCAAAAGACACAACAGACAAGGGTACAAGGTTTGTTTTCCTACAGGCAAGAAAGTGCTTACAGAGGCACTTCCAGTCTGGGAATTCAACAGACACGACAGACGAAGGTACATAGATTTGTTTTCCTACAGGCAAGAAAGTGCTTACAGAGGCACTTCCAGTCTGAGAAATCAACAGACACAACAGACACAACAGACAAGGGTATAAGGTTTGTTTTCCTACAGGCAAGAAAGTGCTTACAGAGGCACTTCCAGTCTGGGAATTCAACAGACACGACAGACGAAGGTACATAGATTTGTTTTCCTACAGGCAAGAAAGTGCTTACAGAGGCACTTCCAGTCTGGGAATTCAAAAGACACAACAGACAAGGGTACAAGGTTTGTTTTCCTACAGGCAAGAAAGTGCTTACAGAGGCACTTCCAGTCTGGGAATTCAAAAGACACGACAGACGAAGGTACAACGTTTGTTTTCCTACAGGCAAGAAGGTGCTTACAGAGGCACTTCCAGACTGGGAATCCAAAGGCACGATAGACAAACAATACCCATCATACACTAACACTCCCAACTTAAAGAAAATAATAATAATAAAAGGAAATTCTTTGAAATAGTCCTTAGACTATTTCTGGTGGCAGCAACTACCATATTAATCGGACATCTCGATTAATATTTCAAAAACAATCATACCATTTCAATTTTCCTCTTCCGAATAATCTTAAGATAACACAACGCAAAAAAAAACTAATAAAAAATTTATCTGGATTTAGTCTAGACTAACACGGAAGGCATAGCACAATCAAATCGAACATAACAGAACGTAACAGTAAAAATTTTTGGTGGCAGCGGTGGGATACGCTCCACAGAGGATTAAAGTTATTACTGTCATTGATAAAATATATACCTGAAAAATAATGGCAACCAAATTAGAGTCATTGGATGAAGATATGCTTTTGACATTGTCGGAAAAACTAAGAACGTGGGATGCAAATTTTCGAGTAATAACCGATATGATTGCAAAAATGAACGAATTACAAAAAGACGTACGCGAACTCAAAACAATAAGAGAACCTCAGTCACCTGCATCGCCGCCGGCAACCCAACAAGAAACGGTACAGCCAGGTGGATATCCCCAACCGATTAAGCTAAAAGACGCGATCGAGTCAGTACCAGTATTCGACGGACATCGACCCTCAGTATTTCAATTTTTAAGAGCATGCGAGCGCGCGCGAAACATGGTTCCTAGGCATCAAGAACCCCAGTTAGTAAAACTATTAATGAATAAGCTTCGCGGACATGCGTTTCTCGCCGTCGAAGATACAGAACTAATAAGTTTGAACGATTTCGGGAACAAATTAAAGGAACTGTTTGGCCCAAAGAAATCTCTTAACGAATACAAAGGAGAATTAGGAACGATATACCAACGGCCTGGGGAAGATATATTAGATTACATGGATCGCGTTAGAAATCTTAGGTTAGCGATAATGGACGGAGAAAGAAGCGAGTACGGCATGATATCACCGGACATCCAAGATACAATAGATTGGGAAACGAGGGAAGCTTTCGTTAAGGGGCTCCCAAACGAGGTGTATTTACGCGTCAAGATAGCAGGATACCACACTTTAGAAGAGGCGTATCGCCAAGCCGTTAAGGCAACACAAGAAGTGAAACAAATGAACGATAGAACGCGACTCCAACGACCAACATTTCTGAATAATTACAGACGCGACAACATACGACCCTTGACTACTAATAACAATATCAGAAACAATCATCAGGATCGAAGGTCCGAACCTCCATCACAGAATTATTCAAAACAGAATATCATAACATGTAATTATTGTAAAAAACCTGGTCATTTAGTAAAGGATTGTTATAAATTTAAAGCACGGGTAGATGCTGGAATAATTATACCCTATGCTCAAGAACAGTCGGGAAACCGAACACGTCCTTCGGGGAAGTGGGGCGAGCCACGAAGGGACGAATTTTCGAATCGCCCAAGAGTGCAAGCGGCCACAAGGAGGCCGGCGCCTATGGTAATAAAGAGAACAAGGGCAGCTGCCCCCGCGAAATCGACTCCACAATCCGTAATAAGGAACAAAGCGAACGTAACGTCGACTGTAAAATCAAGGGAACAACCATTAAATACTGTGGGGGAACCATCTCACAGCCAATAAAATAAAGCCAGAAAATAAAAACAGAGAGTCCGGAATCTCAAGGCCAAAAGAAAAAACCAACACGGAAGAAACAGACGAGGGAAAACCACCAGGAACCGGACTCAGATGCGGAAGACGACCTCTTCGGATTATTTCAATAAAATTAAACGATTCTCTAACAACCCCAACTGCACGAATAGTTTCCCCAGACTTAAAAACCAAGACAAGTTTACTACTAGACTCTGGATCAGAAAACAATATTATCAAAAAACCTGCTTTACTCGATTCAGCTATCATCGACGAACAGAAACAAATTGAAGTGAGAGGAATTACGGCAACGAGCCTGGTCTCCCTAGGGCAGACAGTAATACAGGTCGCAGGCCATCCAGTCATTTTTCACGTAGTTGATGACTCATTGCTGATCGATCAAGACGGAATCTTAGAATCCGAATTTTTTGCAGGATGCAAAGCTCGTTTGGATTACGAGAAAAGGCATATCAAATGGGGAAATATTTATATTCCCTTCGACACTAAAGAAAGAATAATCATACCGAAACGAAGTTCGGTAACATGCTCAATTAATATCGCAAATCCAGAGATAAGAGAGGGATTTATTCCCAAAATCGAGCCGATCAAGGGGATCTATTTTGGTAATGCAGTTGTGAAAAATTATAAAGGAAAAGGTTATCTGAGAATAATAAATACTACTTCAAGAGATTATGAATTTACGACACCAACAATGGTAATCAAAGAATTTGAAAACCTCACCCCGCTTCCTAGTACGGCGTGTAATACAATTTTAAAAACAAAGGAAAGCAGATCTGACAAAATAATTGAATTACTACGACTTGAACACTTGAACGAAGAGGAAAGGAAAAACGTCGAAAAATTGATTCGTAATAATCAAGATAGATTTCATATTCCAGGAGAGACACTGGAAGCAACTGGAATTCTAGAACATAGAATAATTACAACGGAAGATATACCAGTTAATACTAAACAGTATCGTTACCCACCAATACACCGAGAAGAAATAAATCGACAAATTCAAGAATTATTAGACACAGACATCGTGGAACCATCGATATCCCCATACGATTCTCCGTTATGGATCGTACCGAAAAAACCCGATTCGCAAGGAAACAAACGTTGGAGATTAGTTATTGATTATAGGAAGCTGAACGATAAAACGATCGGCGATGCTTTTCCATTCCCAAATATCATAGAAATATTGGATCAATTAGGAAGTGCAAAATACTTTTCTACGTTTGACTTGGCATCAGGTTTCCATCAGATCCGTATGTCACAGGAGGATGCCCATAAAACTGCATTTTCGACACCGTACGGACACTTTCAATTCAAAAGAATGCCCTTTGGATTAAAAAATGCTCCAGCAACATTTCAGCGCTTGATGATCTCAGTATTATCCGGACTGCAAGGAATAGAACTATTCGTCTATCTGGATGACATTGTAATTTATTCGAGGTCACTTCAAGAACACGAAAGTAAATTTAACAAATTAATGGAAAGACTAAGGAATGCTAAATTACGATTACAGCCCGATAAGTGTGAGTTCTTACGACATGAAGTAAATTATTTAGGACATATAATTAGTGAAGATGGCGTAAAACCTGATCCAAAGAAAATCGAAGCCGTGTCGAAATTTCCACGACCCAAAAAGGTAAAAAACATCAAACAATTTTTAGGACTAGCAGGATATTACAGAAGATTTATACCCGATTTCTCCAAAGTCGCAAAACCATTGACGCAACTATTGAAGAAAGATACCCCCTTTAAATGGGCAGAAAATCAAGAAAATGCGTTCAATAATTTAAAAACAGCATTAATGACAAAACCCATTCTACAATATCCAGATTTTTCTAAACCCTTTAATCTTATCACAGACGCATCAGGATATGCAATAGGCGGCGTACTGAGTCAGGGGCCGATTGGAAAGGATTTGCCAATCGCATATGCCTCGAGATTGTTAAATTCCGCCGAGCAAAACTACTCCACTATCGAAAAGGAGTGTTTAGCAATCGTCTACAGCGCAATGCATTTCCGACCGTATCTGTACGGAAGAAAATTTACTATTGTTACCGATCATAAACCTTTGGTGTGGATGCATTCTATCAAGGACCCTACTTCAAGAATCTGGAAATGGAAATTAAAATTGTCGGACTTCGAATTTGACATTTTATACAAAGAAGGTAGGGCAAACACAAACGTGGACGCATTGTCTAGAAACCCTCCGGAGATCTGCCTACCAATCAGGAGGAGAGAAGAAAATTCACCGATCCAGTATCCTGCCCCAAAACGATTCGAATTAGACACCTCAACCGAAGACTCTCCCATATTTGAAGCTAAACCACGTGTCTTGTCTCAATCCCAAGACTCTACAAAACGAAGAAAAGTTTTTACCCGGAAACATTTTACCATAGAAGAAACCCCCGTAAAATACTTTGATCAAGCATTAGCTGAACTCGATGCGAAAACAGGCAAAGAAATATCCAACCAAGAAAAGGAGAACACTGATACAACAAGCGAAGAGGAACCCTCCATTGCAATCCCAGAACTAACACAACAACAAGAAAGAGACGCGAGACCTACTATACTTGCGGAACTAAAAATTTCGGAAACTCGAGACTCGATTACGAGAGTGAATGATCATAAAATAATATTCATAGATATATATGGCACCCCGATAGATAAAGGAGCCTTAGAGATGAAGGAAGCAGGGCGATTGCCTTGTTATGAAAGTTTAATGTTGGAAAAAGCAAGGTTGAATCATGACTCCGGGAAATACATCGTATCCCTACCAATAAAGGAAAATCGAAATATTTCAATAACACCAGAAAATTTATTAAATTCATTAAAATCATTGTTGGACGTAGTTAACGAAAAACAACTAACTTCCTTCAGCATTAGCAAAGGAAATTTAGAAGAGATACCCTGGCGACACATAATCAGGAAATTAAAGGAGGTTTTCATAGAAAAAACAATAACTATTACCATTTGTACCGGGGAAGTAATTACCCCACCAGTAGAAACACGAAGCAATATAATACGAGAAAAACACGAATCATCTGTAGCAGGACACAAAGGAATAACTAAAACTTATTTGAGAATACGACAACACTATTATTGGGAAAATATGAAAAAGGAAATTCAAGATTATGTAAGGACATGCAAGGAGTGCCAATTGAAGAAACTCACAAGGATAAAAACGAAGCAACCAATGATACTTACGGACACACCAGGTAAAGCGTTCGATAAAATCAGTATGGATATCGTTGGGCCGTTGCCAAAAACTCAAAAGGGAAACGAGTATATACTAACTATCCAAGATCTATTGACAAAGTACTCAATCGGGATCCCCATGGTAGGAATCTCTTCAGCCGAGATAGCGGACGCTTTCGTAAAACGATTTATCTGTCGATTCGGGTCGCCGAGAGCTATTCTCACTGATCAAGGAGCGAACTTTACATCTTCGCTAATGAAGAAAGTAGCAAAAAGATTCCGCATTAAACAATACACCACGTCGGCATATCACCCACAAAGTAACGGCTCAATCGAAAGATCTCACCATGTATTGGCAGAATACCTGAAGTTATATATTGAAAATTCCAGAAATTGGGACGAATGGGTGGAACTAGCTATGTTTTCCTACAATACCTCTGTACACGAAGGAACGAAATTTTCACCACATGAATTGGTTTTTGGACACTTGGCCAGAGAACCTACTGGTGAAGTGATAATCGAAGAAAACATGGAACCAACATACGCAGAATATCTCACAGACTTGTTCAATAAAATCAACACCGTGCAGCAAATGGCAAGGGAAAACTTGATAAAATTTAAATTAAGATCAAAGGAATATTACGACCGACGAATCAACCCTCAAAATTTTAAAACAGGAGATTTGGTATATCTACTAAAAGAACCTAGTAAAGGAAAATTCTCTGATCAATATACTGGACCATATAAAGTGTTAGAAATTTTGCAAAATCAAAACGTCAAGATTGAAGTAAAAGGACTCCCTCGAACAGTACACTTGAATAAATTAAAACTGGCACATCATCGAAATAGACCACCAGAGCGATTCCAAGAGGAAATGTAACATGGTAATATATGGCGTAATATTGATTGTCGAATATTGCATTTGCGTTTCAATCATTCCTTAGAAATAAAATGAGTAATCCAGTAAATAATTACAAAACAGTAAAAGTGGAAAGATACCTCATGAACAATTATTCATCATAAAAAGAAACAAAACAAGTTGTGGACCCACTCCATAGAACATAGTATACAACTGTCAACGAATGGATAAACTAACCTCAACTGCTTCAATATATGTATATATGGAAGAAAATAATAGTGTTCAAGCTTCACAATATCTCAATTAAACTAGCAGAATGGTCTTAGCAAACAAAAGGATACCTTATAAGTTAACAAATTCCATAGGCAACAAGTTATCGTAGAAGAAAGTGTACACGCAAGACTTCCACGAGGATTTGCTACGGATCCATTTCCACAAAACATAATATATGACGGTATGAAGATACCAAAGGTAATAAATACCAAGATAACCAATCATAACCTAAAAAAAAAAAAGGGGGGGAAGAATGTTATAAACCATCTTGGAATAAAAATGGACAATAATAAGAAGCTTGTTACTCACATCGGAAGATACACATTAAAGCAGACGCAGTTATAAGAAGCCCACTACCAAAGTTAGGCGAATGCTTATAGAATACTGAACCAGGCATTGTCAAAGCAGTCAAGACGGCAACAGGAAACTGAAAACAAAGGGAAATTTATGACATCATAACAAAGTTAGGCAAATACTTATAGAATACTGAACCAGACATTGCCGAAGCAATCAAGACGGCAACAGGAAACTGAAAAACAAAGGGAAATTTATGTCATCATAACAAATAATCCAACGCTAATCTATTATACAGATATTTTATAGTGCTTTATATATATCTATATATATACTTACAATTCTAGGATAAGTAAAAATAATCATGATAAGTGTTGGAAATGTAGCGAAGAACCAGAAAATACCCAACACGCTTTATATAACTGTTCGAAATAAAGTACTCGGTGGTGATGGATTAGAATTGTAGAACCTGTAAACAATGAAGATGCTAATTAACAATATATAGATTAGTTCTAGAATTACATTATACAGATGTGAAACAACGACAAAGCGACATGTTATTAGATTAAAACAACACATAGTATATAAATGTTATAATGATTACACAAACAACACCAATGTCGCAAAAAAAAAATTTATTTAACTGCGCTAAAATAGAGGAAACTAAGCGACGAACGAACAATTATTTCAGTATTAAGCAAACTAAGGACGCGTCGCTATACTTTTACAGGAGACATTCACGAGCGGCCATCTTGGACCGCCATGAACATAGCATAGCTCTTACACGTGTACATCGACTAGAGACATTCACGAGCGGCCATCTTGGATTGCCATGAACATAGGAAAGCGTTTACGCATGCGCACCGAATACACGCAATAATTATGTACATTAAATAAATGCAAAATAATATTATTCCTATTGCAATTATACTTCAATTATTAAAATAAAGTCACAAATAATTTCGCATTAATGTAATGTCGTCACATACTAGAGACATTTACAGGCGGCCATTTTAAATAACCAACACGTGCTAATAGTATCTTTATGCGTTAAAAAATAAATCATATTTTCAATTAAAGAATGAATATTTAATAAATAATAATAGAAAAGGGGAAGATCATAACGAAGAAGGAACAAAATAATGATCAATACAACGTAACGCAAGAATAATGTAAATTGATGGGAATATATATGCATACATATACATACACATAAACATACATACACATTTATACATAACACATGCATACGTACAATTGTAAACAAACATTAACATACTACAACTCTTTCCCTATGTATATACATACATATACAATATGTATACAACGTAATAACAATAATATACACACAAAAATGAATACCTATGTAAAACGATCCGCATTCATAACAAAGCATATAATTTTCGTGCATGTCCATTATATTTATTGACACACTCATACACACACACACATATATATGTATATAAATCTATATAAATACATATATATATAAATTTTTGTAACTTATATTGTAAACACTAGAATGTAAAGACATAAGGTGTTAGCAAGGAAATCGCACCGCATTTTTAACACCGAAAACACACATTCTAACTCAACATGGAAATCATAGAGAATGTAGTGCAGTACTACCCACACTATACAACATTGACGGACTCTGGCACAAGTTCGTACCAAAACCGATGGAGGCAATTGCACCACAAGAACTCCGTCCAGACACACGCCAAACATGGCAATATTCAGCACCATCATCACTGGCCACAAGCGGAATATACACCCAAAGGAACCTGGATACACTACGAAACCACGTCATGTTCCCAGCTGAGAAAACAGCAATATTAAACACACTGGCCAGAGGAGCAACAGGAAAAGTAATCGTCCCTGGAACGGTAAATATCTTGGGAATTATGGATGAAAACGCACTAACGACACTAGCAAAGAATACTGCATCGAAATTATGGACTGGCTTTATGGAATTCGGAACGGTCAGCGCAACAATACTTGGAATTTTCATAATACTGAAAATAATGAAAACAATAGTTGACATAGTTATACATGAATATCAATTACGCGAAACTTACGGATGCGGACTCGCACTACTCGGAGCAATATGGGGCTCAGTCACTCACCTGCTATTGTACATCAAAGGAAAACGCAAGGTCGAAGATCAAACACAACCACAAGGAATATCAATTACATCAAACGATACAATATATCAACAACCAACACCCACTACGTCCGCTCTAAATGAGCTGAAGGACACAATCAGTCAAATTTCCTCCGGAAATTTGAACTCCAAGAGGAGGGGTGTCACGTCCCACGCTCCGCACGTGCCGTAACGAAAACATAGATAACCGCAATACACAAACAACGCAAGTGTCAACTCGTATACCTGGAAACAAACACACAGTGCAATAAAAATGGAAATTCTTTAATAAAATTTATTAAACATAGTTTATTATTCATATATACATATATGAGATCGATAATCTAATAATAAACATAAAATTTATTAAATTGTCTGTCCTATTAGAAAATTACATCCTGAAGACTATTCTAATAATAAACATAAATTTTATTAAATTGTCTGTCCTATTAGAAAATTACATCCTGAAAATATACATATATATGTGTATAATACATTACTAAATCGTACATAGACCAAGCGAAACATAACCAAAACAATGCAAATGATACACAAAATGCAACCTCAGCAAGGCCAAGCAGCCACGCGACCGGCACATTCCACTGGTATCAGTAACGAAGGCCATGGAAAGAATGCAGACGCAGCATCAGCAAAATACGACCACCTGCAACATGTACATTCTTTCAAGCACCTTGTATATCATTAACACCAAGCAAAACGTGAGATGATCAAGAAGACGAAATTTCAGCAAAGGGTGAGATAATCAAGAAAACAAGAACCCCAGCGGAAATAGGCAGTTACGATATTCATAAATTGTCACGTAGTAATGGTACAGTTACAAAAAAAATAATCGGTCACGTGACAATTAGGAAGAATATAAATAGAGATTCAGTACTCAATAGAGTAGTTGTTGGAGTGCAGTTTTAATTGAAGTCAGAGCTGGTTTTTCCAAGTTCAGAATTTAATTGAAAGTAGTGTTGAAAGTAGTTAAAGTTCAGTTTTAATTGAGAGCAGTCAGAAGTCAGTCTTAATTGGAAACAGTGAGTTTAACTTAAAAAGTATTGTAAGAGTATTGCACTTAAAGTTCGGTATTAACTTGAGATTCGGTGATTCATTTATTCTTTTGTTCATTTACAAGTCGATCCGTCTGCGTCAAAGAAACAATCTAGTACATACTGTAATTCCGTTTAATAAAATTGTTAATTAAGTTCGAAAATCCGAAACATCGAGTAACTAATCGCGAAACAAAATTTAATTGTTAAAACCGATTCATCGCCAAACCATACTCACACCTGATCGACTCCACAAATCAAACAAGGTAGGAGATTCGAAATTGTACACCCTCTTCCCTTCTTTTTTACTTTTAATTGAAGAAAGTTGTCTTTAAACGAAAGTATCCGTCGGCAGCTATAGTTGACAGATAGAAGTATCAAGTAAATAACTCAAATAAAATTTCATTCGAACATCTTGAATTCACGACAATTATTCTCTGTATCGACCAGTGATCACGGTGTTTTCAATCATTGGAAACATCTATGGTTTTCGTTTTCCTCTTCCCACCGTTGGCAGATTGCTCATCCTTGGGCGAGGCCTACGAAGCCACATGGATTGTTTACAGAGAATATAATTACAAAATTGAGATAAACGTTCTTGCTCAACATTTAATGAATTGTTTGGAATAAACTCAATCAGCTTTAGATCTATTTTGTTTACAATTGTTCGCTGTATCAACCAGTGATTACGGTGTTTTCGTCACAGAAAGCATCTATGGTTTTCGTTTTCCTCTTCCCACCGTTAGCAGATTGCTCATCCTTGGGTGAGGCCTACGAAGCCACACTGATTGTCTACAGTGAACTCAGTCACCAAATTAAATAATCATTTACTGATTTACGACTTTACTTGTTGTCAAGAACGAATTATAATTCCATGACGAAATCGAGAAAGAATAGAAAAGATAAAAGTCACCTCAGCAAAAAGCGAGCCGAACATTGGTACAAACGATTAATTGCTGCAGAAATAAAAAAGGAAGAGAGGAGGCATCGAGAAGAATTAGAGTCAAATCGCGAAGGTTCACCACCTAGTTTTTCGCCCTCAAATTCACCAATTTCCGAACACTGCGAGGCGCATTCCTTTCGATCTCGTTCGCCATCGCCCACATCACACCATAGCGTTTGTTATTAATCTTATTGGTACGAATAAATATTATCCTACCAAACATTTGTAAAATTTATCCAGTTAGAAGCTAGAATATTTATTTATTGTACATCGCTGTATAATATATCTACATTTGCATCCGACGATACTTATTGCTGATATTGTAATAGCTTTAATCAACTAACAATGAATAAATTAAAGTATAGTTAAACCAACATAACTCTGTTAGACGAAATAAATACGTTGCCAATTGTCTATCCCTAATAACTTTAATCCTCTCCCGTGCCAGTATTCCTGCGCATAGCAGGTTAGCCGAAAGGTGGAATTCGTTTGCCAGTTGCATCAAACGTAAGTCAACGCTACCCATTAAACACCAGTTAGTAGATAATAGACTCTCACCTAGTTCAAAAGACACGACAGACAGGGTACACGGTTTGTTTTCCTACAGGCAAGAAAGTGCTTACAGAGGCACTTCCAGTCTGGGAATTCAACAGACACAACAGACACAACAGACAACGCTATAAGGTTTGTTTTCCTACAGGTAAGAAAGTGCTTACAGAGGCACTTCCAGTCTGGGAATTCAACAGACACGACAGACGAAGGTACATAGATTTGTTTTCCTACAGGCAAGAAAGTGCTTACAGAGGCACTTTCAGTCTGGGAATTCAAAAGACACGACAGACGAAGGTACAACGTTTGTTTTCCTACAGGCAAGAAGGTGCTTACAGAGGCACTGTCCAAACTGGGAATCCAAAAGACACGATAGACAAACAATACCCATCATACACTAACACTCCCAACTTAAAGAAAATAATAATAATAAAAGGAAATTCTTCGAAATAGTCCTTAGACTATTTCTGGTGGCAGCAACTACCATATTAATCGAACATCTCGATTAATATTTCATAAACAATCATACCATTTCAAATTTCCCCTTCCGATTAACTCAAGATAACACAACAAAAAATTTTACCTGGATTTAGTCTAGACTAACACGGAAGGCATAGCACAATCAAATCGAACATAACAGAACGTACCACTGTGCTTGTTTCGATGCTAAAAACGGCGTGCATTACATTCGGCGTGTATAATGCATTTAATATAGCGTTTGAACGTCCAAAAATCTTCAAAAGGAGCGAAAGCGCTCTTAATTTTCGTCAAAATCGAGTAAATTGGTTGCATATTGCGTGCAGTTGGGCCTATTTCGACGCTAAAACAGCGTGCACTGCATCCGGCATGTAAAATCCAATAAAAATAGGTTTGAGCGCCGAAATATCTCCAACAGGAGCGAAAAGGCGCCTTAATTTTCGTCAATATCGAGTAAATGTTTGCATTTTGCTGCAGTTGGGCCTCTTTCGACGTTGAAACAGCCTACATAGAATTACTGGCGTGATAGAGCAAATATAGCGTTAAAACTTCGAAATATTTCCAACAGGAACGAAATAACGAATACTTTTCGTCAAAATCAAGTAAATAATTGCGATTTCCGAGCTGCTGTGCTTGTTTCTACGATAAACCACCGACGTGCAACTACATTCGGCGTGTAAAATACTATGGAAATAGCGTTTGAACGCGAAATATCTCTACAGGAGAGAAATAACGCTTACTTTTCGTCAAACTCATGTAAATAATTGCGATGCGCGAGCTGCTGTGCTTGTTTCGATGCGAAAAACGGCGTGCACTACATTCGGCGTGTAAAATGCAATGAAAATAGCGTTTGAACGTCGAAGAATCTTCAAAAGGAGCGAAAGCGCTCTTAATTTTCGATAAAATCGAGTAAATGGTTGCATATTGCGTGCAGTTGGGCCTATTTCGACGATGCAACAGGCGAGCATAGAATAAGTGGCATAAAATCGTAAAATATAGCGTGTAAACTTTTAAATATCTCCAACAGGGGCGAAAAGAGCGCTTAATTTTCCTCAATATCGAGTAAATGTTTGCATTTTGCGTGCAGTTCGGCCTGTTTCGACGTTAAAACAGGCCTGCATAAAAATTAGAGGCGTAAAATGGAGCAAATATAGCGCTTAAACGTCGATGCATCTCCAGCAGGAGAGAAATATCACGTCAAAATCGAGTAAGTGTTTACGATATGCGATATGCTGTGCTTGCTTCAACGCAGAGAACGGCCTGCACTACATTCGGCGTGTATAATGCAATAAATATAGCGTTTAAACGTCGATATATCTCCAACAGGAGCGAAATAACGAATACTTTTCGTCAAAATCAAGTAAATAATTGCGATTTGCGAGCTGCTGTGCTTGTTTCTACGGAAAAGATGACGTGCACTACATTCGGCGTGCAAAGTACTATGAAAATAGCGTTTGAACGTCGAAATATCTCCAAACAGGAGAGAAATAACGCTTACTTTCCGTCAAACTCATGTAAATAATTGCGATGTGCGAGCTGCTGTGCTTGTTTCGATGCTAAAAACGGCGTGCACTATTTTCGGTGTGTGAAATGCAATGAAAATAGCGTTTGAACGTTGAAATATCTTCAAAAGGAGCGAAAGCGCTCTTAATTTTCGTCAAAATAGAGTAAATGGTTGCATTTTGCGTGCAGTTGGGTCTGTTTCGTCGTTGAAACAGGCCTGCATAAAATTAGAGGCGTAAAATGGAGCAAATATAGCGTTTAAACGTCGATACATCTCCAGCAGGAGAGAAAGAACGCCTACTTTTCGTCAAAATCTAGTTATTAATTGCGTCTTGCGAGCTGCTGTGCTTGTTTCGACGCTAAAAACGGCCAGCACTACAGGCCACGTGTAAAATGCAATTAACATAGCTTTTGAGATTCGAAATATCTTCCACAGGAGAGAAATAATGCTCAGTTCACGTCAAAATCGAGTAAATGTTTACGATATGCGAGCTGCTGTGCTTGTTTTCGATGCTGAGAACTGCGTGCACTACATTCGTCGTGTAAAATGCAATTAATATAGCGTTTGAACTTCGAAATATCTCCAAACAGGAGAGAAATAACGCTTAGTTTTCGTCAAACTCATGTAAATAATTGCGATGTGCGAGCTGCTGTGCTTGTTTCGATGCTAAAAAACGGCGTGCACTACATTCGGCGTGTAAAATGCAATGAAAATAGCGTTTGAACGTCGAAACATCTTCAACAGGAGCGAAAGCGCTCTTAATTTTGTCAAAATCGAGTAAATGGTTGCATATTGCGTGCAGTTGGTCCTGTTTCGACGTTGAAACAGGCCTGCATAGAATTGCTGGCGTGAAAGAGCAAATATAGCGTTAAAACTTCGAAATATCTCCAAACAGGAGCGAAATAACGAATAGTTTTCGTCAAAATCAAGTAAATAATTGCGATTTGCGAGCTGCTGTGCTTCTTTCTACGAAAAAACGACGTGCACTACATTCGGCGTGTAAAATACTATGAAAATAGCGTTTGAACGTCGAAATATCTCCAAACAGGAGAGAAATAACGCCTACTTTTCGTCAAAATCAAGTAAATAATTGCGATTGCGAACTGCTGTGCTTGTTTCGATGCTAAAAACGGCGTTGCACTACATTCGGCGTGTAAAATGCAATGAAAATAGCATTGAAACGTCGAAATATTATCAACAGAAGACAAATAACGCTCAGTTTTCGTCAAAATCGAGTAAATGATTGCGATTTGCCAGCTGCTGTGCCTGTTTCGACCCTAAAAACAGCTTGCAACACATTCATCGTGTAAAATGCAATGAAAATAGCGTTTTAAACGTCCAAATTCCTCCAATAGAAGAGAAATAACGCTCAGTTTTCGTCAAAATCGTGTAAATGATTGGGATTTGCGAGCTGCTGAGCATCTTTCGAAGTTCAAAACGCCGTGCACTACATTCGGCGTGTAAAATGCAATGAAAATAGCGTCCAAACTACGAAATATCACCAACAGGAGCGAAATAACGTTTGCTTTCCGTCAAAATAGAGTATATGATAGGGATTTGCGAGCTGCTGTGCTTGTTTCAAAGCTAAAAACGCCGTGCACTACATTCGGCGTGTAAAATGCAATGAAAATGGCGTTTAAACGTCGAAATTCTATCAACAGAAGAGAAATAACGCTCAGTTTTCGACAAATTCGAGTAAATGATTGCGATTTGCCAGCTGCTGTGCCAGTTTCGACCCTAAGAACAGCTTGCATTACATTCATCGTGTGAAATGCAATGAAAATAGCGTTTAAACGTCCAAATTCCTTCAACAGAAGAGAAATAACGCTCAGTTTTCGTCAAAATCGAGTAAATGATTGCGATTTGCCAGCTGCTGTGCTGTTTCGACCCTAAAAACGGCTTGCATTACTTTCGGCGTGTAAAATGCAATGAAAATAGCGTCCAAACTACGAAATATCACCAACAGGAGCGAAATAACGTTTGCTTTCCGTCAAAATAGAGTATATGATAGGGATTTGCGAGCTGCTGTGCTTGTTTCGAAGCTAATAACGGCGTGCACTACATTCGGCGTGTAAAATGCAGTGAATATAGCGTTGAAACGTCGAAATTCTATCAACAGAAGAGAAGTAACGCTCAGTTTTCGACAAAATCGAGTAAATGATTGCGATTTGTCAGCTGCTGTGCCTGCTTCGATTCTAAAAACAGCTTGCATTACATTCGGCGTGTGAAATGCAATGAAAATAGCGTTTTAAACTACGAAATATCACCAGCAGGAGCGAAATAACATTTAGTTTTCGTCAAAATCTAGTAAATGGTTGCGATTTGCCAGCAGCTGTGCCTGTTTCGAACCTAAAAACAGCTTGCATTACATTCATCGTGTAAAATGCAATGAAAATAGCGTCCAAACTAAGAAATATCACCAACAGGAGCGAAATAACGTTTACTTTCCGTCAAAATAGAGTAAATGATAGGGATTTGCGAGCTGCTGTGCTTGTTTCGAAGCTAGTAGCGGCGTGCACTACATTCGGCATGTAAAATGCAGTGAACATAGCATTGAAACGTCGAAATTTTATCAACAGAAGACAAATAACGCTCAGTTTTCGTCAAAATCGAGTAAATGATTGCGATTTGCAAGCTGCTGTGCCTGTTTCGACCCTAAAAACAGCTTTGCAACACATTCATCGTGTAAAATGCAATGAAAATAGCGTTTAAACGTCCAAATTCCTCCAATAGAAGAGAAATAACGCTCAGTTTTCGTCAAAATCGTGTAAATGATTGGGATTTGCGAGCTGCTGTGCATCTTTCGAAGTTCAAAACGCCGTGCACTACATTCGGCGTGTAAAATGCAATGAAATGGCGTTTAAACGTCGAAATTCTATCAACAGAAGAGAAATAACGCTCAGTTATCGTCAAAATCGAGTAAATGACTGCGATTTGCGTGCTGCTGTGCTTGCTTCGAAGTTAAACACTGATTGCATTACTTTCGGCGTGTAAAATGCAATGAAAATAGCGTTTAAACATCGAAATTCTATCAACAGAAGAGAAATAACGCTCAGTTTTCGTCAAAATCGAGTAAATGATTGCGATTTGGCAGCTGCTGTGCCTGTTTCGACCTTAAAACGGCTTGCACTACATTCGGCGTGTCAAATGCAATGAAAATAGCGTTTAAACGTCGAAATTCTATCAACAGAAGAGAAATAACGCTCAGTTTTCGTCAAAATCGAGTAATGAATGCGATTTGCCAGCTGCTGTGCCTGTTTCGACCCTAAGAACAGCTTGCATTACATTCGGCGTGTAAAATGCAATGAAAATAGCGTTCAAACTACGTAATATCACCAACAGGAGCGAAATAACGTTTACTTTCCGTCAAAATAGAGTAAATGATAGGGATTTGCGAGCTGCTGTGCTTGTTTCGAAGCTAATAACGGCGTGCACTACATTCGGCGTGTAAAATGCAGTGAATATAGCGTTGAAACGTCGAAATTCTATCAACAGAAGAGAAGTAACGCTCAGTTTTCGACAAAATAGAGTAAATGATTGCGATTTGTCAGCTGCTGTGCCTGCTTCTATTCTAAAAACAGCTTGCATTACATTCGGCGTGTGAAATGCAATGAAAATAGCGTTCAAACTACGAAATATCACCAGCAGGAGCGAAATAACATTTAGTTTTCGTCAAAATCTAGTAAATGGTTGCGATTTGCCAGCTGCTGTGCCTGTTTCGAACCTAAAAAACAGCTTGCATTACATTCATCGTGTAAAATGCAATGAAAATAGCGTCCAAACTACGAAATATCACCAACAGGAGCGAAATAACGTTTGCTTTCCGTCAAAATAGAGTAAATTATAGGGATTTGCGAGCTGCTGTGCTTGTTTCGAAGCTAATAACGGCGTGCACTACATTCGGCGTGTAATATGCAGTGAATATAGCGTTGAAACGTCGAAATTCTATCAACAGAAGAGAAATAACGCTCAGTTTTCGTCAAAATCGAGTAAATGATTGCGATTTGCCAGCTGCTGTGCTGTTTCGACCCTAAAAACAGCTTGCATTTCATTCGGCGTGTGAAATGCAATGAAAATAGCGTTCAAACTACGAAATATCACAAACAGGAGCGAAATAACATTTAGTTTTCGTCAAAATCTAGTAAAATGGTTGCGATTTGCCAGCTGCTGTGCCTGTTTCGACCCTAAAAACAGCTTGCATTACATTCAATGTGTAAAATGCAATGAAAATAGCGTTTAAACGTCCAATTTCCACCAACAGAAGAGAAATATCGCTCAGTTTTCGTCAAAATCGTGTAAATGATTGCGATTTGCGTGCTGCTGTGCTTGCTTCGAAGCTAAAAACGGATTGCATTACTTTCGGCGTGTAAAATGCAATGAAAATAGCGTTTAAACGTCGAAATTCTATCAACAGAATAGAAATAGCGTCTGCTTTCTTAAAAATCGAGTAAATTATTGGGATTTGCAAGCTGCTGTTCTTGTTTCGAAGCTAAAAACGCCGTGCACTACATCCGGCGTGTAAAATGCAATGAAAATAGCGTTTAAACGTCGAAATTCTATCAACAGAAGAGAAATAGCGTCTACTTTTCTTCAAAATCGAGTAAATGATTGGTATTTGCGAGCTGCTGTTTTGTTTCGAAGCTAATAACTGCGTGCATTACATTCGGCGTGTGAAATGCAATGAAAATAGCGTTTAAACGTCGAAATTCTATCAACAGAAGAGAAATAACGCTCAGTTTACGTCAAAATCGAGTAAATGATAGGGATTTGCGAGCTGGTGTGCTTGTTTCGAAGCAAATAACGGCGTGCACTACATTCGGCGTGTGAAATGCTATGAAAACAGCGTCCAAACTACGAAATATCACCTACAGGAGCGAAATAACGTTTAATTTTCGTCAAAATCGAGTAAATGGTTGCGTGTTGCCAGCTGCTGTGCCTGTTTCGAAGCTAATAATGGCGTGCACTACATTCGGCGTGTAAAATGCAGAGAAAATAGCGTTTAAACGTCCAAATTCCTCCAACAGAAGAGAAATAACGTCTACTTTTCTTCGAAATCGAGTAAATGATTGGGATTTGCGTGCTGCTGTGCTTGCTTCGAAGCTAAAAACGGATTGCATTACTTTCTGCGTGTAAAATGCAATGAAAATAGCGTTTTAAACGTCGAAATTCTATCAACAGAAGAGAAATAACGCTCAGTTTTCGGAAAAATCGAGTAGATGTTGGCGATTTGCCAGCTGCTGTGCATGTTTCGATGTTCAAAACGCCGTGCACTACATTCAATGTTTAAAATGCAATGAAAATAGCGTTTTAAACGACCAATTTCCTCCAACAGAAGAGAAATAACGCTCAGTTATCGTCAAAATCGAGTAAATGACTGCGATTTGCGTGCTGCTGTGCTTGCTTCGAAGCTAAAAACTGATTGCATTACTTTCGGCGTGTAAAATGCAATGAAAATAGCGTTTAAACGTCGAAATTCTATCAACAGAAGAGAAATGACGCTCAGTTTTCGTCAAAATCGAGTAAATGATTGCGATTTGCCAGCTGCTGTGCCTGTTTCGACCCTAAGAACAGCTTGCATTACATTCATCGTGTGAAATGCAATGAAAATAGCGTTTAAACGTCCAAATTCCTTCAACAGAAGAGAAATAACGCTCAGTTTTCGTCAAAATCGAGTAAATGATTGCGATTTGCCAGCTGCTGTGCCTGTTTCGACCCTAAAAACGGCTTGCATTACTTTCGGCGTGTAAAATGCAATGAAAATAGCGTCCAAACTACGAAATATCACCAACAGGAGCGAAATAACGTTTACTTTCCGTCAAAATAGAGTAAATGATAGGGATTGCGAGCTGCTGTGCTTGTTTCGAAGCTAATAACGGCGTGCACTACATTCGGCGTGTAAAATGCAGTGAATATAGCGTTGAAACGTCGAAATTCTATCAACAGAAAAGAAATAGCGTCTACTTTTCTTCAAAATCGAGTAAATGATTGGGATTTGCGAGCTGCTGTTCTTGTTTCGAAGCTAAAAACGGATTGCATTACTTTCGGCGTGTAAAATGCAATGAAAATAGCGTTTTAAACGTCGAAATTCTATCAACAGAAGAGAAATGACGCTCAGTTTTCGTCAAAATCGAGTAAATGATTGCGATTTGCCAGCTGCTGTGCCTGTTTCGACCCTAAGAACAGCTTGCATTATATTCATCGTGTGAAATGCAATGAAAATAGCGTTTTAAACGTCCAAATTCCTTCAACAGAAGAGAAATAACGCTCAGTTTTCGTCAAAATCGAGTAAATGATTGCGATTCGCCAGCTGCTGTGCCTGTTTCGACCCTACAAACGGCTTGCATTACTTTCGGCGTGTAAAATGCAATGAAAATAGCGTGCAAACTACGAAATATCACCAGCAGGAGCGAAATAACATTTAGTTTTCGTCAAAATCTAGTAAATGGTTGCGATTTGCCAGCTGCTGTGCCTTTTTCGAACCTAAAAACAGCTTGCATTACATTCATCGTGTAAAATGCAATGAAAATAGCGTCCAAACTACGAAATATCACCAACAGGAGCGAAATAACGTTTGCTTTCCGTCAAAATAGAGTAAATTATAGGGATTTGCGAGCTGCTGTGCTTGTTTCGAAGCTAATAACGGCGTGCACTACATTCGGCGTGTAATATGCAGTGAATATAGCGTTGAAACGTCGAAATTCTATCAACAGAAGAGAAATAACGCTCAGTTTTCGTCAAAATCGAGTAAATGATTGCGATTTGCCAGCTGCTGTGCCTGTTTCGACCCTAAAAACAGCTTGCATTACATTCGGCGTGTGAAATGCAATGAAAATAGCGTTCAAACTACGAAATATCACAAACAGGAGCGAAATAACATTTAGTTTTCGTCAAAATCTAGTAAATGGTTGCGATTTGCCAGCTGCTGTGCCTGTTTCGACCCTAAAAACAGCTTGCATTACATTCAATGTGTAAAATGCAATGAAAATAGCGTTTAAACGTCCAATTTCCACCAACAGAAGAGAAATATCGCTCAGTTTTCGTCAAAATCGTGTAAATGATTGCGATTTGCGTGCTGCTGTGCTTGCTTCGAAGCTAAAAACGGATTGCATTACTTTCGGCGTGTAAAATGCAATGAAAATAGCGTTTAAACGTCGAAATTCTATCAACAGAATAGAAATAGCGTCTGCTTTTCTTAAAATCGAGTAAATTATTGGGATTTGCAAGCTGCTGTTCTTGTTTCGAAGCTAAAAACGCCGTGCACTACATCCGGCGTGTAAAATGCAGAGAAAATAGCGTTTAAACGTCCAAATTCCTCCAACAGAAGAGAAATAACGTCTACTTTTCTTCGAAATCGAGTAAATGATTGGGATTTGCGTGCTGCTGTGCTTGCTTCGAAGCTAAAAACGATTGCATTACTTTCTGCGTGTAAAATGCAATGAAAATAGCGTTTAAACGTCGAAATTCTATCAACAGAAGAGAAATAACGCTCAGTTTTCGGAAAAATAGAGTAGATAGTGGCGATTTGCCAGCTGCTGTGCATGTTTCGATGTTCAAAACGCCGTGCACTACATTCAATGTTTAAAATGCAATGAAAATAGCGTTTAAACGACCAATTTCCTCCAACAGAAGAGAAATAACGCTCAGTTATCGTCAAAATCGAGTAAATGACTGCGATTTGCGTGCTGCTGTGCTTGCTTCGAAGCTAAAAACGGATTGCATTACTTTCGGCGTGTAAAATGCAATGAAAATAGCGTTTAAACGTCGAAATTCCTCCAACAGAAGAGAAGTAACGCTCAGTTATCGTCAAAATCGAGGGTAAACGACTGCGATTTGCGTGCTGCTGTGCTTGCTTCGAAGCTAAAATCGCCGTGCACTACATTCGGCGTGTAAAATGCAATGAAAATGGCGTTGAAACGTCGAAATTCCTCCAACAGAAGAGAAATAACGCTCAGTTTTCGTCAAAATCGAGTAAATGATTGCGATTTGCCAGCTGCTGTGCCTGTTTCGACCCTAAAAACAGCTTACATTACATTCATCGTGTAAAATGCAATGAAAATAGCGTTTAAACGTCCAAATTCCTCCAACAGAAGAGAAATAACGCTCAGTTTTCGTCAAAATCGTGTAAATGATTGCGATTTGCGAGCTGCTGTGCTTGCTTCGAAGCTAAAATCGCCGTGCACTACATTCGGCGTGTAAAATGCAATGAAAATGGCGTTTTTTACGTCGAAATTCTATCAACAGAAGGGAAATAGCGTCTACTTTTCTTCGAAATCGAGTAAATGATTGGGATTTGCGATCTGCTGTGCTTGTTTCGAAGCTAATGACGGCGTGCATTACATACGGCGTGTGAAATGCATTGAAAATAGCGTTGAAACGTCGAAATTCCTCCAACAGAAGAGAAATAACGCTCAGTTTTCGTCAAAATCGAGTAAATGATTGCGATTTGCCAGCTGCTGTGCCTGTTTCGACCCTAAAAACAGCTTACATTACATTCATCGTGTAAAATGCAATGAAAATAGCGTTTAAACGTCCAAATTCCTCCAACAGAAGAGAAATAACGTCTACTTTTCTTCGAAATCGAGTAAATGATTGGGATTTGCGATCTGCTGTGCTTGTTTCGAAGCTAATGACGGCGTGCATTACATACGGCGTGTGAAATGCATTGAAAATAGCGTTGAAACGTCGAAATTCCTCCAACAGAAGAGAAATAACGCTCAGTTTTCGTCAAAATCGAGTAAATGATTGCGATTTGCCAGCTGCTGTGCCTGTTTCGACCCTAAAAACAGCTTACATTACATTCATCGTGTAAAATGCAATGAAAATAGCGTTTAAACGTCCAAATTCCTCCAACAGAAGAGAAATAACGTCTACTTTTCTTCGAAATCGAGTAAATGATTGGGATTTGCGATCTGCTGTGCTTGTTTCGAAGCTAATGACGGCGTGCATTACATACGGCGTGTGGAATGCATTGAAAATAGCGTCCAAACTACGAAATATCACCAACAGGAGAGAAATAACATTAACTTTTCGTCAAAATCTAGTAAATGGTAGCGACGTGCCAGCTGCTGTGCCTGTTTCGACGCTAAAAAACGCCGTGCACTACATTCGGCGTGTAAAATGCAATGAAAATAGAGTTTAAACGTCGAAATTCCTCCAACAGAAGAGAAATAACGCTCAGTTTTCGTCAAAATCGAGTAAATGATTGCGATTTGCGAGCTGCTGTTTTGTTTCGAAGCCAAGAATGGCGTGCATTACATTCGGCGTGTGAAATGCAATGAAAATAGCGTTTAAACGTCGAAATTCTATCAACAGAAGAGAAATAACGCTCAGTTTACGTCAAAATCGAGTAAATGATAGGGATTTACGAGCTGGTGTGCTTGTTTCGAAGCAAATAGCGGCGTGCACTACATTCGGCGTATAAAATGCAATGAAAATTGCGTTGAAACGTCGAAATTCCTCCAACAGAAGAGAAATAACGCTCAGTTTTCGTCAAAATCGAGTAAATGATTGCGATTTGCGTTCTGCTTGCTTGTTTCGAAGCTAAAAACGCCGTGCACTACATTCGGCGTGTAAAATGCAATGAAAATGGCGTTTAAACGTCGAAATTCTATCAACAGAAGAGAAGTAACGCTCAGTTATCGTCAAAATCGAGTAAACGACTGCGATTTGCGTGCTGCTGTGCTTGCTTCGAAGCTAAAATCGCCGTGCACTACATTCGGCCTGTAAAATGCAATGAAAATGGCGTTGAAACGTCGAAATTCTATCAACAGAAGAGAAATAACGCTCAGTTTTTGTCAAAATCGAGTAAATGATTGCGATTTGCCAGCTGCTGTGCCAGTTTCGACCCTAAAAACAGCTTACATTACATTCATCGTGTAAAATGCAATGAAAATAGCGTTTAAACGTCCAAATTCCTCCAACAGAAGAGAAATAACGTCTACTTTTCTTCGAAATCGAGTAAATGATTGGGATTTGCGATCTGCTGTGCTTGTTTCGAAGCTAATGACGGCGTGCATTACATACGGCGTGTGAAACGCATTGAAATAGCGTTGAAACGTCGAAATTCCTCCAACAGAAGAGAAATAACGCTCAGTTTTCGTCAAAATCGAGTAAATGATTGCGATTTGCGAGCTGCTGTTTTGTTTCGAAGCCAAGAATGGCGTGGATTACATTCGGGCGTGTGAAATGCTATGAAAACAGCGTCCAAACTACGAAATATCACCGACAGGAGCGAAATAACGTTTAATTTTCGTCAAAATCGAGTAAATGATTGCGATTTGCGAGCTGCTGTGCTTGTTTCGAAGCTAGTAACGGCGTGCACTACATTCGGCGTATAAATGCAATGAAAATAGCGTTGAAACGTCGAAATTCCTCCAACAGAAGAGAAATAACGCTCAGTTTTCGTCAAAATCGAGTAAATGATTGCGATTTGCGAGCTGCTGTGCTTGTTTCGAAGCTAATAACGGCGTGCACTACATTCGGCGTATAAAATGCAATGAAAATTGTGTTGAAACGTCGAAATTCCTCCAACAGAAGAGAAATAACGCTCAGTTTTCGTCAAAATCGAGTAAATGATTGCGATTTGCCAGCTGCTGTGCCTGTTTCGACCCTAAAAACAGCTTGCATTACATTCATCGTGTAAAATGCAATGAAAATAGCGTTTAAACGTCCAAATTCCTCCAACAGAAGAGAAATAACGTCTACTTTTCTTCGAAATCGAGTAAATGATTGGGATTTACGATCTGCTGTGCTTGTTTCGAAGCTAATGACGGCGTGCATTACATACGGCGTGTGAAATGCATTGAAAATAGCGTCCAAACTACGAAATATCACCAACAGGAGCGAAATAACATTAACTTTTCGTCAAAATCTAGTAAATGGTAGCGACGTGCCAGCTGCTGTGCCTGTTTCGACGCTAAAAACGCCGTGCACTACATTCGGCATGTAAAATGCAATGAAAATAGAGTTTAAACGTCGAAATTCCTCCAACAGAAGAGAAATAACGCTCAGTTTTCGTCAAAATCGAGTAAATGATTGCGATTTGCGAGCTGCTGTTTTGTTTCGAAGCCAAAAATGGCGTGCATTACATTCGGCGTGTGAAATGCTATGAAAACAGCGTCCAAACTACGAAATATCACCTACAGGAGCGAAATAACGTTTAATTTTCGTCAAAATCGAGTAAATGATTGCGATTTGCGAGCTGCTGTGCTTGTTTCGAAGCTAGTAACGGGCGTGCACTACATTCGGCGTATAAAATGCAATGAAAATAGCGTTGAAACGTCGAAATTCCTCCAACAGAAGAGAAATAACGCTCAGTTTTTGTCAAAATCGAGTAAATGATTGCGATTTGCCAGCTGCTGTGCCAGTTTCGACCCTAAAAAAAATCTTGCATTACATTCGGCGTGTAAAATGCAATGAAAATAGAGTTTAAACGTCGAAATTCCTCCAACAGAAGAGAAATAACGCTCAGTTTTCGTCAAAATCGAGTAAATGTTTGCGATTTGCGAGCTGCTGTTTTGTTTCGAAGCCAAAAATGGCGTGCATTACATTCGGCGTGTGAAATGCAATGAAAATAGCGTTCAAACTACGAAATATCACCAGCAGGAGCGAAATAACATTTAGTTTTCGTCAAAATCTAGTAAATGATTGCGATGTGCCAACTGCTGTGCCTGCTTCGACTCTAAAAACAGCTTGCATTACATTCGGCGTGCGAAATGCAATGAAAATGGCGTTGAAACGTCGGAATTCGTCGAACAGGAGCGAAATAACGTTTACTTTTCGTAAAAATCGTGTAAATGGTTGAGATTTGCGAGCTGGTGTGCTTGTTTCGAAGCTAAAAACGGATTTGCATTACTTTCGGCGTGTAAAATGCAATGAAAATAGCGTTTAAACGTCGAAATTCTATCAACAGAAGAGAAATGACGCTCAGTTTTCGTCAAAATCGAGTAAATGATTGCGATTTGCCAGCTGCTGTGCCTGTTTCGACCCTAAGAACAGCTTGCATTACATTCATCGTGTGAAATGCAATGAAAATAGCGTTTAAACGTCCAAATTCCTTCAACAGAAGAGAAATAACGCTCAGTTTTCGTCAAAATCGAGTAAAATGATTGCGATTTGCCAGCTGCTGTGCCTGTTTCGACCCTAAAAACGGCTTGCACTACATTCGGCGTGTCAAATGCAATGAAAATGGCGTTTAAACGTCGAAATTCTATCAACAGAAGAGAAATAACGCTCAGTTATCGTCAAAATCGAGTAAATGACTGCGATTTGCGTGCTGCTGTGCTTGCTTCGAAGCTAAAAACGGATTGCATTACTTTCGGCGTGTAAAATGCAATGAAAATAGCGTTTAAACGTCGAAATTCTATTAACAGAAGAGAAATGACGCTCAGTTTTCGTCAAAATCGAGTAAATGATTGCGATTTGCCAGCTGCTGTGCCTGTTTCGACCCTAAGAACAGCTTGCATTACATTCATCGTGTGAAATGCAATGAAAATAGCGTTTAAACGTCCAAATTCCTTCAACAGAAGAGAAATAACGCTCAGTTTTCGTCAAAATCGAGTAAATGATTGCGATTTGCCAGCTGCTGTGCCTGTTTCGACCCTAAAAACGGCTTGCATTACTTTCGGCGTGTAAAATGCAATGAAAATAGCGTCCAAACTACGAAATATCACCAACAGGAGCGAAATAACGTTTACTTTCCGTCAAAATAGAGTAAATGATAGGGATTTGCGAGCTGCTGTGCTTGTTTTCGAAGCTAATAACGGCGGTGCACTACATTCGGCGTGTAAAATGCAGTGAATATAGCGTTGAAACGTCGAAATTCTATCAACAGAAAAGAAATAGCGTCTACTTTTCTTCAAAATCGAGTAAATGATTGGGATTTGCGAGCTGCTGTTCTTGTTTCGAAGCTAAAAACGGATTGCATTACTTTCGGCGTGTAAAATGCAATGAAAATAGCGTTTAAACGTCGAAATTCTATCAACAGAAGAGAAATGACGCTCAGTTTTCGTCAAAATCGAGTAAAATGATTGCGATTTGCCAGCTGCTGTGCCTGTTTCGACCCTAAGAACAGCTTGCATTATATTCATCGTGTGAAATGCAATGAAAATAGCGTTTAAACGTCCAAATTCCTTCAACAGAAGAGAAATAACGCTCAGTTTTCGTCAAAATCGAGTAAATGTTTGCGATTTGCCAGCTGCTGTGCCTGTTTCGACCCTAAAAACGGCTTGCATTACTTTCGGCGTGTAAAATGCAATGAAAATAGCGTCCAAACTACGAAATATCACCAACAGGAGCGAAATAACGTTTACTTTCCGTCAAAATAGAGTAAATGATAGGGATTTGCGAGCTGCTGTGCTTGTTTCGAAGCTAATAACGCCGTGCACTACATTCGGCGTGTAAAATGCAGTGAATATAGCGTTGAAACGTCGAAATTCTATCAACAGAAGAGAAGTAACGCTCAGTTTTCGACAAAATCGAGTAAATGATTGCGATTTGTCAGCTGCTGTGCCTGCTTCGATTCTAAAAACAGCTTGCATTACATTCGGCGTGTGAAATGCAATGAAAATAGCGTTTAAACTACGAAATATCACCAGCAGGAGCGAAATAACATTTAGTTTTCGTCAAAATCTAGTAAATGGTTGCGATTTGCCAGCTGCTGTGCCTGTTTCGACCCTACAAACGGCTTGCATTACTTTCGGCGTGTAAAATGCAATGAAAATAGCGTGCAAAGTACGAAATATCACCAACAGGAGCGAAATAACGTTTACTTTCCGTCAAAATAGAGTAAATGATAGGGATTTGCGAGCTGCTGTGCTTGTTTCGAAGCTAATAGCGGCGTGCACTACATTCGGCATGTAAAATGCAGTGAACATAGCATTGAAACGTCGAAATTCTATCAACAGAAGAGAAATAACGCTCAGTTTTCGACAAATTCGAGTAAATGATTGCGATTTGCCAGCTGCTGTGCCTGTTTCGACCCTAAGAACAGCTTGCATTACATTCATCGTGTGAAATGCAATGAAAATAGCGTTTAAACGTCCAAAT